>NW_027210672.1:505000-935000 GCF_029030835.1 Brachyistius frenatus | reverse complement strand
CGCTTTCTGTCTTTTACGCGCGCGCGCGCGCGCGCGCCTCCAGAGCTCACAACAGCCACAGGACCGACACAAGACGCGCCTGGAGAGCGACAGACAGGCAAACGCCAAGTCATGGAGGCGATATGGCTCTATCAGTTCCGGCTGATCGTCATCGGGGACTCCACGGTGGGCAAGTCGTGTCTGATCCGGCGGTTCACGGAGGGTCGCTTCGCCCAGGTGTCGGACCCCACCGTCGGCGTGGACTTCTTCTCCCGGCTGGTGGAGATCGAGCCGGGCAAACGGATCAAGCTGCAGATCTGGGACACCGCGGGTCAGGAGCGGTTCAGGTGAGAGGAGCGGAGGCATGTTAACAATGTGTGGAGCTTTACAAGTGAGTCTGCACTGTGGTGGCTTCGTCTGCTGACTTTTTAAAAAAAATTTTTTTAGAGAATATTTATCGAGAATATTATTGGTTATTGATATTATTACGTCACTATAAGATGGCATTAATGACCACGCTGGGAGGTAATACACGGTCATTTATGGCATCTGTTTGCCATAAAATGGGGCGAGGTTCAAATAGCAATACCACAGAGTGACAAGTAAAAAAAAAAAAGAAGAAAATGCTTAAAAAAAAAAAAGAAGCTATTACAGAAGCGTTATTAGCTGACTGTGTTGAAAGTATGAAAAGGTATTCTTATATGGCTCAGTTTAATGTCCATTAGCTATAACACTTAGGTGCAAAACCCAAAGCACTTTAAGCTTTGCTTTACCACCGTCTGTATATTTTTGGCAGACAGTGCATTTTTAAATTAATATTGTAATGATAATCGTCTGAAATTACTTGAAAATGCAGAGTTTTTAGTCAAATAACTGCCGACCGTGCCTACCGCAGCGCCTCATCCTGACAGGACAAACTGAATATATAATATTGGACAGCTACTGATGATGCATTCTGTAGGCAGCACTTCTGTGCTGTAGCCGATCGACGGAGCTAATTTGAGATACTTGGATGCCTATTCAGTGAAATAATAATGTTTTGCATGTCAAATATGAATCTGAAGATTAATTGACGAACACAGCTGAAAAATCAGTGGAGCAATGAACACAACACATCCGTCTGAATCGCAGTAAAGTAAATACAAAGTCATCTGAAATCACCAATTCAAATCTGTACTGGTGACTGGTAGCTAGAAGGACATCAGGACTAGAATGAAGGATTAAAAAGAAAGAAAGAAAAAAAAGCATTTTATTTACTGCATTGACTTCTACTGCATTTGCCCTATCATACCGCATGAAAATAAGACAGTGAATCTGTTTAAAAAAAAAAAAAACTTTTTTACGCAGCACCACAAACTACTCAGAAGCATCTGTCCCTGCAGCTAAAAGAGATGAGAATAGAGAACTTGTGGTCTACCTATTTAAATTCTGATTTATTTGGAAACTGAAACAGTCGTCTTTGACATAATGGTATATGTTCAAGCGGGAAACAGAGCAGCTGCTTTTGAAGAATTGAGATAGAAAAAAAGATGTCCTGACCCTTTGCCCTCTTCGTTGAGTTGAATTTCCTTGTAGAGTTAGAGTAGAAAGATTAGATATCTTAACAGCTGACAGCAGTCAGTGAAGTGATATTTCTGTAAATTTTCACATCAAGACCCACAAACCCTTCTTTTTAATTCTTTCAATACGTTAAGACATGATGCATTTTAATTGGTTTGCCTCAAATTCAAGCTGTCGAGTGAGCTGTTTAGGAAATTGTTTGATGCGAAGGAAGACTTAAGTGCTCAGAGTGCTCTCAAGACCTGAATTACCACTTTGAATTTGTTTGACAGCACAGGAAGAGGGAAGAGCAGTTATTCAAATGAGGTTTGGAGGTGTGAAAAGGCCAGCGGCGTTGTTTCTAAATAGAAAACGACTGCAACCTCTCTTAAAACCTTAAAATTCACTATCACGATATTGCAGGCGTTTCTGTCTGGAATAAACCGGCTTCGTGGCGAAGCAAAGAAAGAAATTACACTATAATAATCACTACAATAATCGATGAACTATTTAAGTTGTTTTCAAGCGAAAACACCCAACAATTCACAGTTTGATACTCAGAAATGTGAAAATTCATAGTTTTTAATCTGTCCCATGTAGCTGTGCATCAAAATTGGGCAAGATTGGACAAAACAAGCTTTTTGAAGACGTTAGTTTGGGTCTGAGGAAGTCGTAACAACACAATTCAGTATTTTCGGACAATAAATGGACAAACAAGCAATCAATTCATTTAAAAAAAAATAATCCAACAAGTTATAAATAATGAAAACAAGCAGTAGCCGACCTAAACTAGGTCCCATAATGACAAACTCAAGGATTGTAAGTTTCAGTTGTTGCAAGTTTATAGCTGTTTGTGGTAAGTCACTTTTTTGTCTCCGTGGCAGAAAATAGGTTTGATATTTTCCTTGTTGTCAACAAATAACTTAAATGACCAAAAACGAATCACGAATTGATCCGACTAAAGGACAACTTTCCGTGCCTCCGAGTCTTCTTCGACTCGAGTCGTCCGAAACCGCGTTCATTTCCAGTGACCCGAGGAACACGTAGTTTCATTTGACCCAGCACGAACCGCCCCGCTGCCAGACGTCCAAATAATCTCTTCAAACATGTATTAATCTGACGCTAAAAATAGTCCCCAACAGAATGGATTATTTACCCCTTTGGGAGTAACGTTCATGTTTGTCGAAATCATTGAGCCTTTTCTGAAACGGCACGTTTTGTCGACAGCTTTTAAAACATTTATATCGTCGGTGGGCACCCGAGGCTGAGAAGTGCACCGATGTATTGTTGGTTTTGGGTCTTTTCGTGGGATTTTGTTGGCGGAATAACATCAGCCTTCTCGTCTTAAAAAACAAAAACAACAACAACAAAAACAATGTCCCATAATGCTGAACGAAAGCCAAGCTCCAACGGTTTTAGGTATTTTTGGACCGTTCGCGGCAGCGCACAGCTCTTAAATCTCTGTTGCTTCATCTGCTGCTTGCTTCCTTAAATATATATATACATATATATGTATATATTTCTATAAAATATGCGCGTGTCATCTCGCTGACTAAGATCTTCCAGGTCTTACAGTATCCCCTCCCGTCGACTAATCCTGCCTTCTTCCTCTCCTTTCGCGCGGCGATGAACAACGCGGCTCCCACTCAACGATTGTGGATTCTTTTTTTGCATTTTTCCTGAACATACAAGAAAATCCGCCTTTTCGTTTGTACAAGCAAAAAAAAAATCCCACAAAACTCCCCCCTCCCCCCCAAAAAAAATGTTTTAAAGAATCATCTGTGTGTTCATCCGGTCTGTAACGGAAGCTGCGAACGGTGGGACGTCCGGCTAACCAGCCGATGGTTGTAAACTAACCCGTCGTTAATGCCAAGGATTAGTCGGTTAGCCAACTACCCTTTTTGACGCAAGAAAAAAAAACAAAAAACGTTAACTCGGTCAAATTTGGGGGAGGGGGGGGGGGGGGGGGGAGAGATTTCGCACCCAAGAAAAACACCGGCGCCTGATCTGAATGCTTTCCTCTGATTTCTACGTCCTTCTCAGGTCCATCACCAGGGCTTACTACCGCAACTCTGTGGGCGGGCTCCTCCTCTTTGACATCACCAATCGTCGCTCCTTCCAGAACGTCCACGACTGGCTGGAGGAGGCTCGGAGCCACGTCCAGCCACACAGCATCGTCTTCCTGTTGGTGGGCCACAAGTGCGACCTGGAGGCGCAGCGCCAGGTGTGTACGGAGTAAAAGCGGACTCGAGAGTTCCTGGCGAAAGACGCGTTGGGTGTAAATTTGACGCCACGGGGGGTGGGGAGGGGGGGAAAGTGGCACTTTTGAAAGTTGCCCGGTAGGCATGTTGATCAAAGTCTGCAGGTTTAAAAATAGCCCTCCGTTCACATTTAGATCAGCACGCTTTCGGTTCAGAGGCGGGCTGTCGCCGCTTGATTCTCTCGCGGCGGCTGGCAGACAAGAGAGCAAAAATATCCCGATTGAAAGTTCAGACATCAGAGGATGACACCGCAAAGCGCCGCGCACAACAGCGTGCCCGTGCGCTCGCACAGAAGAACGTTGCAGGAGCGGGGCGAAAATCGAATAAAGCGGGGAGTTATGTCACACTTCCTGTCTTAGTCACTTTATTTCCATCTGGATTCGCTCGCTCTCGTGATTTAAGGATCTGGGAGGCTAATTTACCGACGAGAAGCTTCTTGTTCAGTCTTGTGGTTTTGCAACGACACCCAATTGTTCATTATCAATGTGTGGCTCAACTTGTGCTTCTCAGAGGGTTAGTTACGTCCCCCCCCCCCCCCCCACCCCGCCCCCAATGGGAAAGATTCACCTAAACTCGTTTGATCTCGCAGGTAACCCGCCAGGAAGCGGAGAAGCTGGCGGGGGCGTACGGGATGCGCTACGTGGAGACGTCGGCCCGCGACGCCATCAACGTGGAGCACGCCTTCACCGAGCTGACCAGAGACATCTTCGCCTTGGTGCGGTCCGGGGAGATCACGATCCAGGAGGGCTGGGAGGGCGTGAAGAGCGGGTTCGTGCCCAACGTGGTGCACTCGTCCGAGGAGGTGACCAAGAGCGACCGCCGCTGTCTCTGTTGATCCGGGAAGAGTCTTCATCGACGGGACCGAAGGTTTTCAAGGGGAGGGAAGGATTCAGAGGGGGAGAGGGCCGACGGACTGAGATGTCGGCCTTCGGACTGAAACTGTAGGGAAAGCCCTCTGTGGTACTTTCGACTGACTTATACCAGAACGGGACGTTTGGGGGAAACCTCCGACGACGAGGCTCGTCGAAGGGTGGAGAGGGAACACCTTGAACTTGGGCGGGTGGCTCAAAAGGGGTTGCGCCCATTTCTGTAATACGTTTAATTTCTCGGCGGGGAAGGATCACGGAGATGCTCATTCATGGGCTCCCGCGATCGAGCTCCTTTAAGTTTTGTTTTGGGCTTCTTTCCCGAAAATCCCCCTTCCTGAAAGTCGAACAAAGGCCTTAGAAAGAGGATCCGTTGCGGCTCTTTGTCAAAAATACGATGACGCTCTCGACTTGTTTCGTCTTTCTTTCCTCCCATCTTCCTTCGCCTCTCCTCCCACTGACCTTCTCCTCTCAATATGCAATTACACGATCACGTACAAAGCGATCACTTTTACGTTGGTGTCCTACATCCCCCCCCCCCCCTCCGCCCCCTCCCACCCCCTTCGCGTTTTTCATTCAGAACATTTTAGGAGGGCCTCGATCGAACCTTCCTCATCAAGAGTCCTGCTGACATTTTTGCTCCATCAGAGCTCAATGGAGGAGCCCTGGAGGTCCCAAATATTACGAGAGGAGAACAATTTCCTTCACAGACTGCTGAATTTTTGTTGCCGCTTTTAATTCTCTCGCAGCAATTTAGGCCTCCAGTGAGCTCAATGACATTGACCACATGGCTGCATTCACTATAATTCTGCTAAATACCAACACTATAACAAAACCCCGTCACCCATCCGGCTCCTAAGAGACTCCTAAAAGCAGGAAGAGACAACGTGTACAGCTTAACCCGACCGAGGTGGACTTAAAAAACAAAAAAACCAACTCCTAATGGTTTGCCATTCACCGGACGATTGCGAAGGTGGAGCGACAGGAACGCCGGAGCCAGAAAGCACCTTATAATAGCCAAGTCCGTCTTAACTGTGGAGCCTCATTTGGGACATTTGAAGAAGCAAATGAGCGAACGGGCGATATTTTGTTTCTTGCCGGCGAAAACCGACAGAGAGGAAGCGGACCACGCCGAAGGAAACTCGATGAACGGACCGCACAAACGGAACCACGTTACTACCCACGACGCACGCGTACCACAGAGCGAACCGCGCCCTGATACAGTCACGTCAAGAGGCTACAACTGGCCACCCAGTAAACCAAACGCAGAATTCAAGTACAGGGACACGACAAGGTTCAAATTTGTTCAGAGCAATATGTCTTTCCTCGTCTTTGTGTGCAAGCGCAGTATAACGTCAAACTTTTATGTTTCAGCCACTTCAATTTCAACCACATTCAGCCCGGTTTTATTACAATATTAAACTTTGATGCAAAAATCAACGCTTAGTGGGATACTTGACAAACTAAGCCAGTTTTCTGCTTGATGTTTATTTTAAAGGAATAGTTTGACATTTAGGTGCCATTTTTTTTTTTTTTTTTTTTAATTTGATTTTTTTATTCGCTTTACGGGAGGGTTAAATGAAAAGACCAATAGCGCTCTCATGGCTGCACATTAAATATGACGTTCCTGTCAAGAGACCGTTAGATTCATGTCAGCTCAGCACACAGATCGTCGGCATTAGGAAACAGCTAGCCGGGCTCTCCGAGCGGTTGCCTGGCAACGAGCCGGGATTCGAGGCCAAGAAATTATCATGCAGAAAAAAAAAAAGAGAGATAACTCTCCTGCTGTTACGAGTCGTTATTTAAACACTTCTTTTTGATAAATTTAACAAGATATAAGATGTTAAAGTTTGTTAGTTTGCAAGCTGCTAGTGGTAGCCTCACAAATCTGTCCTTTCGTCCAAGTGAAGTAGCCTATTTCCAATTCCCTAAAAGTATGGATTTATTTTATTGTTAAACTACCATTTTAACTTCAGGCCAGTTAGTGTTCCTTTAAATTCCAGAAATAGGAAAAAAAAAAATCACTGGACCAAATATAGTAATTTGCTAACCATGAGCTAATATATTTGGCTGTTTGCAACAAATTAATAAATTATTTTAAGTCTTTTAAACACGGAGAAGAACTGGAAAGACACTTGTAGAATTGGTAGAAAATAAATGCACCTTAAGTGACTGATTTTATGCCCCTGAATGCTTCGGTGTGGATCTAAATATCAATACATTTTTTTTTTTTGGAGCGTTGCCACTCTCCTTAAGAAATATGAAAACGTTATTTTGTCTGACATTGCTGCAGATGTAGGGATAAATATCGTATTATTTACGTTTTATTAATCTGGTCTACATTCCCACGTGATCACAGCGCAGATTATTTATTTTCCAAATCAATAATCGTAGCAGTCCTCTTTAGGCCGGTGAGGATTCTGTACTGGCTTCCTTTTCTCACGCTGTATGCCTTCTTTTTATGGGTTTCCAAAGAGTTTTGTGTACGTCCTTTTCCTTTTTTTTTTTTTTTACATGAATGTATCAGTAGGACAGGAGGTTCAATTTAACACCGAGTTGTCACGTGTGAATGAGAAATATTTCCAGTCGAGGTGGAAAAACTCTTTTGCAATTATTCTAATAGTAATAATCCCTTTCCACAGCTAAACACACCGCATTATTCCTTATTAAAGTGAGTGTGATACTAATGCCAGACAGATCGATCTTCAAAAGTCCTTCGAGGAATAATAATAATAATAATAAAAAAATAATAAAAAAGCCTGAGTTCTCCCTGACGCCCTTGTGTTTTTGAAATTTGACAATGAGGCTCTCTTTTATCCCACAACCACTTTAGAAAAACAAAAAACGTTTCCTCCGTCTGCCTTGCTGCATCATGACTAGAGCTGTCTACTGAAACACTTAAAACGTTCCCCGAGCGGACGCCATGAAGTCGACAGGTCGGACGGTCCGTCTGGGTGAGAGTAGAAATATGCTCCTTCGCCTCCAGCTAAGGGGTTAGATGAGAAACTCAATGCCACTCTCATGCATATATATATATATATATATATGAAACTATACTACTGCTTATCTTAGCTTAGCATAAGGTCTGAAAACCGCAAAGGAAAAGTAATAAAAAAAAACACCAAAAAAAACAGACAAAAGCTCACTAATCAAACACCAAATATCTTGGCTAGCTCTTTCTACCCATTTCCAGCCTTTATGCTAAGCTACGCTAACCAGCTGCAGTTTCACATCTAATGGACAGACATGAGACACTTTCATCAAAATTCTTTCCAAGAAAGCAAATGAGCAAAATATCCCAACATGTCAAACTGATATTTAAAGTAGCAATAAACTACATCTAAAATACCATGACGGGAATTTATTTTGAATTTAGTCCTCCTTTGTAATTGTTTTGCTCTTGTTTCTATTCAAATTTGCATTCACATAATATATATTCGTACATTTAAGCCACTTAAAGGCACTTTGTGGGTTTTGTTATTGCAAAAAAAAAGGTCATTTGGATTATTAATTGGGAGTTTTTAGGGGTTTAATTAATCGCAAGAAAAACACTTCAAATATCCTTTACGGGTGGAGGAAGTTCTCCTGATTATTAAGGTTAAATAAAACCTTTTTAAAACACACCGGATGTCAGAAACGCATTGTCAAATATTTCTTTGCTTGTAAAAAGAGGATATTTTGGAGCTGCATGTTTTTTACAGGATCACAATGAAGTTTGTCTCGACTATAACTGTAATATCCATGTCTACACGAAAAGGTCTTTTTTTTTTTTTTTTTTTTAATCTATTCAGATTTATTTTGATGAAAACCTCGCGCGGTTTGGAAGTCAGCTCCCCGCTCACAACTCCCTCTGAAGCCGGAGTTTCTCGTCGGCTTACCGTTTAAATCAACGCCTAGGCTAATCACCTGTGAAAATGAGATTGATTATTCTTTCCATCAAACACCATTTGGGGCTGCAGTGTGTCAAAAATGAGTGAAATGGTTAAAAAAAAAAACAACAACAACAAGACACGTCCCATGATCGTTAATTCGCAAAGTCGGGTCCGATCCTATAAAGACGCTTCGACAGCAGTCAGCTGATTCCAGTAAAAACACAATCTGCGTGAAATCAGCAAGCAATTACCCACTTAGGCCTTCATCCGCTGACGGCCTTGGAAGCGGCTCGAAATGTTTTGAGTCTTCATCTGAAACCGCGGCCCGCGAGCGAACTCGGGTTCCCTCCCAGCGAAGAGTCCTCGGCACTTCGCACGAGATCACTGAAACTGAAATCGTGTCTTTTACCGATCTGAAACCAAAACTCGAACGCTCGGAGACGAGGTCACCTCAGGACGTGTGAAACGATCGAGGAAGGGCATTTTTTTTTTTTTAACGCAGTGATGGAAAGCGGGTTTTTTTTTGTGTCCCGAGAGCAGAGCGATCTGCTTTTTTTTTTTTTTTTTTGGCGCGTCGCCAGAGAAACGTACACGGTGATTTACTGGCACTCCGCGTCGTCGCTCCGCCGGGGTCCTTGGCAGCGTTCGGTTTCACCGAGGCGGTGTTCGAACACAGAATACCAAACACGGCTGGACTCACCTCAGCTGGCAGTATAAAGTGGGCGCTATCAATGCTGCACAAAATGAAAACTAAAAAAAAAAAAAAACTATTTCCTTGCCGAGAGCAGCTACTTCCTGGTGTCATAAGTAGGTGTTGTTCGGTGAGGTTTTGTGACCTCTTGTTTTGACTCTCTCGTTCACGCTTAATATTGCTAAATGAAGCCAACCCACTGTTTTGTGGCTTCGTATTTACTGCCAAGATCAGCCGACCCCGCCGCCGCCGACGCCTCGCTTTGCGCCTCATGTATTATCGCCACATTTGAGTCACAGAGCTAAACCAGCCTTTCTTAATGAAGAGATTAGGTTCTCAAAAAAAATATCCACCTGCTGCACCATGAAAAGATTTTTGAGCAGTTACCAAAAAAAAAATTAAAAATAAATGCAACTCCTGCACGTTTTGTATCCGGGTAGCCTACAGATCGCTTTGTTTGCGTTTGAGAACCCGGTCACTGAAACGTCTGAAAAAATGGAAATGGACTAAAAAAAAAAAAAAAAAAGCTTTTTTTTCATGCAGTGGGTGGAAACTGGTTAATCCGGTTGGTGGCTAAATTCTTTGCGGGTTCACGTAACACCTTCAGAACGTCTTTGGTATGTTGTTGGTTTTTTTTGTCACTGGGGAATTATCTCTCTCAGAAATGCAGGCCTCGCTTTGTGACTCAAATATACCAAACGCCAATACGTAGCACAAACTGGAGCTAAAACGCAGGCTGCAGTAAATATGAACCTAAAGCTAAAGCCAGTTAGTTTAGCTTAGCATAAAAACGATAAGCAGCTCGGTAAGCACCCGTCCAAAAGGCGGGCCGGAGGGGTTTTTAACTAATAAACTATCGTCTCTGGCCTCACCATTAACGCCGGTCAACAAATCCACCAAAATGTCCGAATGTTACTAAATCTCCGTGACATTTCTCGCCAAGGAACTTGTCTTCCTGTCAAAATTTGCATTCTAGTTGTTCGATAATACTGAAACCTGTAAAACTGGGACTCTAACCGACATCATGAGTCTTAAATGTTAGAAGCAAAATGCACCGGCTTCACCTCGAGTCTTTCCACGCGATCCTTTTTCTTTTGACTTTGCGCACAAGACAAACATTGTTTAAAAGCGACTGAAGGTCAAGCCGGTGATTTGGACAAACCCAGAGTAAGACATAATCACCGGTCTGTTGTCGTGTTTTAACCTTTAAGCCGGGCTTTCCTCCGACGGGTATCAGTTCACCTGTACTCTAAAAGCATGTAACCTACTGGGTGACAACAGCTTTTCTGCCCTCGGTGTGACTTACAGGAGCCAAGTTTCAACGGAAATGATGTTTTCACTGGTTCTTTTCATCCCTCCGAGCCGTACAGGAAACACTGTATATCGCCGTCCTTAATTCTGCCGGGTCAAAGCAGACAGTTTCTCTTCCTCTGCTCTACTTATCTATCAACAAACTGAAATGTACTAAAAAAATAAAAAATAAATAAAATGTGACTGGAAACATAAACCTGTTCTCGCTGCTATTTTTGAACACCGAGGTTTTTTTTTTGGTCTTTGCCTTGTTTGTGTGAACTATAGCTGGAAAACTAATAATACTTTTAGATTAAATCATGGCTTGACTTGACAATGAGGAACAAAACCACCATCTGTTTTGTTAAATAAATCCAGCCATCCCTTCCCCAGATGCACATATTTGTACTTCAGTGCAATTTTATCATATACTTAAATAATATTAAAAACACTTTTTTTTTTTTTACTTTTAACTGTGCTAAAACAAATTGGCAAATGTTCAAAATGATCAAATGTTTCACAAAACAAAACAACTTTAGAGCAAAAAAACAAAACAAAACAAAAACCTCAAAACCAATTTGTCACAAAACTCATTAATCATCTCACAGCCGTTTACATTTTCTGGCGACCCTTTGGAGGGGCCGAGCCCTAGTTTGAGGACCCTGCACTGCTGCTGTCTACAAAGTTCTTATCAAAAGTTAAAACATGTCATGTTGAAAAATAAAAGTGTATTTTTTGTGCTGCAGATCTACACTTTACCACTAGGGGGAAGCACTGAGGACACAAATCACACAATCACACCGTGAGAGTGCACAGAACCTCAATCGTCTCTTCTTGAAATGTGTTAAATTAACGTACTGGCAAAAGAGCACACAAGTTTCTAAAGACTACATTTCCCAGCATGCACTGTTCGAAGGTTAAAACTCTCCAGGGGTGCTGTGTTGTAGCTGGAAGAAAACGTCATGTAAACTTGTGGATTTAAGCCGTGGTTTTTTTTCCATAATAATAAAGTCCTCCACTAACCAGCTTGACTGTTTCTCCCACTGAGCGGTTTTTTTTTTTTACCCCAATTCAACTTATTTGCTTCAGTTTTTTTTTTTTTTTTTATCTCAATGTCACTGAATTTAATTCATTTCCAGGAAAGCCAAAATTTAAATTTAAATTTCGCTGGCAGCTCCTTAAATGTATTAATTCTTTAATTAAAAAAAAAAAAACCCTTCCTGTGATTGGTTGTTACATTGTGGGAGGGTTAATGATAGGGGGGGAGGGGGGAGGGTCAGGATTGAGGTTAGGGACCAGTTGACTTGACAGCGACACAAAAATCAAATCAAATCAAATCACGGCAGCGTTTAGAGCGCATGCAGACCATACTAGGGGTCTCTGAAGGACTTTGGAAATGAGTAATACAATGAACATATTTCCCTCAATGTTAAACAGGTTTTGTTAATTTTATGAACATATTTTGAACCATAAACTCAAAAACAGTGCATATTGAAAACGTTGTGTTAATTCCAGACCATTTTCAGCTCTGTGAACTACGATATTAGATTCATTTTAAAATCTTCCAGTTGGGCTTCAAAAAATTAAAAATAAAAAAAAAAGTCTTTTCCCGACACCTGTGGTCCTCTGTACACCCTCAGCTGTGGGTACTTATAATACTTATAATACGCTGTGTTGTTGCTCACTGGCTTGTTTTATCGCTTATAGCCAATTGTAAATTTTTTTTATTTTTTTTTACCGTCTCTGTTGTGAGAAAATGAAACACACACAGAGCATCACGTCAAGGTCTCGTCTCTTTGCCCAAATGATCTTCTTTTACTTCATTCATTGTTTAATGAGTACAGTGAGAGACAAATAAATACAGACAGAACAGCGGCAAAAAGGAGAGGAGGAGCAGGAGGAGGAGGAGGAGGAGGAAGAGATGTTGAAAGTCAAAAGGACGAAGGAGGAGGAGCAGCGGGTGTGAAGCAGGACTACAAGTTGATCCTTCTGAACTCCTAAAAGTCCTGTTGGAAGTGGAAACCCAAGCCAAAAGGCAAATTTATTCTGCGCTCTTCTGTTAAAGATTACTGTCATCCAGCGAGCCGGATTCTGCTAACGGCAACTGTGCTTCATCAATAACTCGACTAAAAGTCCCACGTGTGAAAGTGGTCAGGTCGGCAAGGAAGGAAAACACCGGGAGGAGAAGACGATGCGAGAGAGCCCTCACTCATGATCTGCCAAATGATAACCGGAGCGTACTCGAACCAATAAAAAGAATACAAAAATTGCATCGTTGCCTTTGTTTTTTTCGTTAGTTTTTTTACTTGAAAAAATACTTTAAAAAGTAACAAATCAACAGAAAAAGTCGTGGTGGAAGTGCGAGCTCGGCCGGACGGGGGGGGCAAATCGGAAATCCGGGCGCGGTCGAAGTTCGCCGGCTTCACGCGCGGCACCGACACGGGCGACCAAAACCACCTCGAAGAGTTCACAATCGAGAACTCGACGACTTCCGGCAATATTTCAAACATGCCCTCCGTGTGCCGAGCTCTGGGGTGACCATACATGTGACTTGGGGATGGGGGGGAGGGGGGGGTTTGTTGTTATTATTGGCTAAGGAGAGATAGTTAGCAGAAGTGTGGGGGGGGGTGTGTGTGTGGACGCTGTCCCGTCGATATTAAGACTTGTCTCCCGACTTGAGGAGGTTTTCTTTGCTCCTTCTCTTCACGTCCCAGTTGTAGACTCGCGCCATGTCTGAGGGGAGCGGCGAGTTAAAGGAACAACGGCAGCCGGGTCATTTCTTTGAATTAGCCATTTAAAAAAACAACAACAACAACAACAACATTGTCTCTTGTTTCAGAACTGGGCGTGTAAATAACACTGAACTTGTTTTTAATTGGGAAGGACGTGTGGCGAAAATTCTCACGAGAGAAAACAACATGCTTTAAAATGTCCTAAACTGTTTTTCACTTACCTGTGGTGTTTTTGAAAATGTGAACATCGAAGACGGTTCTTTACAGAAACACCTCTCAGCTTATCATTTTTAGACGTGAAATGAATCAGAAGTGTTATTTTATCAACCATTTTCAACACAATTGCTTTGTTTCCCCGACCACTGGGGAAAATAAATATGATAATAATAATAATAATAATAATCAACAAAAACCCATGAAGTTATCGCCAAGAAACTGCCGAGAGCCCAAACTGGGCGGACTACTTGGTGGAAGGATACTGACTTCGGTGGTGGTGAACTGGTCTCGCAGGAAATCCAGATCGTCCTCGAGTGTCTCGAGGTTACGAGATGCGGTGGACAGGTTCTTCTCTAAGAGAGCCTGGGCTTCATCGATGTCGTACTGTAACATGACGTTGGCCTTTTGGGGGTGGGAGGGTAGGAGGTGGGGGGGGGGGATATGAAGAGAGCAGCACCCGGCTTCATATGAATAACCAGTACAAGAACTGTGACGTTTAAAAAAAAAAATGAACCGACTTGAACCTCCCGACGTCTCCCGAGCTTTTCACTGCATTCATCCTGCTTTTGTTTTCATCTTTTTGAAGTGAAATGATTTTCAGGAATTCTGCTTAACGCTCAAATTATGCATCCATCAGAATGAAATTTCTTTTTCTTTTTTCGGTCTTCTTTCCAATACAAGTTTACCCCGGGCACTACTTACCCCTAACCATAGGCAGACTTTGTCGGTGGGCGGCACTGAGGCCTTGCAGTAAACGTTGTCAGCCAGTAGGAAGTGTGTTTCCATGGGCTCTGTGGTTTCCTGGGAAAACGGGAAACACGGCAAACTCGGTCAGAAGGCCAGTTCTGTCTGGTTTTGAAACGGTAACAGGGCGCATCTCAAAACTGCTCACGCATGAGGCGGGAATTTCAAAAAAACTTCCAAAGCCCGAGAAGGAATTTTCTAGTTTTACGACATGGTAACAACGTTTTCCAATCAAAGCCGACCGTCACATTTCCTGACTCAACAGAAACTAAACCAAAGCGCTTCAAATTTACATTTTTGTTAGCAGCCACAAGACAAAGCATCTTTACTAAAGTGATGGCCAGTTATTGATGAGCAGAAAGGGGGGGGGTGGAAACAACCCCACAAAAAATGGTAAACATGTGAAATAATGTAAAATGATAAATCAAATTCAAGCACAAGCAAAACTTTAAATTTGTGCAAACTAACCACCGTACTGGCGGTCTGAGTTCAGCGCAACTTGTCGACAGGTTTACCGCCAGATTATGGAAAAGTATTTGGGAAAAGCGGATTGCAGCGTTTTAAAGTTACACGCACCCTTTTCTTCTGCATGTGTCGTAGGATTTCTAGCGTCTGTGTGATTTGCGGGATCTGGTTTTTCAACCTGCGCGCACAGAGAAATAAAATGCTTTTAGTCAAGAAAGGACATCATGAGATTATCACAAAAACAACACCAGTGTTATTACTTTAAAACATGGAAATTCTCTAAAAAGTGGGCTCAAAATACCATAAAATATAACAATGCAAAGACTTAAGAGTAAAGTTAACTATGAGAATAAACCCTTTCCACTCAGCAGTTGACTAAAGAGCCCTCTCAAGTGTAATTATGGGCTGTTCCGCTAGAAAGGTGACCGGAACACAATGAAATCTTTGGTCATAAATCGCTGATGTTTTGATATTTACACCATAATTCTAATAACACGACAACTCCGTAACGTCCAAATATATCTATCACCGTCATTTGTAACAACCGTAAAACTGCAAAAGCGGTGGCGTCCTTTTGTTGGCGTTACCTGAGTTTCTTCTGAGACAGGTTGAGCTCCATGTATTTATATTTCTGGTACTGTTCGTCCAGCCTCCTCAGCGCCGAGTCTGCCGTCTCGTTGCCGGGCTGCTTCATAAAAGAATCGACATCCTCCTGTAAAAGTGAGCCGAGACATCAAAAAAATAAATAAAACAGGACTGAATTATTATGAACAATTAAAAACATATCGGACGCGACTGCACTCCGGAGGATGAAACGTTTGCGAAGACATTTCCTTTGACAGTGCTCCCTGGTGGACAAACTATGCTTTTTTGTTGTTGTTGTTGCTCACGTTAAGTCTACAACCACTAACGCACGACAATGACATGACGCGGACGAATGTCTCACTGCGGCCTCCGAAAGAAAAAGTGGGATGAAGAGTGAAAACATCTGCTGTGAAAAAGGTCCGTTGGTCAATATCGGCTGCGCACACGCCTGGAAATTTCATTAGAGAAGAGCCAACTGATAAATATTTGTTTTACTGATTAATTAATCATCTGGTGGCTTTTTTCCCCCCCCACCTATTAATGAGGTATTTTATCATCTTTAAAATGCCAGAAAACAGCGACAGTGCAGGACATCTTCAAATCACTTGTTTTGTCCAAAACCCAAAAGAAATTTAGTTCCGTATCACACAAGAAAGAAAAACAGGCAAATCCTCACAATTAAGAGACTGAAACTACAGAATAATTGGCATTTTTGCTCAAAAATGACTCAAACGGCAATCTTATTTGTCACAAAAACGTCTAATTTCATGTCGTCGTAATGGTTCCTTCTCCCTTTAGTTCCGCGCGTGAACTCGAGAATACTGCAAAAGAATAGTTTCACAAACGATCGCGCTGCCGATCCGCCATTTATCAATCATTTAGTGTTTGACAATCCAAATGAATTTAGTCTCAGTTCGTATAGTTTTACTTACAAGCTCGATTTTTAATTGCAGGGACAGAAATTTTCTCTCAAAAGTGTTTTATGGTCACATAAGGAAAAAAAAAAAAAAAGACATTTGCTTTCAAGACAGTCTTTTACGCTTATATATATATATATATATATATATATATATATATATATATATAAAAGACAAAACTAACTTCATATTGTTTCACTGGAGAATAAACTGACAAACAAAGTCATTAAAATCAGCACAACCCCTAAATATCTACAGCAGTAATATGAATCCTAAAGACATCACAAACACCGACAGGGAGCGATTACTGAACCACTTTTACTTTTCATATTTTAAGTAGATTTTTTTTTGTGGTGATAATACTGGCAATACATTCATTTTAATAAAGCAATTAACTTTATTAAACGTAGTATTTTCACAGCGTGGTTTTGGGCACTTGGGTGACCTGTCAGCCGGCAGCTCCGTGAACAGACGTCTGACAAGACAAGCCTTCAGACGGTCACTCAATACTGGGTGATAGTGGTCCATCAACTCTGAACGGCAGCAGCATCATAGCTGATAGCTGATAGCACCAAGAGACTCGTTGAGGAAAAGCGGCTCTCGGGAGCAGAAACATCTCCAGGGACCGAAGAGGGGAACTGGGCGCGGTGAAAGGAAGACGCAGCGATGTCCATAGATGGCAGCAGCCGCCCTGCACGCACACACACACATATATATACACACACACACTCTCACTCACACACACACACAGCAGGATTAACGCTGTTAGCTCGCCCCGCTAGCTCAGCTAACTAGCTCGTAGCCAGCGTGACGCGCCCACACGCCGGCTCCGACCGCAAATGTCCGCCAAACCTCGTAAATTACGGTGCGCGCGGGCGACAAGACGAGAGATAACGGGGCGTACGCACCACAAACACCGCTTCGGGGATCCCGAGGTGCTTTCTCTTTGTCGCCTGCACGGCGTTGCTGCTGTCTATGGTCGCCGACATCATGGAGAGAGAGAGAGAGAGAGAGAGAGGCTGCTCCTTCCTTCCTTGACGCGCAACACGCAAAGGCGCATGAAGAGGGGAGCGGAGCCTCGGCTGCCTCTAGCGGCCACAGGCTGCCACTGCAGCGTCCTCGAAATCACACCCTGCTGGCATCGCTATTGGATAAGAAAAAAAATGCCACACTTCCCCGCCCAAAAATAATACATTACTGATTAAATGAATAATGAAAAATAATATATATATAGATAGATAGATAGATAGATAGATAGATAGATAGATAGATAGATAGATAGATAGATAGATAGATAGATAGATAGATAGATAGATAGATAGATAGATAGATAGATAGATAGATAGATAGATAGATAGATAGATAGGTAGTTTTAGCTAATTACCAGAAAAGCATTAATGTTAGTAAATCAAATGCAGACATTTTGTCAGGACAACGAGAAGACAACCACGTTTAATACGTCGCAAATTTTGCTAGGAACTGTGGGTAATTCCCTCCGGCAAAGTCTGCAGAAGTGCTGACTTACAGAAAGGGTGCACAAAGGGCTTGTCGTAAATTACTTTCACAGTGATATTATTAGAGCTTTTATGCTTCAACATACAAATTTAGGATTTTTTTTTTCCATATAAATCTCAAATCACACTTGTTATTATTTTCAGAGTTTTCATCTCTGCTGTCATGGCATGTATTTCTCTTTTTTTTTTACCACTTCAATAATCAAACTCTTTATGAAAACAAATGTTGTCAAATGAACTTCGAATCAGAAAGATTTGACTTTTCCTGTGTAAAAGGCACTTAGATAAAATGTCACAGACACACTTCAGAAATAAAAACATGGAGGATAATACACAGATAAAAAAAAATAATACATTAGTCCAATGCTATTTTAAACATGTAGTTTATAATCAATGACTAACTTAAAACTTGTACTTTTGTTTCTGCTGTTGCGTGTCCACGAAAACAAAAAAAAGAATGATAAGTCACATATGAGAGCTATAAATGTAAAATTACAACACAACCATGTAGAATTAAACATTAGAACTGGAAGAAATGTGACAAATAAAAAGACGTACAAACTGTTGCTACAGTCATAAACAAGCTTTTATTTATCAAAGTAGATCAAATAATTTAATACTTTTCAAATTAATGAGCAGGTTTGTACTGTAATGGACAGTAGAGGCACAATCGGGTGGTAATTTCAATATAAATATTGTTAGTAAGCTCAGAACATCTCCTCAAAAGTGGTCTGAGCTTTGATTTTGACTTGATTTGAATTATTCCACTGCTTTGGCTGATTTAGAAAAAGTCCTCTAAAGCCTGCAGCATCGTATGCAAACCACATGGAAATGAATTTTTCTTGATGTTAATGCAGAGCAGAGGCAGAGTTTCAAATTTTGTTGCAATTTTTCTCACAGCGTGGACAAAAACAAAAGCCATGTCACTGACATTTCGTACTGACAAATATTAAAAACATCCATTCAAGTTTTCACTTTTTTAGAGATTCTGGCTGTTTTTACAGCTGAATTTCATAAAAGAAAAAGAAAACATGCAGATGTAATCTAACAAATAAAATACAAATTAACATTATTTTAAGCACACATTTTAGATAATAATCAGTGGATGTCATGTTTAGTCCCCCCCCCCCCCCTCCCCCCAAAAAATAGACCCCAACTATTCCAACTGTCTGCAAGTGTAGACACCACTCGGGGTAAATGAGAACATATGTGTTCATAGTGAAGGTAAACTGACCCTGTAATCATGGAAACTACCAGAATAACTAGCTGGAAAGTCAAAGAGAAGATGCCAAAATCGCTGCACATGAAGTTGTAGTAGAACCCACATATTGAATAAGGAAGACTTTACTGTCAAATACTAAATCAATACTCCAAGTAAAAAAAAAAAAAAAAAGGTTGAAGGTTCATCCTGAAGCCTTTTTTTCATGATTGACAGCTGTGACGATCAATGGCATCGCGTTCTTGCCATCATCCGAAACCCCCGGGCTGAGGAAGGGGAAGATCCTCTCGGAGAACGAACACCCGGTAAAAGTGTAGATGCAAGATCCGGCCTTCACGTCGAAGAAGGACACAGTTCCTTCCTCGTAGTCGGCGAACACTCCCACAGCCTGCGGCTTCTCCTGGAGAGACAGACAGACAGACGGGGAGTCCAGAGCTCGGTACTCGTTGCCGTTCCTCAAACGCACCGTCCAGTAGCCGTTCTCTGGCTTGGAGGTGATCTTGCCCTTCCTGTTGACCGACTCTTTGACCACGCCGAGGTCCCAGAAGGTCTTTGGCCCCACTGTGACCTGATGGACAATCAAACATCACATGGAGATATAAAAACGGTGCCGCTGCAGGATTCATCTCGTGACTGTTACAAGAGAGTAATCCACCTGGAAGTAGAACCTCCCCGACAGGAAGCCTCTCTTGCCCAGGACACAGATGACGGGGTCGAAGCGTTGGGGGTTGTCGGGGACGACTTGCAGCAGCTCGCCTCGGCCCGCCCGCTTCCCGTCGGCTGACAGGACGATGTTTGGGTGGGCGGTGTCTGGATCCAACACCAGGTCAACTGGGAGATAAGACGGAAAGATTCTGTCTGCCTGAATTGATCGATCAGGTTTCGAAAAAAAAAAAAACCCACCAGGTCACAAGTAAAAATCTCACTGTTTCACGGCGGCTGCTGATGCTGTGTTCATGCCATAAGAGATGGATGGAAGGTGGATCAGCGGTGGCGTGAGGATTAAAGTACTGTGCACACCACCTCCATTACATTTAAGTTTAAGTATATTTAACGACTGTCCTTGTTTTTCTGGTGCTTCCATATTAGAAGGTGCCAAATTGGATTTTGTCAGCACTTGTAGAAAAATAGTCATTTCTGCTTGGAATTTGACACAAACACTATTTACAAGTTGGAAACTCCCATTTATGAAAAACCCAATATAACATGAATGCCTCGTGACGTAAAAGTGCTGCTCCTGTTGAGAAAATGTTCAACAAGAAGTGAGTTTTACGGACCAGATTTTGATTCCCGGCCGTGTTTTACGTATTTTTTTGGACATTTTGTGCCAATGGTTGGCCTTTTTTTGTTGTTGTTGTAGAATTGCTGCCAATAATGAAGCAAAACCTGCAAAGCACTAGAGAAGGTTTAAGGCAACGTGCACAGCGAATCAGTGAGTGAAGGAACAAGTGGCTGAGGGACTAAATGACTGAAAACGGAGATGACCTAAAATATAAATGACAAAAAAAAAAATAGAAAACAGTAAAAAGAATAAAAAGAATAATCAATAAGTGAATCTAAAGTTGCATGTATCATGAAAGCATGGGTTTGTTTTCAGTCCATTTATTTGTGTGTCCTCGGGTCAGGTTCGGTTGTTTGGGACATTTCTCTCTGCTATTCTGTCTTTTTACGATACAACGACAACCCAAAACCTTTTGAATCCCCCCCCCAAAAAACATTAGCAATGCAAAATAAAAAAACACATTGTCCTGAACACAGTGGATGCAAGTCGATTGGATGTGATTGTGTTCAGTGGGATTGTACCTGCATATTTCTGCATCCTCTTCATCTCTGTAAGAACAATAAAATAATTGAAGCATTGGCAGTGTCAGTTAAAAATAAAAATAATAATTGTGAGTTTTCAGGGTGTGTAACAAACATACCAAAAATATGTTTGGCCATTGAAGACGTTTAACGGTCAAGTATAGAAAAATGTGTGTTTCCAAATTTCATCCATGTCTCTCAGTGTAGACTGATGTGTTTCATTTATATTTCGTCACATCTTGAACACATTTTGCAGGTCAAAGGTCACTGTGACCTCACGAAACACAAACTAGTGACCATTATCCAATAATTCATACACTAATATGCAAAACAACATTTTACACAAAATGATAGTGTGATGACATTTTATATCCAAAAGGTCAAAGGTCAACATCACTGTGACATCATGATGGTCCACAAAAACGCTTTTTCTGGCCATTATTCATGTCAGATTGTGACCATATTTCACAATCAGTCGGACACCGAAGAGGTTACACTAATCTCGGGTGTCCACCTGGAAACTATGTTGGTTACAAATATTTTCATCCACGCTTTTAGAATTTTGTAACTTCTTTGCAGGAAGATCTACTGTACATTGACGTAAACGGCAACTTGATTGGTTGGTGGATGCATTCAACCACGACATGGTTTTTAGTTTTAAAGTATAAAAGTTCACCATCTTTCTTCAAACTGCCCAGTTCCTCCTTCAGCGTGTCGTCCAGTTTAGACAGCGCCCTCCTCACCGTCCCCACGCAAAGCTCATGGTGGACGGCGATGTCCTTCCACTCTCTGGTGGGTGGAGGTGACGTAAGAGAGGGCAAACTCTACAAGAGGTAAAAACCGTGCAGAAGCTTGAACATTGGCATGAATTGTGTCACTATTTTTGTGTTTCTTGTAGAAATCTCATCTTTACCTGGTACAGATTGTACCCGGAAAAAAAAAAAAAAAAAATCTTCTTTTCTGCTTTCTCCATTTAAAAACCATTTCCCTCGTAAGTTGACCCCTGAATCCACCTCAGTTTAAGGCCGACGCTAACCTGTAAGAGATGCAGGTGGTCCTCGGTGCTCCTCAGCGTCTCCAGCGCAGCCTTTCTCCTCTGCAGCTCGGCGCTTTCCTGCTGCAGCTCACCGATGAGCTCCTCGGCCCTCCTCTCTTCGGCTAACTGCTTCTCCTCGATCTCCGCGTGGACTTCGGTTCGCCTCTCCTCGATGGAGCCGATCAGAGACGTGAAGAGACGGTCGCTCTCCGTCGCCTCCTTCTCCGCACTCGTCTGGGTAAAAATGGCAAATGTGTAGGCGACTTTAAGTCATGACGGAGTTTCTGATAAAACAGTAAATAAGTAAGTAAGCAGGGATTCGACGTGAATGTTTGATGGCTCTTTGCTCGACTTTGCTTTCTTCATCTGTTGAATCCAAACAAGCCTCGTGACAGAAAGTTTTTTTTATCAAGACTTACTGTGCTGAGCTTCAGACATTTTTTTATCTCCTCCGCCTTCTTCAGTCGCCCCTGGATCATCTGTTCAAAATCTGCCTCAGTCTTCATCATTTGGACCTGAACCACCAGAATAGAAGTTTAAACTGTGTTTGTTTGGCAGACATATGTTGTAAATATCGACATATGGGCGAGCAACAAAGGGTGGGGTTTTGGTACGAAAGCGAAGACTCATACAAATGTATACATTGATATGATGATGTGGCGGACCGGTTTTAAACCAGCACCATCACCAGCCCAGAACCAGAACTAGGTTTCCGTCGGTGGAAACGGGTAAACAGTGCAATCCTTGTACCTTCCTCTCCGCACTCTCGTCCTCTATCGTAACGGCCCGGTGGTCTTTGTGCTCGGTCTCGGTGCAGAACCGGCACACGCACTTCTGTTCGTCCCGGCAGAACATCTCCAGCAGCTTGTCGTGCTTCTTGCACATCCGGTCCTGCAGGTTCTCCACCGGCTCGATCAGCTTGTGCAGCTGCAGGGTGGCGACTCTCCGGTGGGGCTCCAGGTGGGCTTCGCAGTACGACGTCAGACACACCAGGCAGGACTTCAGGGCCTTCGCCTGCAGGGACGTGGCGGCGCAGACGTCGCACACCACCTCGCCCGGTCCGGCGGCGGACAGCGGCGGCGAGGCCGACGAGCGGACCATCCTCTCCCTGAACGTGTCCGCCAGCTCTTTGAAAGCAGTGTTGATGCTGATTTCGGGCCGGGAGGTGAAGGACTTGTTGCAGGTGGGGCACCGGCAGACGTCGCTGCCGTCCCACACGCTCTGGATGCAGGCTTGGCAGAAGTTGTGTCCGCAGGGAGTGGTCACCGGGTTGGTGAACACCTGCTGACAGACGGCGCACTGGAACTGTTTTTCTGGTAACATGTCAGAGGAAGCCGCGACCTGCAGAACAGCAAAGAAGAAAGTCGACCGATCGGCCGCAGGAAGTTCTTTGACAGGAAGTCAAGGGAAATATTTATAGCCATCCAAAAAAGTCAGAAAGACAGGTGATTAAACACATTGTTGATATTAAAAAAAAAAACAACTAAAAGTTGCTATTAGTGAAAATATATTTTAAAAAAAAGCTTTAAGAAACAAAAAAACTCTGAGGTTTTGCTTGTGCGGTATCTTTTTAGATATGTTTGTACTTGAAAATCAGGATTCATACACCCAGCACCGTTTGGTGTGCTTTGTATTAGTCACTGTGTTCTCGGCTAACTACACACACTGGACACACCCACTCTTTCCACTGTTAGTTTATCACAGTGATAAGTGACAGTATAATAATGCAGTAACGCACCAATCAGAAGTCTCCAACTCGAATAATTGAGATAAAATGATTATTTCCTGCTGCACAAACTGCCTATTCTCAAACTAAAGCTCCAATTTAACTTGAAATGTTTTAGTTGCTAAAGACTTTACTAATGTCATTTTATTGATGCATACACAGAAAAATATTTGTTTTTTTTAGATTATTTAATGCCCTTTAGAACGGGTAAACAGTGCAATCCTTGTACCTTTCTCTCCCCGCTCTCGTCCTCTATTGTAACGGCCCGGTGGTCTTTGTGCTCATTTTATGTGTTTAATCTGTACAAAAACCAAGTGGTAAAAACAACAATGTGTGGTTTTACAGATGATTATGTGCCAAATTATTTCTTCGCCAGACACAGTGAGTTAACAGACAGAACCAGGCTAGCTTTTTCCCCATTTTTTGCTAAGCTATTTATGCTAAGCTAAAAAAAATACTGCCGGCTATAACTTCATATTGGTAATGTGGTCTCAATCTTCACAGCTAGGAACAAGCATAGCATATTTCCCATAAAATTGAATTATTTCTTTAAGTACACACACACACACACACACACACACACACACACACACACACACACACACACACACACACACACACACACACACACACACACACACACACACACACACAAAAAGCCACACACATAGGAGCTTCATATCTGTCCGTTAGTGAGAAATTAGATTTTAACAACTTTAAAGCTACAAAACAAAATGTTCGAGGGTAAATTAAATATAACACCTCATACTGTTCACTTATACGCAGGCTCTATCGCTCTAAAGCTCCTCTATTGTAAGTAGCCTACTATTATAAAAAGTAGGTGGTAAATCCGGTTCAGTGGTATAAAGCTTATTACAATGCAAATACAAAAAGCAGCATTTCTAACAAATAAGTGGATGTTAAGTGATATTTAACACCATTTTACACACCGATATCTGCACATCTGGCTTACAGTGGTTGTCTTTGAAACAAAACAGATTCATTTCACTTTCATTCTCTCGTCCAGTCTTTTTGACAAGCATAACATCAATATTAATAATCACATTTTTAACAAGTTTTTTTTTTTTTTTACATATTTCTTAAACTTACTTAGTCTTAGTTGAATCTGGCTGATCACTGTCGTGTCCTCACTGATGGCAGAGCAGGTGACTCCTACTGTATGAACAGGTGTGAATACATCACAGGGCGAGCTGTGAAACAGGAAAATGTAGTGTCAACACAGTTATTCATCAGCCCGGTCCTCCCCTGTCCTCTCCTGAGCTCAACACCGGCCTCTCTGTCCGCTTCCCTGAAACCATTTACCAAATCTTAACACGGCTGCATTCACAGCACAAACCAACTGTTAGTTAGGATTCCCAAACTGCTGAGCTGGCATGTTGTGGCATAAACTTTAATGTGCATGTGTGGATGTGTGATCATGGGATTACATAATGTGCAGCTCTCACACAGGGAAGGACTGTGTTTGCTTCGTGGGGTGTGGTGAGTCCAATGGTTAACATTTTCCACCTGTGACACACCTGACGTGCACGCTGAGCACCGCAGAGAGACGGCAGAAATGCTGCAGTGCAATACGAGGTTTAAGAAAGTCAGCTTCGGGTAAGAGCATCGTCAGCACGTTAAACACTTCCTAACTTACATTTGAATAAAGGCCACAAGGAGGAAGACATTCAGAGATATTAAAGGTTTGGGTGTGATCTTTATGATAAAGCCAGAGTTTTATTTTTACCGGTATTACTGCCTGTCAGATAACCAAACCAGATCACCTGACCATTGTGTGACGGATCCTTTCACGAGTGGTGGAAGTGTTTGCTTCTCTTTTTTTTTTTTTTCCAATAAACTTTCTTCATTTCAATATCAGAGGAAAATGTTTCACTTTTTTCCTCCACTACATTTATCTGACAAGTTTAGGCACTTCTACAATTTATTATTTAAGATTTTGTAATACAGTTATGTGCCTTTAAAATACAGTATACACAAGTCGAGCTTAGTTGACTTTAAAAAAGATACTATTTATTTTAACTGTATGTAAGGAAGTATTTAAACAGTTGACAATGCTCACAGATTGCTGACAGATTTATTTATCAAATATATTATATATATATATATATATATAGTACATAGTGTAGAGTACAATAATGTATAGAATGAAAAACAAACTGGAAATTCAATTTACAACTTTATTGAACTCAATAAAAACACAATATTACATACAACTTCATCATATATCATGTTTAAATATCAAAATAAATCAGACCATACCGGGATAAGTGTGACAGAGAGACATTAATATCTACAATTCATAACAACACATGGAAAAATCACATGACTGACAAACATGTTTAGATTAAAAAGTGTAGATGGTCACGTGTTACATAAAACCTCCTGTAAATCTGATGGAGAAACTTCAACATATTTAAAAACATTTATCTCATCAAATTTTCTAAAATTATTTTCAATAAACCAGTCGTATAAATAACACATTCATTATCTTTAAGGAAAAAATGTCTGCTCTACTCTACGAATCACACCAAAATAATAAATGCTTTATGTGAGAATATAGCATTTAATTGTCATTTCCACATTGATTATATGTTTTAAACCTAAAATAAAAACCTTAAAAGCAAAACACACAGCAACACATCCTATAAGTACACTTTGCCACTACATGACCATTTGTATTTACACTATCAATAAGAAAATAGGAACACAAGCTACTCGTCGGTCTTGTCATCGTTGTTGAAGATTTTTTTGTCCGACTTTTTAACCCATGAAATTTTGATATCTGTTTTGAACCATTTCTCTTTCATCTTCTTCTCCATCTGAAAAGAAATGTTTATAGAATCAATAATTGAAAAAGTTTTTTGTTTGTTTTTACTGCCTTTCCATACAGATTTTCCCCCCACAGTGCAGATCATCCCACAGTTACCAGGTTCAAGATGGCGGCCGTCACAGCGGGGTCATTCAGGTCGATTGTGGATTCCAGTGCAGTCAGCTTAATGCGAAACGCCTGCTTACTGTCTGTTGACAAAATGCAAATACAGATCAACGAGGACAACTGATTCAAACTCGTCAGTGTCAATGCAACATAATCAATAAATGTGACTTACTGTCGTAGCACATGAAAGGTAACTCGATGTTACAATGATTTTCGATCCACTTTCCATGGCTAGTAGCGTTGATCACACTGGCAGCACAGTTCCCGCTTCTAGCTGTAGGGCGTCCATCTTGCCAGTATTTGAAATTGTGCCGAGTGTTGTCTGACCACCAGATCCAGGTGGGTCTCCGCAGGCCAATAGCAACCAACTTATCATGGGGAACCACTCCCTGTATCGCTGCGCTCTCTTCTTCGCTCCTCACACTGGCCAGGTCTGTGTGTTTCTGCATACAGTAGGTCCGAGCTTCATGCCATGTCTTTGATTCGTTTATGAAGAAATAACTCTCTGGAAAAAAAGTTTAGTGGTATTTATTTGCACGTATTTGGCATTTTTGCAAAATATATTACACAATCAATCAAAGTTGCCACTTGTTTTTGTGTTTTAAGGCTACACACATACACATGAAGCAATAAATGGAATCAAGAATATAGTTTTACACAGTTTGGAAAAATATTTTTTGGTAACGTTTTACTCACCGACTCCACTTGTGTTTTCATAGCAGACAAATGGAAGCAACTTATCGCATCGATAATCAAACCAGTGACGCCCAATGACCCCAGCGCATAACTCCCAGAGATTTCTCATGTTATTTGGTTCATTCTGTTCCCACTGTGTAAATTCCTTATATGGCTGTCCATTATGAGACCACCTCCAAGTCCAGAATCCGTCATATAGTCCTATCCACACTTGTCCACTGAAGCCACTGCCGGCAGCTGTGATCAGCCGCTCCATGTCCTCCATGTTGTCTACGGTGGCCAGGTCAAGGAAGTGTTCTCTGCAGTGCTTCTGGGCTTCATGCCAATTCTTCGATTGGTTAATTAAGTGGTAGCGAAAGCCTGAACAGAGAACTGTAAACACAGACACATTTTTCATAAACAAGTTAACATTGAAAGGGGCTGTTACTCTGAACCACAACCAGCAAGTCTTTCAGATTAAGGTGTAAGGTACGGGGAGAGGATCATATTTGGGTCAAATCAAGCACTTATGTTAGGCTACATAACTTCTTGTTTGGGTTCAAATTAATCATTTGTCATGGTTTGAATATTTTCATCAATAAGGTCAAACAAAAAACACAGCGGTGAACAAAAATTTTGCAAAACGGCAATTAAACACACGTAGTGAATAAATCCTGAAGTAAACATCACTCAACGACAACAAAAATCATGTGGATCCAACACAGTTTGAACCTTAATGGCTGGTGTGTACTGAGATTGCAACGTCCCATACATGAAACAAACGAGCCATATGTCATCATGTATTCCACATTATATTTCATTGTTTGAAGTTTGACAAGTGTTTTTAATTACGTCACTGTCTTCTGAAAACACCACCAGCTGTTTACCTCCACAGAAAGTGAATGGAAACATTTCCGTTGCATTTGGACGCACACTTGACTTACATGACAACCACATCAAAGTTAATGAATGATCGTAGTTGTAGTTGGTAGTAAAGAAGTTTTTAATGTACAATAGTTGTCCACAGTATTTAAAAATACATATATAAAGGGCAAATAATCACAACCGACCGTACGTAAATCATTGTCAATAAAATCGTTATTATAAATCAAAATTTGAATGCAAAACTTGGGAAAAATATATGGAAAGAGAAGAATGCATGCACATTTACCACTGGCTGCATGAAATTGGGCAAAGTGGCAGCTGCCTTTGGAAATGTAGCTGCATGAGCAAAAAGATTCAAAGAAGAAAAAAAAACTACATAATAAATATGCAGAAAAAAAGAGAGAAACTGGAGGAACATAACAAGAAAGAAGAGTAACTACACAGACAAACACACCTCCACCCCGACAGACTGCTGACAGATTGTGAGCATGTTAGAAGTACAACCATCTTAAATTTACTGTTAAATTAAACACAAGTAAACATGCAGACTGACCTGATAGAAGGAACACACACAGCACGGCCCTGGTAGCACCTGTGGAGAAGACACATCACAAACTGTCAAGCATATGAAACTGTTAGAAAATGAGATTCTGCTATAATTCAACTTTCAGGAGAAATTATACACAAATTTCTTTGATTGAAGAGGGAAAATCAACTTTCCTTGTTTTTTCTTATATTTTTAAACATGTTTCTTACCTGAATAAACTGGTCTGATAGTAGGCGACATCTCCAAACTCTCCCGTTCTTGTTCTTGATCTAAAGTTGTTGGACTGTTTAAGTTTCACCTGGACAACAGTGGCTGCTCTGCTTTCTCTCTCTCCCCCCCCCGCCCCCGTTTCGCCCTCTTCTCCTTTGTTTTCAATTTGCTTCGTATCTTCAATACAAATTTTTAACCCTTTATATGCAAAATATTGCTGATCTATTCGCCCGACATCTGTCATGAGATCTCCTGCAACTCCTTTTGAGACCTTTCCCTACAGGGAAATTGTGTCTGGCGTGGATTTAACTCAAACAAATCACACTGAAAAACAAGAAAGGAAAAAGAACCTCCAACCTCAGAATGGGATTTTAGTTGTGTATTCAAGAAATAACTTCTCATCTAAGGATGATTAACATTTTACAATGTGTCATAACTGTAAAAGTGTGTGCATTACAGAGTGAATAAGAGACTGTATCCAGTGGTAGAACTAGGGATCATCCTGAGTATATCATTACAACCCCGTTTCCCAAAAAGTTGGGACGCGGGCAACAAAAGACTGAAAAAGTTGTGTGATGCTAAAACTACATCTGATGGAACATCTCACAACTAATTAGGTTAATTGGCAACAGATCAGTAACATTATTGCGTATAAAAAGAGCATCCCAGAGAAGCAGTCTCATATATATATATATATATATGTTTTTTTTTTTTTTCGTAAAACAATATCATTTCTCCATTTCAACATTTGATGTGTTGTCTTTCATCTGTTTTCAATTAAATAAGAGTTTACACGATTTGCAAATCATCACATTCTGTTTTATTTTCCTTTTACACAGCCCCCTCACTTTTTTTTGTAGATTTATTTATCCAAATCGGGAATCGCACACCACCTCACGTCATGCTCTTTGCATCAGGTGAGTCCATGTGGCTTTACATCTGCTTTGCATCGCTGAACACAGAACCACAGTCCATAACTTTACGCTGCTTTGTTGTTGCACGAGTATCACAGTTACCTTCACTTACCACCACTGTCTGCCAGCCAAAAGCATTTTCTCTAACTGTGGTTAAACGACTTGTTTAAATTCATGTTGAAAAACTGCATGATGCTGAACACTATCAGAGCTGTGAGTCCAAGACTTCCCTTTAATATTTAATATTATCTACCGGTTCCACATGACAAAAAAAATCTCGACATCACCCCTACTTCAACCACTTGATATCGGCTTCTTTGACACCCTGTCATGTTAAAATTTTTGCAGTTATGAGATATGTTAAAATGTCAATCGTCGTTAAATGAGAAGTCTTTTTTTTTTTTTTTTTTTTTAGATTTGTTTGAGTCTAATTCCATGTCGCACACTATTTCCCTGGAGGGAAAGGGTCTCGATAGGAGCTGCAGGAGATCTCATGACAGCGTTCGGTTCAGATGGGATTAGCTGTGTTTTGCATCACGGGAACAGAGTTTGTTTTAAAGATGAGAAACGAGGAGAAAACTGAGGAGAAGAGGGAGACATAAGCATGCAGAGCAGATAAAAACCCAGTCAGATTCAGATCAAGAACAAGAACGGGAGAGTTTGGAGATGTCGCCTACTATCAGACCAGTTTATTCAGGTAAGAAACATGTTTAAAAATATAAGAAAAAACAGGGAAAGTTGATGTTCCCTCTTCAATCGAAGAAATTTGTGTATAATTTCTCCTGAAAGTTGAATTATAGCAGAATCTCATTTTCTAACAGTTTCATATGCTTGACAGTTTGTGATGTGTCTTGTCCACAGGTGCTACCAGGGCCGTGCTGTGTGTGTTCCTTCTATCAGGTCAGTCTGCATGTTTACTTGTGTTTAATTTAACAGTAAATTTAAGATGGTTGTACTTCTAACATGCTCACAATCTGTCAGCAGTCTGTCGGGGTGGAGGTGTGTTTGTCTGTGTAGTTACTCTTCTTTCTTGTTATGTTCCTCCAGTTTCTCTCTTTTTTTCCTGCATATTTATTATGTAGTTTTTTTTTCTTCTTTGAATCTTTTTGCTCATGCAGCTACATTTCCAAAGGCAGCTGCCACTTTGCCCAATTTCATGCAGCCAGTGGTAAATGTGCATGCATTCTTCTCTTTCCATATATTTTTCCCAAGTTTTGCATTCAAATTTTGATTTATAATAACGATTTTATTCGACAATGATTTACGTACGGTCGGTTGTGATTATTTGCCCTTTATATATGTATTTTTAAATACTGTGGACAACTATTGTACATTAAAAACTTCTTTACTACCAACTACAACTACGATCATTCATTAACTTTGATGTGGTTGTCATGTAAGTCAAGTGTGCGTCCAAATGCAACGGAAATGTTTCCATTCACTTTCTGTGGAGGTAAACAGCTGGTGGTGTTTTCAGAAGACAGTGACGTAATTAAAAACACTTGTCAAACTTCAAACAATGAAATATAATGTGGAATACATGATGACATATGGCTCGTTTGTTTCATGTATGGGACGTTGCAATCTCAGTACACACCAGCCATTAAGGTTCAAACTGTGTTGGATCCACATGATTTTTGTTGTCGTTGAGTGATGTTTACTTCAGGATTTATTCACTACGTGTGTTTAATTGCCGTTTTGCAAAATTTGTGTTCACCGCTGTGTTTTTTGTTTGACCTTATTGATGAAAATATTCAAACCATGACAAATGATTAATTTGAACCCAAACAAGAAGTTATGTAGCCTAACATAAGTGCTTGATTTGACCCAAATATGATCCTCTCCCCGTACCTTACACCTTAATCTGAAAGACTTGTTGGTTGTGGTTCAGAGTAACAGCCCCTTTCAATGTTAACTTGTTTATGAAAAATGTGTCTGTGTTTACAGTTCTCTGTTCAGGCCTTCGCTACCACTTAATTAACCAATCGAAGAATTGGCATGAAGCCCGGAAGCACTGCAGAGAACACTTCCTTGACCTGGCCACCGTAGACAACATGGAGGACATGGAGCGGCTGATCACAGCTGCCGGCAGTGGCTTCAGTGGACAAGTGTGGATAGGACTATATGACGGATTCTGGACTTGGAGGTGGTCTCATAATGGACAGCCATATAAGGAATTTACACAGTGGGAACAGAATGAACCAAATAACATGAGAAATCTCTGGGAGTTATGCGCTGGGGTCATTGGGCGTCACTGGTTTGATTATCGATGCGATAAGTTGCTTCCATTTGTCTGCTATGAAAACACAAGTGGAGTCGGTGAGTAAAACGTTACCAAAAAATATTTTTCCAAACTGTGTAAAACTATATTCTTGATTCCATTTATTGCTTCATGTGTATGTGTGTAGCCTTAAAACACAAAAACAAGTGGCAACTTTGATTGATTGTGTAATATATTTTGCAAAAATGCCAAATACGTGCAAATAAATACCACTAAACTTTTTTTTCCAGAGAGTCATTTCTTCATAAACGAATCAAAGACATGGCATGAAGCTCGGACCTACTGTATGCAGAAACACACAGACCTGACCAGTGTGAGGAGCGAAGAAGAGAGCGCAGCGATACAGGGAGTGGTTCCCCATGATAAGTTGGTTGCTATTGGCCTGCGGAGACCCACCTGGATCTGGTGGTCAGACAACACTCGGCACAATTTCAAATACTGGCAAGATGGACGCCCTACAGCTAGAAGCGGGAACTGTGCTGCCAGTGTGATCAACGCTACTAGCCATGGAAAGTGGATCGAAAATCATTGTAACATCGAGTTACCTTTCATGTGCTACGACAGTAAGTCACATTTATTGATTATGTTGCATTGACACTGACGAGTTTGAATCAGTTGTCCTCGTTGATCTGTATTTGCATTTTGTCAACAGACAGTAAGCAGGCGTTTCGCATTAAGCTGACTGCACTGGAATCCACAATCGACCTGAATGACCCCGCTGTGACGGCCGCCATCTTGAACCTGGTAAGTGTGGGACATTTTGATAATTAATGTTTCAATATAAGTAGACAAAAATTTGCAATGACAGACAGTAAAAAAAAAAAAAAAAAACAGTGATATGTAGTTTTTTAGAAGACTGGGAAAATAAAATCAAAAGAAAGTTATTGACTCATTTCATTGGTTTTTCAGTTATTGTTATAGATGTTAACATTTTCTTTTCAGATGGAGAAGAAGATGAAAGAGAAATGGTTCAAAACAGATATCAAAATTTCATGGGTTAAAAAGTCGGACAATAAAATCTTCAACAACGATGACAAGACCAACGAGTAACTTACTTTCCTATTTTCTTATCTTATTCATAGTATAAATAAAAATGGTCATGTAGTGGTAAAGTGTACTTATAGGATGTGTTGCTGTGTGTTTTTAAGCTTTTTATTTTAGGCTGAAATATTAATCAATATAGAAATCACTCCTAAATTTCATACTATCACATAAAGCATTTATTATTTTGGTGTGATTCATAGAGTAGAGCAGAAACTTGTTTCTTAAAAATAGCAAATGTGTTATTTATATGACTGGTTTGTTGAAAATAATTTTAGAAAGGTTTAGAAGATAAATGTTTTTGAATATGTTGAAGTTTCTCCACCAGATTTACAGGAGGTTTTATGGAGCACGTGACCATCTACACTTTTTAACACTTAACAATGCTTTTCTTTCATGTAATGTTCATGTTTTTCATTTTAATTTTAATTTTAATGTCTCTCTGATACAGTTATGGCCGTACAGTCAGATTTATTTGAGGTATTTTGTCGAACACGATATGTGATGAATCTTTACGTAGCATTTCTTTATTTATATATTATTTTTTCATGAGATTTTCTGACAATACCCCCCCCAAAAAAAACATATATATATATATATATATATATATATATATATGCCTGCTGTGTGCTGAAACATGCTTTTTAGTGAGTGTTTTAATCTACATACAAACATAGTGCTTAATTACATAAGTAAAGATCCACAATAAACCCAGACCTTTTACTAAGAAGATAGAAAAATAGAAAAAAAAGATAGAAATCATGACAGAAAATCATTCTTGTCAAACAAAATAAATATTGTTAAACAATTACCTAAAAAATAAAATAAACAGTGAAAATGTGGAAATCTCCTACTGCCTAGATGGTTTGAGACCAGTTTTCCATCATCTCAGCAGACATTCAGGATGTAAAACAGATGCAAAGCTCTGTATCCTCCTCTAATGCAAACTGTATGTTAAACTTTTTTTTTTAAAGTCATTTTTAAGCATAAATGTACAACCCATTATATTAAATCAGAGATTATATTAACAAATGTTCTGTCACTGGAGACTGTGCCTGTAAACACTGGGTTACAAAAGATGTGAAGGTGTTTGTGTGTTCTGTTGTGGGTCCATTAAATCTTTTGAGTTGAAGAAAATCAAACTGTTTTTGTCACTTTTTCTTAATCCAAGGTCTGGAAATTTTTTTTTTAATGATATTTAACCATGAAAACAAAGCTCTTCTAACATAGTTATTTCCCTCTAAACCTAACTTTTGGAAAAATTACTCAGAGGCTGTATTCAAAATCAAACACATCGGACATTTATTCTTGCAAGAAGGAGCAAATACATGTACACTCAGAGAAAGGTGTCCAGCATTGCTCGAAGTCTCTTCTCTGTAGTTCAGCTTTTATACAGTGTGACAAAGTTGACAGTCATCCCCACTTCCTCTGTATATCTGATTTTGTAGATACTACTGAGTGAGGTCGTAGGTCACAAGATAAAAGTACAGAGACGTTGTAGCTGAGACTATAGAACCATGTTGTGCAACAGATAGACAAACATTTGACAAGTATGATGAGTTCATTATTTTTCCATCACTAACTGTGATTTTGCCTAACTCTAACCAGCTATATTCATTGTGTTGTACCATTTTTTTGTTTGTATGATTCTGGAAGACACAGACAAAAATGTCCCGAGGGTTCAGTTTTTTTTTTTTAGCATTAATAATGTCCTGCCCTCTCTAGTGAACTGTGGTATTCTGGTGTTAATGCAGGTTGAATTTTTTACGAAAACATGTCATCATCCCCTACAATATTCAGACTGCTCCACTTGGTGGCAATAAAGTATAAGACAAACACACACCGTTATTCCTCTGATGAGCGACACCGACTTCTCTGACATGTCAGCTGGATGGTCGTGGATTCAGTTTGTCTTGAAAAAACCCGCAGACTTTTCTGATAAATGAACAATTTTCGAAATTGTTATTTTCCTCTCGACCTTCCGATGTGAAGTGCCCTGAGATGTCTTCTGTTATGATTTGATTTTATATGAATTAAAATTGAACTGAATTCTGTGACCGTTGACAAATGTTGATAATTAGCAATCATCTTAATATAACAAACCTGTGAAGGATCGTCTCTGTGTTCATGTTTCGGTCAATTTCCATGAGCTCGTTTTGATAAAAAAAAAAATAATCATCATGTTGATATGAAAAGGTGGTTTTTACAGACTTTTACGACAGTTTTTGTCCTAAAAGTGACAAAGCGTGCAGGTTTGATTTGATCTTTTTCGATACTGATTAATTCAGGTTTTTTTTTTTTTTCCACATTTGTAAAGAAAAGGGACGTTTTAATGGAGAATTGTATTAGATACAGCATCTAATACATTTCTCTGATGGCAAAATTCTTTCAAAGTGACCACGAGGAGTTTCTAAAGTCATACAATAAAAATCAAATAAAAAAACCCCATCAAAACAGGGCTTTGAGTATAAAATGAAGCAGTGATGGCTGCGTCTTTCTTCGTCCCTCCACAAAGACTAAACTGAAGCTACTGTGAATCAAAACTCCGACTTAGTGGCGTGTTTTAATGGAAAATGTCCCTGAAGCACCGCCTTTGATCAGCTTAACGCTCCCAGTATGCGGGTGAGGTCAGAAACTGGTCGTGCAGCATCGACGAACAAAGGTGAACAACGAGCACTGTGTTGTCAGAACTGATCACACGTGTAACTGGGGGTTTTCCCAGTTGTGTTACTTCAACATCCAACACGCACTGTTTAACTGGTCCCGCGATGTTTGAAGTCAAAGTTTGACAAAGCCTGTTGACAATCTGAACGCAAATTCCCACAAAACATTTCCCGACTTCGTGAGCTGATACTAACGCTACAATTGTCTTGAAAAATAACAGATTGTGGGAAACTGAGGAAGGCAAATCTACGTTGATATAAATTTGGACAAAAGAAGGCTGCACATGGAGGAGCGTTTGAAGTAGGACAGGCCTCACGAGACCCTGGACTGGGATGCACAGATTGCATCCCGATTGGCCGAGAAAACAGTCCAGACTGGCATCTCTCAAGAGAAAATTTGTTTTGTAAAAGAACTGTTAAGCTACTGAGCTCAAATATACAGCACAGCACTATAAATATGCGTCCATTTTTAGCAATACTAGAGGCATGGTTCCAGGGACCACTTCTGTCCAGACGGAAATATCTCAACATCTATTTTAAGGATCAGCGCAAGATTGTGGTGACTTCTTGCGTGTTTCCCAGACGATGAATCCTACTGATTTTGGTGATTTTATCAGGTCAAAATAGTAATTCGGCTAAGACTTTTGCTTATGATTAAATGCTTGCAAAACTACTGACATTTGGAAAACTCACTGACAAACCAAGAGGCAACCAGCGGTGACGTCACCCGTTGTTTGTGAACGGCTGTTATGAATCACAGAGAGAGCGATTCAGAGCGGCTCTCAGGTCTGCAGCATGCTGATAGGTGCTGTCAAGAGGCAGCAGGCCGGGCTCGTCGTGGAGCTCGAGGAGAGGCAGCGCGAAGCCGAGAGGAGAGCCGAGGAGCTGCTGGACGAGCTGGAGCGGGAAACCGAGGACCTGCAGACGAGGAGCAGCGAGCTGCAGCACCTGGAGATCACTCAGAGCCCCCTTCACCTCCTACAGGTTAGATATATTATGTTTCAATGTTTCTGAGCTGCATCGACATCTTAAATACCGTACTCATAAGAAACCCTTTCCTGTTTCAGAGTTTCCCGTCTCTGAGTAGCCTCCCCTCCACCAGAGACTGGCCGGAGGTCGCGGTGCACTCGGACAACTGCGTCGGGGCGGTCAGGAGAGTCGTCGCCAAGCTGGTGGACGTCTGCCAGGAAGCCGTGCACAAACTGTCCGCAGAAGGTCAGTCAACCCCAACGATTCAAGAGATGGTTGCAAAAATAAAAGCATGAAAATAACTGGAAACTCTGATATTTTGCAGAAGCAGACAAGATGAATCAGTATGCAGGTGTGTCCACGAACAATCATCTGACACTTGTTTTTCCATTGAGCTAGTTTAACCTGCGTCAGCGTCTTGTTTTTATTACCTGACTCATTGTTGTTGTTTTTTCTCGTCTCTGCAGTCGATGTCACTCTGGATCCTGAGACTGCGTCGGGCTGGCTGGTCCTGTCTCCCGACAGAAAGAAGGTATCGTCCAGTCGCACAATTGTCGACCCAAGATGTTTAAAAGAAATAAAAACATTTCTTCACGAGTACTTATTTAGTATTCCTGTCTCACATCTGAAAGTATAAGGACAGTGAGAGACTGAAACGTTCCCCCGCTGTGCTACATTTGAGTCAAAGAGGTGGAAATGATTCAACATCTTCCCATGCTAAATTTGGCAAAAGTTCAACTGTGGAAAGTATTTGAGAATTTGATTCGGAGGCACCTACAATTAGGCAAAGAAAAAATGCTTTGATCGTGAAAACAATAAGGCTGAAAAAAATCGGCAGCGACAATAATGACAATGTTCCTAAATGTTTGATCTGATGAAGATGGTGATGATGATTAAATTGACTCTCAGGTGAGCCTCACCTGCCAGAAGACGAAGGCCCCTCTCCCAGACAACCCTGAGCGGTTTGACTCCTGCATCTGCGCTCTGGGGAAACAAAGCTTTTCATCCGGAAGACGCTACTGGGTAGTTCAGGTAAAGAAGAAAAACACAAAGAGACTTTAACGAATCAAATTTAGTGTGTTTGACCATGAAAACTAATGACATCACAAGAGTACACACAATCAAACTGAGGTAAACAAGTGGCCGCGTGAAGGCATGTTTTGGTGGTTTTAAACAAAGTGCGCATTCAATACAACAATCAAAACCATAGCTACGGAGTCACGCTTGTGTCAAAAATCTTGTGGCACAGAAGTCAAGGTTTTTCAGTTGTAACATATATACGAGTCCAATAATGAACAAGTTTATTCTGTTATTTCTAATGCCGAATTCAAGCTCTCTTTACTGTATTTTAAAATAATAACCCATTAAACATATGCAGATAACAGATTAAAAAAAAAATTAAAAAAACACGCATGTCAATTGTGCCATAAAGTGTTTTCTAAGTCTGTTTTGTGTATTTTATGCTTCAAGGTTGGGAATAAAACCGACTGGGTTGTGGGAGTGGCCAGGGAGTCCATCGACAGAAAAGGTGCCATCACGCTGCGTCCCGGCAGCGGTTACTGGGCCATCTGCCGGCGCAAAGGCGGCAGTGTGAGCGCCTGCGCCGGCCCCTCCGTCGCCCTCCTCCTCCTCCCGGAAACCCCCCAGAAAGTCGGCATATTCCTGGACTACGAGAAAGGATCCGTTTCCTTCTATGACGCGGAGGCAAAGACTCACATTTACACGTATAGCGGTTGTGCCTTCAGTGAGCCTCTCTACCCGTACTTCAACCCCTGCGTTCAACACGACGGGAAAAACGCCGCCCCACTGGTCATCTGTCCCCTTGAGAGAAGCGCCAGGGACGAGCGGGACGTAGCCATTGAGTCGGACGTGTGAGGTTGTCATAAGAAAAGGATGAAGCGAACTGTTGTTGAAAAACAGATATTCTAACGTTTATGTGAATTTTTAACCTATTTTGGTTTCAACAAATGTTTTGTACTGGAATAGTACTGAGAAAAAACGGGCTCGCGACAGGCCAAAATTCATGAGTTATGTTTTAATCCATGAAACACATGGTGGGCACGATTTTACTGCCTGTAATGTAAGCAAGTTTTTTTCTCTTGTTGATGTGAAAATGTCTGTGCTTTTGATTCAAAGGAATCTTTCCAGGAGGATACCAGACGATACATGTCGATAAAATGTTTAGATGTAGTTGAAGGTAAACTTTATTTTTATATTTGAAATCCATAACCTATATGGGGCATGTATAACTCGAGATACAGGTGAAACTGAAAATAAATGCCATGTTTTTTTTTAAAAAAACTACCCAAGGACTGTTTTTTCACTTGAACTAAATCTTTTGATCAAAGTCTGTTAAGTATGAATGTTATTTTTTACGGATAATATAAAACATATTGTGTATATTCATGCCGACAAACACAATTATTAACCAATACTGTCGGTGTCGAGAGTTTTGCGTTTCAACCAAGCGCCCACCAAGAGGGGAAACCTGACTGCACCACAGGTCTGTCAATCAGACACGCCCCCCCCAAAACCCTTTTTGAAGCATATTTTATCACTAATGAAGTGATTATTTTCAGATGGACCGCCAGAAAACTAATAAGAAGGAGTGACATTAGCTAACAACACCAAGATAACTCGTGGATAAAAAATTTTGACTGAGAATTTAATGAGACTAGTTGAATGGGAGTCTATGGAGCCAGAGGCCTTTTGGAGCCAAACCTCTAGTGGCACCCGGTGGTATTGCAGCTTAAAGCACTTCTACATTGGCCTCATTTTTCAAAGCCGGAAGCCACGTCCACTTTTATATACATTCTATGATTTCAACCCTTTTCAAGAGTACCATTGGGGGGGAAAAAAATCTGGTAAAAGAGTTAAAAATCTGAAATACAAAATCAACATTACATCACTGCTTGTACTGTTAGCTATAATAAGTCGTTCACTTACAAAAAAAAAATGGCAATTTCTTTTCTAGCACAGAAAGGATGTATGGCAGTTTTATGAGGAAATATTTAATTTCCATCATCTTCTTCGTTGACATCTGAGGTGAAGGGGAGGATGAGAAGGGGGGGGGACTGGTACAGTAGGGGGTCGAGGAGCCGTGAGAGCAGAAGGGCGGCAATGCTTGTGATGTGATTAAACGTCTGCTCGAACGCAGGGGTTCCCTGGAAGAGGGAGGGAGAGAGAGAGAGATGGGGAAAAGAGAGGGAGAGGAGCAGTAGATAAAGCTGAACGTAACGGGGGAACCGGGTTCTTGGGATGCTTAAACTTTACTTAAGCAAGCTGGTTTCTGTGTGTTGCTGCGAACGCTTCAGGAGAGAGGTGGGTGAAGATCTGGCCTTCGTTTGCATGATTCAATGTGCTTGTACTTTTTCTTTTTTGTCGGCTGTGTTGTTGGGGACTGACGTGGATTAATCTAACAAAAAACTCTTCCGGTTGCACAGTAGAAAATGTCGCTCCATTTTAAAACGTTTTGTCATTTATCAAACTGTCGTCTGAACTTCGGTGTGAACTCGACAGAATGGCAGATTGCTTTGCTGTGTTTTTGTGGCGAGCGTTCATGGGCTTTTTTTTTCGTGTAAAGGAATGCAAGTGCAGAGAGTGGGATCAAATTAGAAAAGGTGCACGAGGTGAAATTGTGGGAGTGTTTACCCACAGATGGCCTCTCGGTGGTGGGATTGTGACAGTCCACTGCCCCCCTCCCTCCTCCTGAGTCCAGCTGGCGTCACACACGCGGGCTTCTTCCTGGCCAAAGCATTACCTCATCACTCAGTTTGTTCTTTAACATGGCAGCTTAATTTTCACAGTTTCCTTAGTCTTAGTTGATTGGAACTTTTTTTTTTATTTATATTCATAGCATTGTGGGTTTGACAGTTTTTTAACTTTGATATGTAGCACCACTTTTCTGGGCTGTATTCAGCCATTCGGGTGGCTTTTGAACCTCTTTCCAGTTCTTATATTGTTTTTCAAACATAAAAACACAAAATTGAATGATGGTAATGACGTTTTGCGAACTTGGTATATATTGTGATTGATTGATTGATTGATTGATTGATTGATTGATTGATTGATTGATTGATTGATTGATTGATTGATTGATTGATGATGGACTTATACACAAGCAGACCAAAAACAGCTTCAAGCACAGGACAAGAGAGACACAAAATGTTTGGTGAATATAGGGAAGCAGCAGAAACTTTCTGTGGTGTAATTTTTTTTGGGGGGGGTCAGTTTTGTGTATTCTTGGAGTTTTTGATTAAATAATTTTTTTCTCATAAAAGCAAGAAAATTGAATGTCAATCTTAAAAAGAATTCATATTTTGTATGACTGCCTGCAAATTTGGTTTATCTTGTTAAAACTCTTTCGTATAAATCAAAAAGTCTCTAAAAATCTCCATTCATGTCATTGTTTTCATGCGTGCAGAATATGCAAGTTTTACGCTAATTTTTCACGGGCAAATTCATGTCATGTGATTTATTGATTCACAGGCCTGAAGCCTCGAAAGTGTCCAAACCAATTTGGATTTCTGTGTCTGCGCCCAGTTGGCTGACGGCCATTCCCGTTGCGGTGTGAGGATCTGGATACCTCCACCTATACTGCCTGTATATGGTCTTCCTGTCTGCTGTTATGGGAAGCCGCCATCGTGGTGCCAACTAATAGTACTCACCAGAGAGAGTCCAAGTCCAGCCAGCGTTGGCAGAACCCTTAGTCGAGGATTACCTGCATCACTCAACGTCCCGTGAGAGGAGAGAAACTCCTGGTCGGTGTTTTCTTTCCAGGTGAGATCATGACCTTGTTGCGCAAGTGAGTTGAGCTCCAAGACGACACGTTCTCGCTGAAGAGCCGCCGGTGGCCGTTCTGGAGTAAAAAAAACACAAACAAAAAGACCAGAAACACGGAAAGTTCGGAACTATGTCCTGTCCATTTTCTTCCGCTAAACCCTTCATAGCCCCCCGCTCAGTCTTTTTCCTTGGTTTGCTGCTGCTCGTGCAACGGGGGCCCTCGGAGGTCAGTTGCCAGAATGACACGGAGCCGATCGTGTTGGAGGGAAAGTGTTTGGTGGTGTGCGACTCCACGCCGTCCGCGGAGCCGTCGGGCAACGCTCTGGGCATGTCGGTGAGGTCGGGAACTGGTCGGGTGGCATTTTCGGCCATCAGGAACACCAACCACGAACCCTCGGAGATGAGCAACCGCACAATGACCATCTACTTTGACCAGGTGGGTTTCAGTAGTGTGTTTTGACAATGAACCTGTTGTCTTTGGTGGGGTTTTTTTCAGTTACAAATGGATTTCTAACAAGTTGAAGGGAAATTGTAGTTCAGAGCAAAGTGCTACCTGAGCAAATATAGCTGAGGCTGACATGTCAATTGTTTTTGCAGGGAATTGGTCACAAACCAAATAATTGGACACATTTATCAAGATTGATCCTGACGGGGAGTCAAATCTCTGTTATAAACCGCACATTTTATCGACATGATAGCTGTAGAGGAAAACCACCAAAATCAATGGGATTCGTCCTCCAGGCTCCAGAAATGGCTGCACCAAGTTCTGTGCAAAGTGGATGTAAAATGAAAGGTTAGGGGTTCACCAAAGTCCACAGAGTTCATTCTCAAAAGAAACAAAGATTTAATTGTAAGATGTTTGAGCCCGTTGGACTGACTGACCAACAGACGGGCAAAAATTGAATAAATGATGACAAATTAACAAAACGGTGGCTCAACAAGTGTCACTAAAGTTCCTTGAATTCCTTGATTTCTGATTAAATATTGAAAAATATTGTGGAATATTAATTGCTTGAATCAGAGACTGGTTGAATTTCTTCGTCTCCTTTTCCTTTTAGATCTTAGTGAACGTCGGCAGCCATTTTGACCCAGCCAGGAGTGTTTTTGTGGCACCCAGAAAAGGAGTCTACAGTTTCAGCTTTCACGTTGTGAAAGTTTACAACCGGCAGACAATCCAAGTAAGGCCAACAGCTTAATAGAATAGTTGGACATTTCTGAAGGAGAATTAGAGAGTTGATGCTACTTTCAGGTTTGTATATAGCCAGTTAGCTTAGCCTATAGCATAAAGCCTGCAGACATGTTGGAAGAGATAGCTCGGCTCTGTCTAAAATTAGTCATAACTCAGTCGAAACCAAGAGTTTCAGAATAAGTCAACTATAGCTGGATAATTAAAGGAGATTTCAGCTTGCTTAAATACCTAGATACTTAGATATATCACCTTCCCACCTCGTGCACTTATGCTTTTAACTCATAGCCCATTTCACGTAGGCTATAGTTTTTTGTCTTTCTCAAAAATGCTACAAAACCGCATGTTTTCTTAAAAAAATAAATCGTATTTCGACCCATCTCTTAGACCTATTTAATTTGGTTGTCTGAATCTCAAAAAGTTACGAAGGAAGAAGGCATGCTGGAAAAAGCTAATTTGCAGAATTTTTTTTTTTTTAAATTTTAGACTGAGCCCAGCCTCCTTCTAGTCTTTGTGCTAAGCTAAGCTAACCGCCTTACAGAAGCACTTGAGGGAATCCAGCAACACCAACACCGATGTGATTCATGACCTCTGACCCACCGCCTCCCTGCGCATGCTCTGCGATGTCTCAACTTTCCCTTCTTAATCTATCCCATCCTTCCCAGGTGAGTTTGGTTCTAAACGGCTGGCCTGTGATCTCGGCCTTCGCTGGCGACCAGGACGTGACCAGGGAAGCTGCCACCAACGCCGGGCTGGTGATGATGGAGAGGGGCGACAAGACTTACCTCAAACTGGAGAGGGGGAACCTGATGGGAGGCTGGAAGTACTCCACTTTCTCTGGGTTTCTGGTGTTCCCCTTGTAGGGTTGGTTGAGGCAGGATTCAGAGGGAGATGGTAGTCACAGCTATTGAGTTGCGGAGTAGGTGTAAAATAAAGATTGTTTGGTTACTTGAAAGCCCTTTACATAAAGGAGAACGTAGCAATGGATACACGCCGATGTTGGGATCAGCATCAAACTGCTTTGATGCATCTTTATGTGAATCACACGATGAGTGGGCGAATTCATTTTGCACCAAATAATCCTGTGTGTAACTTCCATTTCCACTGACCGTCTATGGCTCACTGTCTGTTGTCTGACAAGCAGACTGTAATGTGTTGTCTGTGCTAGCTTACCAGGTGTCGACTTGTCTATTGTTTGTGATTTTTCCTTCAGTGCATGAAATACGAAGATGCAAATGTTTGTGGCAATAAAGAAAACTACTGTGTCTATTGTCTTCATCTATCTATCTATCTATCTATCTATCTATAACTTGAAAAACTGGATCCTCCTAACAACTCCGTCTTCATATTTATCTAACTATTTATCTATTAATCAGTTATACAGGTCCCTTATTGTGAGAGCTTTGGGGGCTGTAAACAAGAAGTACAATGGTTGGTCAACTGGGTTAGCTTGTACTACGTTTTAAAAAATGTTCACTTACTTCAGTAAATTGGCTCCATTCAAAGTATGCCGAATTAGCAATTACCAGTCCCTGTTTGCAGTGTACCACAAAATGCCCTGACAATTGTTGGTGTATTCGTTTTATACTTGAAGGAAACTTAAATTTGACGATTGTTCAGGCAGGTTCTGCAGTGTCTTTTTCTCTTGATTTTCTAAGCAGACTTTTGGATGTCTATTCATGACAGACATGGTCTTTGGAAGGTCTGAAACTGAAAAATATGTGTATCATTTTAATGTGTTTTAAGATTTGACTGACAGACTCTGAGAAAAAGTATGAATTGAGTCAATCACTTCATTATTATCATCACACTTTACTTGCTTTATATCATGCGTCCTTGATTAAATGCTGACACCGTTGTGGGCTCCACACCACCTCTATTAGGCTTCATGCAATTTAAACTGCTCCATGCAGACAGACGGTTGTTCTGAAAATAGTACAGCATAAACAGCATCCCCGCTGTTTGGGTGTATTTGAGGGAAACAGATGACTTTCGCCGCAACATTTTGACAAAAAAAGTGCTCATACAAAATTATGAATGCTGTTCACATGCAGAATTATATAGAAATGGCTTTCAATCATTAAAATTGCAATTTTGTTGCAAAAACAAACTTAAAGTATACATACATTGACGTCTGGAATTCGTCCCGGCTGACGCACAGCGCCCGTGCCCGTCTCTGCGGTGTATCCGGTGGCAGATGGAGGATTGGCAGCGGAGAAGGGAACCGGTGCCAGAAGCCTGCTGAGTTCACACTGGACCGTCACAACCGATTAGTGTCAACTTCCCGGTGCACAGCGGAGGTCTGTGTTAGCACTTTAGAGACTCGTGTCTGGAGAACAGAACAATGTGAAGTCAAGACTTTGGTTCCCAAAGCTGTAAACAACAAACAAACAAGGCTGTTCAATGTCAAAAACTATCACAGTGAACTTCAGAGAACTCTATCATTATTATCAAGTAATTAAATAAATGTAACTCTTAACAAGTAATGTTTTTCACATCAGTTAATGTTCCTATAGATTATTTTCTCTTATAAAACGATTATAATTCAGCCAATGATGTTTTTGTTTTTTACTATCCTTAAAACTTCTTTCTTGTTGTGGGAAAAAAAGTTCCCTGGTAAACTGGAAGTGATGTATTACACAGCTAGAAGTCAGTAAGAGATGCCATTACTGAACATAAAGAGATACACGAGTGACACCTACAGACAGAGTTCATCAACAAACAACAAAAAGAAAGTTCCTGTTCACATTAGTGACAGAGGAGAAGCACAAACACAATTAAATAACATTCAACAAAAAAAAAGGAATCCTAAGGATTGAAATAATTTGAGAGAAGGAGAGTGAATCTTATATTTTATTTACATATTTCTTTGTTTTCTTTGGGCCTTTATAAAAAAAAAAAACCACCAAAAAAAACCAGCACACATAAATACCTCTCAATTACTACAATTGGTAGTGACCTTTAAACGAGAAGAAAATCTAAATCAATTCTCTCATTTGAGAAGAATTTTTGATTAATCAAATAAATTGTAGATACATTTTCTTATGGTTGGTTCCTCTAATTATGAACAATTTATAGGAACTCTGTGATATTCTTCAATCACAGTAGATTTTTTTCCATTTTAAGATGTCAATGTAACAGATGAAAGGAGCAAATTCTCATATTTAAGAGGTAAAAACTGACGAATGTTTGACAATTTTGCTTTAAAAACATTTATCTCTTTTTTTAGGAACAGTTTCACATTCATTTTCTGGTGGACAACTAATCAATTATTTGTTGCAGCTTGGGGATATTCAACTCTTGAAATCCCAACTCAAAAAACGCTTCAAATTTTGGTGTCTGGCATGAGAACTTTTTGAGAATTTACAACTGGACCACAAAACATAAAAAGTGTAAAATAAATATAACACCAACAAAATCTGAGTACAAATGCAGAAGTTATCAGTCTGTATCATTGTAAACAATAAGTCTTTCACTACAACAATCACCTGGTTGTTAACATGGGTCTGGCAATATTTTAAATATCACTGAGTCAATCGTACTGTACATCATCCTGCTGCTGTAAATAGTCACTAAAGCACCAAGTCCGTGTTCATCCGCGACTGAAAATAGTCCTCAACAAAAACAGTAATTAGCCCCGAGTAACTTTTGCTAAAGACTACAATAAGCTATAGAAATGACATATTTGTGGCCTGCAACCAACATTTAGACAAACAAATACATATTGTTGTTGTTTCCTGAGATTTGTGTTCAAATCAAACCTATCCTCTAAAAATCAAACGTCTTATGCAAAAGCAATATCACAAATATTTCACATGATTGTTCCAACACATCATTGAAGCTACATTAGGCTTCTACCGAGTGAAATCTTCAAATCCAACATGTCATTTAATGCACACTTGTGTTAAAATTCAACCTCGTGTTTGATAGTTTTAGAAAATCCCTTTGACATTTTTTTACGTTTACTTGGCTGCACGTGATGCCCAAAAAAGGACAAGTTTAAAAATAAAAAATAAAAAAAAAATCAATGCAGTTAGTACAAAAAACTGGATTTGGCACTTTTCAAAAACATGTACTGTATATACACAGAATGTTTTGAAATATTTCAGAGCAAGTCATGGTAAATGGATCCTATTCTTCATGTCTGTTTTAACCTCCAATGACATACCAAAGGTGTGGCGATTCCCATATCAGGAAGAAAAATTTCTGTCATTCTTCATCTAGCCTTTAGGATTAAAACAAACCATATATATATATATATATATATATATACATATACACCTGCTCTAATTAATAGTCAATCTGTTGTTAAGGCGATTTTTGGCACCTTACGGAGAGTTGGCACGGCGGCTGTGGCTATTTGTTGGCCACAATTGGTGAAAAAGCAAAAACCATATGACCAGACTTGGCTCATGTTTATAATGCTGACAGGGCAAAAAGGGAGGTGTCAGGTTCATTTCACTGGTGTCAAATTGTGGAACTAAAGAAGCAGAATAAATTAAGACTGTTAAAAAACAAAAACATTGCCTTAAATGCTACGAAAACACAAATCTGAATCCTGCCCAGATTTAAACAAAATAAAAAGCAAAAAGATGAAAAATGAAACTATAAAAGCAATTTAGCCAAGCTTTTACATCTTTTCAACATGATGTTTAAACGTAGGTTAATCCAAATAAAGAAAATTAAGGAGAAGCTCCATGTGAGCTCGGCCAACTCCTCCTGTCACGTCCTTGCAGCCTCAGTACGGCATTGGGATGGTTGACGGTAGGCGGCGCTGTCGGGTGTCGCCTCCTCTCCAAGGGGTTGTTGGCGTAGATGTGCATGACGTTGTTGTTGCCATGCTGAAATCCGGTCACGTTGCTGAGGTGGATGTTGACGCCACTTGCAGGTTTGGTGTCGGGGTTGGAAAACTGACGCTGCGGAGAAAAGAGAGGAAAACCAAAGCAATTTTAGTCCGGAGTCGCTGTTCTGTGCCCAACTGAAACCAGTATATTACACATAATGTGAGACTTTTCAAAAGTCTGTCCCATATTTAAACAATAATGTCAACGCTACAGTGGCTAATTCAAGAAGCTATTTTTAGTTCTTTCAGCTGTTAAGTATTCAGCTTTAGAAGGCCTACGTATTTTTTGCTCAATTTCTACAACAACATTGACTAAATTACGTCAACCCAATGATTGTGGAAAAAAACCCACCTGGCACTGTGGGAGTAGTTGTTTTTTTATTGAGCTCCCTTGACACGTTCTTCCAGTCAAAGGAGGCGATGACTGAATGGGATGAACAGAGGAAGGCTTGACTTTGTAGTCCGTTGATGAGCTGGCTTGGTCAATGTGACACCGATTTGATCTTCGAGGTGAAGTTGAATCTGAAAGGAAACACATTTATCTGAAAACCTCAAGACATGGTGGGCGATTTGTCTGTCTGAAATAAGGATCTAAAAGAAAGAAAAGGTTTCCATCCTACGTTCGCGGTTTCCGTGATGCTTCAGAATCAACTTCACTCTTACCTCTGAGTCTTGCTTTGTCAGTATCTCTTGCAGGCCAACCACCAGCCACTTCCTGTAACAAAAGAAAGTACATGTTTTGTAAATGTGGCCCAGCCGACATGACAACTCCTGCTGGTGTTGGTTCAATTCTCCTTTAAGACCAAAATGAGGAAAATGCTCATTTTTTCACTTTTTTTTTTGTATTGATTGAATAAACGAGATATAATGTGTTGAAGAGTTGGCTTAAGAGGTGATGGTAGACACATTTTTGTTACCTTTTGTAAGCTTGAGAGTAGAATCGATCGCACACTACCCAAAATGTTGATCTATTCCTCAACTAACCAGTCAAACAACTTTTTCTCCGACTGCCTTCATTCAACATGTTGAATGTTCAAAAGGTTGATGATAAGATTTCCGTGAAAACTGTACATTATTCAGCAAGAGATGTTAACCCCTGAACATTCCAGCAAAATTTTCCTAAAATGCCTCGTCAAGGAAAAGTAAACTGAAAGCTGTTCTACAACCGTATGTAGTACAAGCATGAGTTTGATCTACTTTGAAACATAACACTGTCAATCACTGCCGGTGCTGCTGAACGTATTTAACGACTGAAGTCGAAGGTTCTTATTTGCGCAGAACATTTTTTTGCGAACAGATTTCCACAGATGAATGTAGCTGGGACTGAGACAGATTTAAATCTGACAACAATGCCACAAAAATGTATATTTTACACATGGTTTCCTCAGGGTAAGTACAGGCATTTACAACGAAAATGACATTTGGAGAGATTCAGACATAAAAAGTGGGTTAACAGGGTTAAAGATCAGTCCAATTATGGCCCACGATCATATGAGGATGTGGGAACTGTTCAGAGTCTGAGTAAAAATGCTGAGACAGCACTGTAAGTGGCTTAACAACTATTTAGGTCATACAACTCAAAGTGACAGCCTATCACCGATCCATCCATTCTTGATCCAAACATTACGCACTTTATTCAGGCTTCTACATTTCCTGTGTGAAAATACTGAAATGGTGAATGCTGAAAAACCCCCTGGTAAAGCAGGAAGTGATGCATGTGATATTTCCCCACTGCAGCAAAGACACATATTTTCAGTGGAGACACTGCAGCGTTGACTAATTTGTGGCAAAGAAATCAAACCACATTGTGAGTCATTGATTTAAAGTTTTTCTTGAGTTAAAAGAGCAATAATGTCAACAGTGAGTAATGAAGACAAGTGAAGGTCACTCTCGGGCAGAATTGTGATAATCTCACCTGGACCGGCGGGCCTCCCGTCAGCACATTGTCACAATTGTTCACTGCTTCATCTCTGGCACCCACTGTAAAAAACACAACAACATATAAAAGTGAAAACTGGTGCTGTAAATTTAGACCTGTGACAGCAATTCTAATCTTTTTAACTGACTCAGTCAAGCTTCTTGATCACATTAAAAGACCTTTAGTTTCAGAAAAGCAAGTAATTAGACTTTTTTTTTCATGTTTTTGAGAGATTTTTTTCTTCTGTTTAACACACAACCGAAAATACATTACAAACCTTACAACACCACACTACTAAAAGAACACAGGAGTCACAGACATAAAGGGAGAGATTGGCTCATTCTTGCCAAGATTGCACTGAATATGAGGCTACAGTGAACAGGAGGTTAGCTTAGCTTAGCATAAAGACAGGGGGAAACAGCTGGTGTGATGAAACGAAAGAGAAAGCATGTTAATCAATTTGATTTAAAGGAGGTGGTGGGGATAATATTTGAATTTTGAACAGAGGCAGGCTATCTGTTTCCATTTTAGCTAAGCTAAAACGGTTATCTTAAAATAAAACTCTAATGTAGGCTTGAACTTCTCATCTAATCATCATGGGAAATGTTTTTAAATTGCTTTCTCGCCGAGAGTTAGATTAGAAGATCGATACAGATTAAACAAACAAGATATATAACATCTTAATTGGTGAGCTCTATATGTGTTGGCAGCTGCATTTTGCTATCCTTTGGACAGAGAAATCATAAAAAGTGTAAAAAAAAAAAACCAATCAAACACAATACAATTATATACTTATACATATATAAAACAGACCTGAAGTCTGAGTGATAGAAACCCTCTGAACTTGCTCCACTATTCGTTCTTCCTCTTTTTGGTCCTGTAAGGGGAAGAGAAAGAATGACACAGGCTATTGCGTAAATTTAGAAAAGAAATATGAATATGCTGAGCGTATGTCAAAATTTTGACAACATCTCAGCATTACATGAGTGTCTGTGACGAATTGCGGTCCTTACCAGTATCTTCAGCACCTCATGGACAGCGTCAAGAATGGCATGTTTGTGCATCTTATGCAGTTCTTCTGTCACAGTTGTGCAGTCTACAAACAACATAAAAAGGGTTTGGATCGACTGGCTCGCAGCTACAATGCCAATGTACAGTCGATAGTAAAATCTTAGTAAATATTTTTGTAAATGGCCCTTGAATTTACAAAATGTAAATCCAAATAGCTGTTGACATATCTGTCCATATTTTTGACCGACTCACTAAACGACACCACCCGCTCATGATCATTATTGACATTTAAGCGCTCCTCTGATTCCAGGTGGGCGGTTTTCGTGGTAAATGAGGTTGCTTTCTTACCAATGGAGGAAGGCCTTCGGTTGGGGTTTTCCTCCCAGCATCTTTTCATGAGCTCCATGAGTGTTGTCAATCCTGCCACTCCTGCCTGACACCTGATCTTTTCCAGCGACGGACGGTCCCCCTCCGGGATGCGAAGCCGCACCAATGTGGTCTTTGCATCTGCAGTTGAGGAAGGGTTGAAAATAGTGTCAGAGCTGTTTTAAACATGGGGAACTTTTTTATGTCAGGTTGAAATACTTGAGTATTTGAAGGGTCTCCGCTGAAGCTTTTTTTTCCCAGATATTTCTTCAGATTTAAGATGCTTTGACAAATCTCTTTCTGTTTACATAGGATTAAATGCCCATGAGTTTGAAAAATGTCACTTGAAGTGAGTTGACGTGAGAAATTTCCTTCATCTTCGCACTTCCCTTGAGCTCTGTGCAGCATTTTGGCACCTTTCAGCTCATTGTTTTGCTGGACCCTAACTTTACTCTACTGTAACACTCCCATCACTCACTGAGGCTGTGGTTTTCGGCAAATAAGCATTAAAAAGCCGAGTGTACACAACCTGCTCAGCATCAAAGTTAGCAACAAACTCGTGAACATAGCGCAGCATTAGGCAGCCAGAAAAACTAATAATTCCTTCGGGGGATGCATGACACCAAAAAAGAGCTAAAAGGAGAGTGCGCCAAACATGCCATCCAATGATGTAGCAAATTTGAATTGGTAGATGTTTACTAAAAGGTTCACCATATAACCTTAACATAGTGACAATATGTCAGTTCTGTTTCCAAAAAACTCACTTAATGTAGGATTAAACTGACTGTAGAATTTTTAAAAGTTGTTTGGGTTTATTAAAGAAGGAGAGCGAGGCTATTACAGGCAGGGTAAAGAGATACTCACTTGGGTATGGTGGTTTCCCTGTGACAATGGACCACAGCAGTATACCATAGCTGAAACAGAGACAGAGAATTACATGATAGGATCACTAGTTATTTTAATTATTCGTGCTTGGCTTGCAGTTTGTTTTCATCTGATTCCTTATCACATCAATAACAACAATACAAGCTGTGTCCGAATACATAGAGCCCAGAGGAAGGTGTGCATCCATTTTTTTTCGACTGAGGAAGTCACACCTGGTACCTGGAAGTTGAAATGTTTAAATGCTTCTACTCTGTTTCCTTTATATGTTTTAGAGTAAAACTACAAAAGAACATAGAAGTGTTGTTATAAATTATTGTTTGACCAATAAAACTCGCCTACCTGTAGATGTCAGAGGCCCGCGAAGGCGTGTACGACATGTCAAACGCCTCCGGTGGCATGTAGCTGCTCGTTCCACATTCTTCGCTTTTCTTCTTCGAACCCCGCGAGACGCTTTGGTAAAACTTAGCGAGGCCAAAATCCGTAAGCTAGAGCGAGAGGGTAATCGAGAAGAAAATTAGCAACAGGCATATTGTTACACATGCCTGTGTTTTTCACAATGTTTCAATACTTGATTTAGATACCAATTCCTGAGTGATACTTTTTGTGTGACTAATTTTGTAAAAATCCATTGTAAAAAAAAAAGAAGAAGAAAATTACGCAGCACTTTATGGGACAAATCCTTAGTTTCCATGTTTCCCATGCAGTTTAGAAGGGGAGAGTGTGACCAAGGTTATTTTCTCCAGCTACAATTTACAGATGCCTCATTAATACCCAACATGCTGCCAGTAGACACGAGTTAGTCACGAGAAGCCTCCATGTACAGTCTGGCCTAAAATTAGTTTGAAGAAACTGAAATAAGGCGTTTTAATGTAAGATTTATCGAAGTTAAAAACCAAGTGATTCCATCTGCCTGTACATTAAGCGTGGCTCACTAGTTTAGCCCTGCCAGACGATTACTCACAGTTTCCTTCGCTGTGGTTATCGTCTGGAAACCCTGTTTACATTAACGCTTGCTCAGCCCCTCTGAAGGGCGATCAGCGATGGTGCTCAGCATGATTATGAGGTCAAGTGTTTTTTTCAAAATTTAGTCACAGTGGTGGTAGAGTTTCTATGAAGTTGTTGTTTGTGGAAACAAAATAAACACTCGCACGTGAAAGGCTGTAATAAGAGAGAATTTAGCAATTTTGCACCTTTGACCCACCTTGGCATTAAGAAAGGAGTCCAGCAGTACGTTGCTGGGCTTCAGGTCCAGGTGGAGCAGCGGAGGGGACAGACTGTGAAGGAAGTTTACCCCCAGTGCCACCTGGTGAGTCAGTCTGAAGGCCAGCGGCCAGGGCGGGGGTCCTTGTAAGGTGTTCTACCAGAGGAAGGTCAAATTACAATGAAGGTCCAAACCACAATGGTCCCACAGACCTAGCCGACTCGGTTTTGTGTCTAAACCTACCCGGTAGCTCATGAGCTACTGGTTGGAGCCCCCTAATCAAAAGGTTGATGAGATGTTTCATCCTGAACCAGAGTGGTGGACCATGAATGTAGTTTACCTGCAGGGAGGCCAGTGATCCTTTCTCCATGAACTCCATGACGAGCCCGAGCTGTGCTGAGGATGCAGAGGAAGGCGGTCGACCCTTGAAGACCCCGAGGACCTGAATGACGTGTGGGTTGCTTCCTTGACGCATCATGTCGACTTCGTGCAGCAAGGACGAGCTGGATCTGTGGGTATTGGTTTGTCCTGTGAGTGACTCCTCTTTTATTACCAGTTAACAGAAACACAGTGCAAACACTTACCCGTCGTCGTAATGAAGCAGTTTAATGGCCACATCGCAGCACCACTGGCGATGCCTGGCTTTGTAGATTTGCCCAAAACCACCAGAGCCAATCACATTCCAGTTCTCCACAGTCGAGTCTTTAATCAGTACTGGAGGGGAATAGCTGACCAGTGCCATGGTTCACTGGAAGAAGAAGGTGGCGACGGCAGTTACAACCCCCGCAGTTGAGTGAATAGTGAATGAGAACAGAGAAAATTGGAACAAAACTTGGTTGGGGATTTAAACATGTCTGCATGCAAGTTCAATCAAACCTCAACGATCAGGTGTCAACAACACAGCCACATCAATTCACGATCACAGATCTGGCTTGAATTCAAGGTATCTTCCGAAGTTAACATCTTGTCCGATTCTAAAAATGTTAGTGAGTAAACACGGATAAATATTGTCAGTTAAATCCTGTTTTGAATTGTTCAGGCCTGTCATACTCTGAGACTCCTCTGACTCCGTGAAGCTGGTGAGGTAAAGGTACCATAGGGACACCCCGACCTCATGAACCAACTGTCCAAGGTTGTTGTTGATTATGCCGAGACTGGATACAGCCTGGCAGACTATCCGTGAGGAAGAATGAATTCTGAATCACGTCCTTATCAGGAAGAATGTGTTCCCTTATAACTGAGCCTGTGTGAGAGTTCAGGCATAGAGGTTTAGCAACCGGGAACCACCACATGTGATCGTTCTCCTCCAGTCTCCTTTCACTTCATCTCCACAATTTCCAAATACGCACAAATAAGATTTCCGACAGCAAAAATAATACCGATGTTTTGGCCACCTGTAGAAAGCAGAAACAACACCGCACCTTAATACTTCCTTATTAGCTTTTAAATGCTTCACTGTGTTCACCAGCAGGTCTCATGTAGCTCTTGTTATCTGGACCTTAGTTTTTCAGGACGATGTTTAATTTTTCTGTCTCCCGTGGCTCATCAAAAAAGGTCCAATGTATCTTCAGAGGACCTTGAAGTGTTTGTCTGGGATCCCTTTTGAAATCTACCCTTGGGTTCATTCTTTTCATGACGTGGCAGTCTTGAAAGAGACAAGTGCACACCAACAGGAAACCGTCTTCTTTGTTGTTCAGCGTCCTTAGCACGCAACAGAAAATCCAGGGGTGGACAAAATAATAGAAACCCCTGCTAAAAAGAAAAATACAATAGCCCTGCCATAATTATTAACTTTGTGACACTTATCTTGACATTGTGTTGCATTCAATTCTTGTAGAGTAGCTTATGTTGTTGCTTGTAACATACTGTAAGGTAAAATTTACCTGCTATTGTGTCCACAAGCTAAGACTTAAATTAAAAAAAAACAATTGGTTCTACTGTAGTTCTACTTTAGTTGAACACAGGAACTTAAAACAGCAAATTTACATCTCTTAAACGTGAGATAGGAGTAAAAACTTACATGAAAGTAGGAAACCACAACAAAGTCCAACGATTTGAAGTCAAACTCACTACCAGAGTCTCTTACAACACTGAGAAGAGCATTAAGGTGATTTTCCTGAAAGAAAGCGAACCACTCACCCTCAGGGATCTGCTCCTCTCCCTCATTATTCAACCGTACCGAGCGAGAATCAAGAGTGTGAAATCCCTCCTTCTCATTCGGTAACTTTCTACTCACAACGGCAGCTCTGAGTGAAAGCAGAAGTGAAACAGTGTGGCAGGCAGAGATCCATCCCATAAATCTAGTTTTGACTTGTGTCCCTGGGCTACTCGCCCACTTTAATTTAACCTGTTTCCTCATTGTCTGGTTTAATGGCTATTTATCAGCCATTGTTTTTCAAATTCATAATTTTAAACATTCTGTTATTCTTGAATTTGAGATGTATAACATGAGTATAGCACTAAATACCTCAATTTATGAGAAATCTTTGGTTTGGTCAACAATTGGAAAGAAAGTAAGCTTTAAAAGAAAATAGAATATTGCAGGCAGTTTTCTTGTTTTGCTGAGATTAAAATCAGTTTTAAGATCCTCATTTAATAGTTAAGTTCACGAAAGATAGGGAGGAAATGCCACAAATGTCCCTGTGGTTAAAGATACAGATGAAAAATCGCATGAGTGGGAAGAACTGACTAGAAACTGGAACAACATGAATACTTGACAAAACAAAAACAAACCTGGCAACTGAAAAATGGAGGAAAAACTATACATAAACAGGGGAGACACAGGTAAGCATGGTGGGGGAAGAACCCCACAAAAGGCAGGAAGTAAAGCAAATATAGACGAATGAGATAAGTAACTTCAAATTAAAAAATGGAAGCACAATAGACAATAACTAAAAGGTAAAATTGTGACAGAATTAGGGTTAAAACATTTCGAACCACAAGTACTCCTAAAGTTAGACAAATAAAAAATACAGAAATTAAATGGAGGGGTGTATTTAGAAAGAAGTGAAATCACAAATTTACAGTGGTCCAAAAAATTGTGCATAACTCAGGTGCTGACATATATTAAGCAGCGAAACTTGTTATATTTAAATCCCAAACCCACATGGATATGAATTTTTAAAAAACAACAACAAAAAAACATCTGAGCACTGCAAAAAAAAAATAATAATAATAATATATATTCACTCAAACAGGAATTATTTAATTTGTTGGACACTTTTTTGGGGCAACAATAGAGCTCCATGGTACAGATGAGCGAGTTAAGGCAGACAGCATTCAGATCAATTCGGCGTCAGTGTTTGGATTTGTTGACACAGGATGTCACGTAGGAGGCAACATTTCTCTTCCTGTCTTTAAAACGTCACCTACGGATGGAGACTTTAAAACCTTTATGCAAACAGAAAAAAGTGGGGTTTTTTTTGTTGTTGTTGTATTATACTGGAGCTAAAAGATAATTAAGGAGAGATCTGTGAAAAGTTACAAACAGCCTAGGAAGCTTTTCATTGACCAGGACATTCAACAACAACAACAACAAAAGAAGCGTGTGACGTCATTGGAAATCCCCTTCATCTCCCGTTTGACTCGGTAAAAAGTAAATATAACATTTTAACGATATTTTTATAGGCTATGACTGTGCTTTTACATCTTTGTCAGATATCGTATTCATGATTTATGTTGAATAAATGACAGTTAATCCTCATCAAGGAGCAATATGTGAAACTTTGGGACTTTTTTTTTTTTTACTGGGATACATTTTCTCTTCGGGCACATTTTACGCTGATAAATATTATTAGTATTGCAGCCATATCGTGACCATCAGGCAGAAGGTAGGCCTATTAAACCCCCTCCCTTCCGTCTGGGATTAGCTCTTCGTGGTTATCGTTTAGTTTCGGTTTTGTCTTCCACCGCTGACACGATCTCCAGGTTGGACGCAGGTTTCCTCAATCCGCCCGCCGCAGCCGCAGCTCGGACGGTCGTTGTTCCGCGATTCAGAGCCCCACTCCCTCTCGAGGAGCGATCATTGCGGCATGTGTTGAACTTTGGACACTTTCCGTTGTTGTTTTATGATTGTGGAAGACCGAGGACAGCTGCTGCTACTGGAAGCGAAACCACGAAGGCGCAAGTGCGATCGACCTCACGTAAGAAAGCGACACGGAAATATTCTATTTGACACTTTTACCGATTCTTAAACACATAAACCGACCGCTGTTCTGCTCTGGCATGCGGATTGTCCCGGTTTTACTGGTTTGCTTTCCAAAAGGACGTCCAGATCTCTTAAAAGTAATGTTTTCTCAACGCTCAAGACAGTCCCCATTGTTGTCCTCAACGGGTCGTATTTAAGTTGAAACTTTCCTTCCTCTCCTCCAATAAAATGCGTAAAAATTCAGTTTGTTTGCACTGTGTGGTAGCGGCAGACGGAGGCTGTAAATCGGCTATGTTCGGAGTGTTGTTGAGCAACAGCATTTGAACGCAGCACAAAATTAAATAGCTGTAATTAAATATGTCACACAGACGGGCAGGGCAGACTTGTTTACTAAATGTTTTATCAGGTGCAGGATGGTGGAGAGGCGATGTTTCCATTTCTTACTGAAGTAAAGGCTACGTTGGTAGATTTTTTTTATTTGTATTAGTTTTTTTATTATTATATATCTGTATACAGTACCAAGGGTCAGTCAGGAGTCAGCAGGGACATTTTTATGGTGTCACCTGAGGAGACCCATTGTGGCAGCAGTGGTGGGTGAGGAGTGGGGGGGGAGGGGTGTTGTGTGGAGAATTTGCCCTTTTATTTTGGATACTTAAAAGTGCAACAGGCAAGATTTAAATCCCATTTTGTAATACCACTTCCTGCGTTAGGAGACGATAGTGAGTCACTGTAAAGTTTCATGAGTTTTGTCAAATTTTTGGGTGTTCTTGTGCTTTTCTGTTTTTTGTTTTTTTTACTACTGATGATTGTGAAGTTTGAACCCAATAGTTGTTGGATTAAACAAAACAAAAAAACCGCGATCGGTTAAACCTATAGTTTATGTTTTTGCTTGCTTATCTCAAAGCCAACAACAAAGCCAAACACATATAATATATAGACACCATACATAATGTTTTTTTTTGGCAGGGTTTGTGTTTTCTTGAGCTGTATTAAAGATGAATTTTAAATCGTCCAAACAAGGTCATAACATCCTGTTTGTTTGCTACATCAAACTGCCTTAGTTTGGTTGATAGTTAGATGACAAGCTGTTTGAGGTCCTATGTATATTTACATAAAGCTATTCGAACTGCTCTGAACCGTGTAAAAACTTGGTCGCTGACATTTGATTAGATAAGATCAGATTTAGACTTTATTAATCCCACAGTGGGGAAATTTTGTCGTCACAGCAGCATAGAAACACGAAAAAGTTGCACACAATATAAAAAAATGTACAAATACGTATGCAATAAATAAGATAAATAAAAAAGAATTATTTTAGAAAAAAATAAGGGCAATGAATAAATACACACACACACACACACACACACATATATATAGCCCAAAAACAAATACAATAAAATACAAATGAATAAATACAGTTTGGGATGAATGGAAAAGGGTCAGGTGCTATGAAATGAAATGAACAGTGCAACGTTATTTTATGGTGTTGAACAGTCTTGACAGCCGCCAGAACAAACGACCTGCGGTAGCGCTCTTCCCTGCACCGGAGCGTGCAGCAGTCTGCTGCTAAAGGAGCTGCTTCGTATGCAAATTATTTCCGCCAAAATGACAACTGACTTTGTTATCATAAAAAAAAAAAACAATGCATCTCAGTGGAACCCAAAAAACTCTCTCTGGAGAAGGCAACACTTGAAAGCACAGTGATGATCTGAATGCCAGCAGTCATCCATGTCAACGTGTTGAAATATATTCTAACCGACGTGTGAAACGTGTTTTTTGCAGTATGTTCGACTCTCTGCCACCGTTCTAAGACGACGGGATGGACAGTGAAAGAAGCGATGGAGGAGGCGCGGAGGTGGAAGACGAGTTTGCGTGTGCCGGGATGCTGCGGGGATCCCTGACCTCCATGCACCGCACCGTGGAGCGGATATTCAGGGTGATGTTTGGGATCGGAGCGGACGATTTGCCTCAGGGCAACAACGGTCAGATATGGCTGAAGCTACGAGGGTCGGAGACCAACGTCAAAGCCGCCAAAGTACGGCACTTTTTCTTTGTTTTATAGTTCCCTGTTGGCACAGAGTTGAGTCGGTTCTTTGGGCAATGTTACCCAACAACTTGTACCCAAAACTTGAGCTCGCATTACCGGAACGCTAAAAATGATTTTGACGTAAAACACAAAACCCTGCTAACACCCTGCTATGGTCCTCATCCATTTGGTACTGATTTTATTTGCATTTAAGTGCACAGGACCTGTTGTTGTTGTTTTTTTTTAAAGCCGTTTAATGCAAAATGGTGTCACAGTAATAAAAGTTTAGGGAAAAGCTGAGTTAAAAAAAACCAACAATAGATTCCAGTAACATGACTCATCAAGCATTTTAAAATGTTGAGTAATGAGTCCGAGTTGAGTTTTGAAATACGCGAGCAGCCGGCTGACGCATACAGTCAGAATGACACAGCATGAAATGAAACGGATGTCTGAACCTGTAAATTGAAAGTAGAGTACTTTTTCATTCGGTCACTGCACTAGTTGAGCAACACTACTGAGAAAAGTGTTTCCTCCTGCACTGACAGAAGAACACAATCTTTAATCACATGATCGTCAGAGACATAAACTGGTTCCGGAGAGATATGCAAACTGTGTATAAATGTACTTCCTCTTTGGTGTGGAGCCATTTTGGGAGAGAGACGCCTCAATCTGGCAGAGGAATATTTGAATATATTCTATTTTAATGTATTTAGTCTGTCATTTGCTGCCTCAAAAGGAACCTCGTGTCCACCAGGAACACTGTGAAATAAAACAGTTATATATTACCCATCACATCGATTATGTCACGGTGTAAAATCCAAAACATAAAAAGGCACAAAACCACAAGAAAGAGCAACAAATCCAAAGCAAAGATGAATAACATCAGAGATCTCTTATGTTATTGTCCTGAGTTAATCCACAGTCTACATATAAGTGTTTCTGTCTTACAATCTTTGTACCATCACTACTATAGTAATAGTTTAATAACAGCAAATATTTTTGCCTTTTAGCTATTTATAAAAGGAGTAGTGAACCAGGAGGAGCAACAGGAGGTTTCGTACCCCGGGGTCCTTCACTGTGTCTTCTGTGGCGCCAGAGGGCTGTTCATGGACTGCCTGATTCAAAGCACGTCAGCTCATATCGTGGTAAGTGCTTAGCGCTCATATTATTGCTGCAACTAACAATTATTTTCATTGTTGATCATCAGACCATTACTTTCTCTACTCATCACTCCCTTCAGGGTTTTGGAGAGGTTTGTTTTTATAATTGTGGTCAAAAATACTTGATGTTGCCTTTCTCAAAAATTGCGATGTGATTTGTGGAGTTTTAAGCGATGCTTTTTGTGGTAAAATTGCAAGAATTAGCAAAAACTGCAAGTCGAGGGAAAGAAAATATCATTTGTTTTAATTTTACAACTACCGAATAAGTCATTTCTAAGAACTTCCAATGGTAATAATCCTGCTGCACATTACAGAAATATTTTAATCATTATCTTTTTATTTATTTGTTTAACTCAGAGAACCATGGTTACAGTCAAAGTTATAAAAAAAAATTAAAAAGAGAGATGTACCTTTTAAAAAAACAGTCTGTGACTAATATAAAAAACAAAGGCTACATCTACTGTCAAAATAAGGTCATATTAATTCAACACGTAGGCCTACTGTAGTGTTTGTAAAACTAATTAAACATTCCTCATTCTCATTATAAAACCACATTTCTCTCAAATCTCACTTCCGTTTTTTCTGATTACCAAGCATTTGGTTTGTTTTGATGGTGAGAGGAGAGGGAGCACAGCCTTCCTGTTTCTAAATGAGGAGTTATTTTTGTCAATAGTTTTGTTTTGGAAGGTAATACTTTCAGGAGAGCTTCTGTTGATGACATTTTTTTTTAGGAAAATTTACAGGAATTGTGCTAAATTGGAAACTCCCACAAAGAATTTGCTGGAATTTGCAGTATTTATTGGAACTTCAAGATTTCCTGGAGAGACTGCACAATCTTCTATAACATGCAGAGCAAAGCACATCATAATTCCTCAGAGAAAGTTGATGTCTTTAACTTGTCAATCCAAAACACAAGACACTCATTTTACAATATACACAGCGTGATTAAAAAAAGAAGAAGCAAGTCCTCACAAAAGAGCTGCCAGTTTAATCCCTGTAGATCAACAAACTAATTGACTCATTTCCTCAGCTGTAATTCATCATATTTAGATTTCTGAATAGAAAAGAGAATTGAAAGTCAGTTTTTTTTTTTTCATATCCGTCACCCACTGAGTGGGTATGACAAGCCCGATGATACGGATTTCCATTATTCCGCTGTCAGAGGGGAAAAATGAAAAAAAAAGAAAAAAAAAGTCACATTTCTCTAATTGGAATGAAAAACTGAAAAAAAAAATTTAAAAATAAAAGCCAATTAATCTGACAAAATGTGGCCAAATTAGATTAAAAGATGCAGTCTACTTTAAAACCTTGAATCCCTCCCATTAAACCGTTTTTGACTGTTGACGTAACCATGATATTGACTAATAATGTAATGTGTAAGAATTTCATTCTTATCATTCCAACAAGAATTTACTTTATTAGTCAATATCAGAACTTTGCCATCATCTTAAAATGTTTCATACGCCTTTCAGAAGTAAAAACTGCCTTTAAACGTAAGACCGTGATGTTGTCACTGGGAAGTTTTTGTCTATTATTAACATTTGTTAGAACACATATACAACTTGGGGAAATTTTATTGCTTTTTTGACAACTTTCTTTTTCACTATTAGTTGCTACTTGTAGAAGCAAATTTCTTGGAACATACCCTTTAATATTTCTATACTTCTATTAATAAAGGCTTTTTTTTTTTTAGTTTGAACTTGGACCAGTTTATTTCAAAGACTATATGTTCCTCAAACTTTCTGTCCTCACATTATTAGCGGGGTGAATCACCATGTCACTTTGTTGCATCTTCTTCTGCTCTGGTTTAATGGCACTAGTGGAGGATTAGTGCCACCAGCTGTTTCTTTAGCGGGCGCTTAACGTCTAATTTTTGAGCAACTGAATTTCAAATGAGCATCTATCGACATGAACATCAAGCGCTGCTGCGGGAACACTTTGGTTTTAAGCCAAATAACAAAGGAGAAACCCAATGTACCACAACTTGGAGGAGGCCATCTGTCTTATTTGCATAATAAAAAGCTGTTGTTCAAAGTAAATTAAAGCAGAAAACTCTGAATGCCGTTACATGTTTTATTCTAATGTCATTTTGTTTTCCTTTCACCGAACCAGGTGGGCTCTCCGGGATTCCTCCTTATATCAGGTCTGGCGGAGCCGGTGGTGCGAGCCTACTCTCTCATTGCCGACCTGGTGGAGAGGTATGAGGGCACCCAGTCCACACACTCTGAGAATGGGGAAAGAGGCTTGGGCGAGTCCCTGGATTCACGCCGGGCCTTCAAAGCTCTGGTGGAGAAATGGGAGGACAGACACATCCTGGATCTTCTTGTGCTACCGGGGTCAGTGAAGGAAATCCTGCTGGATTTGGTGAAAGAATCGGGACTTGGATCAAGCCCAACAGATGTAAACGCAGGGGCAAGATCACATGGGGATTCGGAGGATAGGTGGGACAAACCCAACACCAGAAATCAAACACTCATGGATCCTTTTGGCACTACTGACCGATGGGCTGAAGGGATGACTGCAGGTGCAGCCAAGGACATCTTCTTTGAATGTTTGTCCACTTTTGCAGACACCCGAGGGAAGGCAGAGGGTGCTGAGGAAAGACTTGTGGATTCTCCGCAGGGGGTGGGTGAAGGGGAGCAACTGGAAAAAGTGGCAACCTCACATACCAAGGTGACAGAGGGACTAAGGGAGGATGAAGAACAGGAGGTGCACCTGTCAATGGGAAACAAGGAGTTTTGGCTTCTTTTGAAGTTCTTCACAGCCATGGGGTACACAGACGACGTTGTGAAACGAGTCCTTGCCCAAACAGGACCAAAAGAGGCATCGCAGATTCTGGACTTCGTTCAACAGGAGCAGGATCGCAGTGACCGGGAGCAGAGACTTCAAGGTGTCCTGGATCCAAAAAATCAAGACGGTGACGCTCCGAGTGAGAGGGAGCGGAACCGACCCTGTGAGACGGAGCACAAAGAGGATGAAGGAACAGTGGCAGGAGGCGATAGCATCTTAAGTAGTAACGGAGAAATGGGAGACGACCGGGAGGGAGCGACGGGAATCTCGAGAAACTTCGAGGCAGAAGGCAGCGCAGAGTTAAAGGAGACGGGACAAGAGGAAGACTTTGTCCTGGGAGTGTTAAAGAAGGCCGCAGCCAGCTGCGGCTACACCGAGCAAAATGTAGATAAAGTCTACAACATGTTTCCTGATCAGTCCACCCGCCAGCTGCTCCTGGAGCTGCAGAGAGAGGGGAGCAGAGAGACGGACATCTTCAGGGAAGGACCGAGGGAGATGGACGATGTGGTGCTGGAGAAAATTGGACCAAAAATCAGACCAGTCGAAGCAAGAGGAGAAATGGACATTTTCATACCCGCAGAAAAGAAAGAATCTGGCGAGAATGGACGTGTGGCAGGACAAGATTTGTTAGCTTGGATTCATAACCAGCAGAAGCTTGAGAGTCAATACACCTCAAAACCAAAGCAACACCAACCTTCGAAATCACAAACTCATCACAAAGTCGTCCTCTCTGAAATCAAAGGGCCTCCCATGCCTACTTACGTCTCATCCCTAGATGCTCCACCCACCAATTTCCATTCTAACAAACAACAAACCATCTTCTCCCCTAATGCAGCCACTTCAAAACAGAATCATCAAACTGAGGACAGGGCCTCGAATCCAAAGCACCAGTCTTCGAACTCCTCAAAACAACCCCACCTCCTTAATGTTGCCAACTCTTCTCCTACCAAAGCAAAGAAGAAACAAAGCTCTAATGTGGTGGTGACAGGGGAGCAGCGTTTTCTGGAGGGCCTGCAGGCCCCCTTTGACCTGAAGCTAACAGACAACCCTGGAGACATGACGCTGAGGGGGATCATCATCGACGGGAGCAACGTGGCTATGAGGTAGGAAATATCACTCATATTAGGATTATTATGGAAAGGAAATGAAGGTTGTGGGTTTCCTTTTGGTTTTAAACTGTTACGACAATTGAAAAAATACTTTCTCCACAATTGGGGATGTAAATGTTTCTTTTTGTCCTGGAAAAACGGTTTCAAAATGCATTGAAAAATGCATTTCACACCACCTTAGTGTGTCCAATTTCCACAAACTATATAATGTTTCATATCGTAATGATGCCCTGTGCAGCTTTTTGCCATCGCTGGTATAATGTCTTTTTCTTCACTGACTTTGTTGGCGCATTCCTACATTTCTTTGGCTGTTACCGCCACCAGCTGCCGACAAAGAAGAATTACATCACCCATGTGCTAATGCACCCGTGTGCGCGTCCTCATATGTACAGACCCTCGTACAAACATTTATCCGTAGCAGCAGACGTGGTCAAAAACTCGACAGACATGCAGGTCATGAAATCTGTTGATATCGATATGATACTTTAGAACCCGTTTTCTCTCCGAAAACACAATTGTTTTATAGAGAGTTGTCAAACAGCAATAATTTGATTTAACATATTACTACAAGTGGTAGTCAACCTTCGTCATAATTTGTTTATTATCCATTATAGTTGTATTTTATGGCAGCCACACTGCAGTACCTCTGGTACATGGGCATGTGCGACATCACCGTGGAAACCAACGCGTGAACAGAGAGCGCACGACGTCCGGATTTAATTGTGAAACTCTTACATGTGTCGTTCCATGTTTTCCACAGTCACGGGTTGGGTCAATTCTTCTCCTGTCGAGGAATCGCTCTGGCCGTCCAGCACTTTTGGGACAGAGGCCATCGTCACATCAGCACTCTGCTGCCTCAGTGGAGACAAAAGGGCGACCACAAGATCAAAGGTAACTCTTGCTGTTCTTCGTAATGTAATAATATATCTCCATCACAGAAACTAAAATCACAATGGTTTAGCTATTTTAGAAACTTCAAGGCTGCAGCCAAATATTTTTGTTGCTTCTTAGTTGCCTAATTATTTTATATGATTACAATAAAAAAAAATTTAAAAAAAAGTGTTTGGTTGATAAAAGGTCATAAATTAGTAAAAAAAAAAAAAAAATGTCTGCTAATATTTCCAAAAACTCAAAATGATAAGCAGCCATTTCTCACATTTGAGAAGCTGCAACGAAGCATCGTTTGGTATTTTGCTCAAAGAATTGATGAATCAGCGTACAGAAATACACCTTTAATGTATTTTATGTGAGCACACTTGCATATTGATTTTATTTACTACAATGGAATAGTCTAAATAAATGTGCATTTGCATTACCCTGAGCTTTTTCCAGAGCTCCCCCTGGTGTGTATTTAAAATATTGCAATGTACCTGTAAAGTATATGGTATTTTAGAGAAAATAAGCTAAAACATTGCAGTATCTTAAGAAGATGCTCAACCTGTCATTGCAAAAATCAGCTTTCAATTCCCAGAGCAAAATCTCCTCCACTTTGATTTATTTTTATTGATTATCTCCAGCTTCTTGTTAAACCCTTTGAACACCAAGAGAATGGCTTTCTTGTACAGTTCTTGGTGCTGCAGTTATGTTCAAGATATTCCAACTTGCTGCTTCGATTATTTTCTGAGTCACATTAATTCAGGACTCAAGGAAGGTGGCCTTGTGGCTTGTGTGGGTGGGTGTTTCTCCCTCAGAACAGACTAAACACGGTGCCGTTTGTTTTCTGGTCTTGTAGAGCGGCACTATCTGGCGGAGCTGCAGAAGCTGGGCCTGCTCTCCTACACCCCCTCCAGGGAGGTCCAAGGCAAGAGGATCAGCTCGTACGATGACAGGTACATTAGAAACATCTTATGTCAGTCAGTACGGTGCGTGCGTGTGTGTGTTGACATGAAGCCAACAGATCAGATAAGTCGGTCAATAAACAGGACAGCTGCTGGTTTCATTGACTTCCTGCGAAAATCTGTGTGTGGAAAGTGAAACTCCTGAAATGCATCCGTTTAAAGGGGTTCTGTGACTTAGTTCAGTTAACAGAAGGTTAAATTGGCATGTGATTATAGTTATGTTGTAATGGCATCAAAACATGTGACAATCTATTATGTGAAAACTGCTGCATCCCGACCTCATATGCTGGTTTTAGCCAACTCATTCATGTAGTACATTTCCCTTAGGTTACATAACATATTACTGCTGTGAGACACACAAAAGACATGCAAAGATTTTACCCTCTTTTCCAGGTTAATTTTAGTTAATAATCCAATTTATGAGATAACCCAGTTAAACACCCATTTTATGTTGCTTAATTACATATCCCCCCCCCCCGTCTTATTTTCTGCTTCATTGGAGGGGCTTTTATTTTGAAAGGGATTTTCTGCGGGAGAGATAAAACTGTATCTGCAATATATCTTAGAAAAATGGTAAGAGGAACACATAGTGAAACAATTTAAGGTATTAAATCCCCCCCGAAGAGGTACGAGCTCTTATTTTGTTTTGGGATTTCCAATAAAACTCAATCATCAGTTCAAGTGTCGGACTCTCTTTGGACAGGATACGCTACAACATTTATTAAACCACTTCCCCCCCCTCCCCCTGTTTCTGCAGACTAATACTGCAGCTTGCACAAAAGACAGACGGAGTGATTGTAACCAACGACAACCTGAGAGACCTCTTGGACGAATCGCCTGTATGGAGGGACATCATCAAAAAGAGGTAAAAGAAATTGAATCATTTTTTTAGCTGTATAATTTTCTGTTTATTTTGAATTGAGTGATGTACTTTTTTTTGTACGTTTTTTCACCCCAGTTGTAACTAAATTATCGAATTAGAGTTTTACTGGATAAAAACAAATTCCACAATCTTACTTTGAATAAATAAATATAGATCAATATTTTTTTCTAGAGCTGAATCTTCAGTCTCCTGTATCATCTCTTGTCGCTTCCACAGACTTCTTCAGTACACGTTTGTCGGGGATCACTTCATGGTCCCTGACGACCCTCTGGGCAGAGGAGGTCCTCACCTGGATGACTTTCTTCGTTCAGATCACAGGTAACACACCGGCGATGATTTAGGATGTAATCCTTTCCAAGTTATTAGAAAGAAATTTTATGTGACGCTTTCTGTTCTCTGAATTTAATCCCTTGTTTCCTTTCAGGTCTCCTGATCCAGGAAATCACTCTTTTGCCGGTTTAGCTTCAACATTCCCTTCCTCCAGTCAAGCACGCTCCCAGACGGAGCTCTTGAACTTCCGTGACCGAACGCCTGGCAGAGCTCTGGATGCGTCGGGTGAAGGCGGCCTGGGTAGAGGGAGAAGGCACGGAAAAGGATGGGACGTGGAGCACCAGCACGGGGCTAAAGGTCCTGGACTGGCGGTCCGTGTAGACAGGAGTCTGGAGGAAACCGCCGGTCTGAGAGAGCAGCTCTGTCAGGTTTTCCCGGGTCAGGACAACGTGGTGATGCTGGTGCTGCAGTGCCACGCGGACGAGACGGACATCAACGTGCTGTCTGGTCTGATCCTCGAACAGCAGAAGGACTAGAAATCTCTTTTTTCGGGGGGGGGGGGGTTCCTGCTGAATTTGACGCTGGTTTTGTTCTTCTACGTGTGTGTCCCACCATGGAAACTACAAGAAAACCATCACCAAACTAGATGCTGGACAAACATAAATCCTGAAGAAATTATGCTTACTTGTTGTTAAAACTAGAATCAGACCAACTTTGTTAAACCTGCCAGTATCAGCCAGCCTACCGCTCTGAGCTTTAGTGTTCCTCGCATTTGCTGAGCCACTCTGAAGATCGGACCAATCAGCAACCCGTGTGAGCAGCTCAGTACGATGACGTACAAACAAACAATGGTTTCCAATTATCACTTATCTACTGACAACACTGACTTGCATTCCTCCAATCAGTTGTTCACTGAACTGTTGGAATGAAAAAATTGTGAAATCATCGTAATGAATAAATAGATTAAGCAGCACGGGTCGAGGTATGGTACCGTCGACAGTCCATCACTTTGGTTCAAACTCAAATGTCTTAGAATGAAAGGTATTCTTGATCTCCAGAGGACGAATCCGAACAATTTTGTTGATCGCCTGACTTTTAACAATTTTATTTTGTACGACACTTTGACTTATGAGAAAATACTCCCAAAACTATTGTTATTCAGCTTCCAACTTTAGACGTAGGCACTGAGCATAAGACTGCATCCTGCTAGAAAAGCACCAAACCAAGCCTTACACGTCATTTTGTATTTTTAACTTATTTTTTAACCAGCTCTGATGTTGTCATGACTGTAGCCTTGGGTCTAAAGTCATATAAAGTATATCTGGATGAACAAAAAATGACTAAAACCAAAAATATACCAGGATGTGGACAATCGTTTTTCATCCATATGTCTTATAATATTATTTGTGTTGTTTATACTTGTACATTTTTAGACCTTGTTAAAGTATTTCTTGATTAAAAATGATTAAAAAAAAAGTATCTGCTGTTGTTTCTATTATCCTTTGTTAATTTCTCTCCCAATTTCAACTTAAAATCCTGCTTTGTGAAAGGAACAGTGAGGAAACAGAAACTTTGCAATAACCAAAGAGATTGAGCTGACAGGGAAGTTTCACCAACCTTGTACACGCCCAGATCAGTAATATTAACATTGCCCATCAGGTCCGTGGCAGTGGGAGGTCAGTAAATGTGTATATAGTTTTAGGTCAACAAGAAAACTTGATTTGCAACTCACCTCCAGCTCGTGCTGCTAAATGTATAAATGCTGCTTCTGTCTTCTCAGCTACGAGAATCCATAGATTTTTTTTTTTTTTTTTTTTCCTCGAAGCAAACATTTGCACAAACAGGTGCCAACACCTGACGACCCCAATCCACCTTCCGGTTTGTTTTGCTCCGAAGTCACGTTTGACCACGCGAGATTCTGTGCGATCTCAAGAAATCTTGTAGTATGTGGGCCTGTTTCTTTACTATATCGCCCGGTACGTGCATTCTTATGATTAAAACGTCAAAAATGGGTTAAATCTGTCGTTATGTTTGTGTTCTCCAACTTTCTTTTCAAAAAAAATCCTCCAGAGTGCACCAGACATTTCCAGACGTCTGTAGCTTGCTCCGGCAGGAAACCTGTGTTGCATTGTGGGTATTGAAGGCGCTAGGCATGCAGTGTGTGGTTCTAGGTGAGATCACTTTACGAACCATTTATTGTTTTGGAGTACCTTTACCTTTAAAATGACAAATAAAGGTGATGAACCTTGACGTTTCTATACAAATTAATACTCATTTTATTCACAATATAAATCTCCTAATTGCTCACATGTCAATTTCTTAGCTTTTAACTAAACATGTTGTTCATTACCTGTCCCACCAGAGGGCGCACTTCACCAATATTTATCTAGAAAGGTGAAATTGATGTTTTGATGAATTGTGTTTCCAACAAACTATCAGTAATTCTTGAAAAACTGTCACATAAAATCAGTGTTTGTTTCTTTGACTCAACGGGAGCAGCTTCCTATTCCTGCCCTTTCTTCAAGGTCATTTCTGTTGTCACAGTTTGATGTTTAAAATTATTTTTTTTAAATTAAAAAAAACGAATAATCAACATGGACAGATTACATAAAATGACAATACACATAGTTTGAAGATGTTTCTTTCCAAAATGAGGATATATATGCATCTGCAAAATGTTGAGAATGACTGTTTGTCCTGTTTATTGTAACATTTTTTTCTTTTCCTTCTTCCGCTTCCTTTTTGCTATTGTGACTTTTTTGTTTTGTTTGTCCGGAGCAGCTAAAAATGATTAAACAATACATATATTTATATTTAGACAGGAAAAGGTAGAGAGATGAGGCCTTAACTTGGGATTACATTCTAGTTTTATTTTGGACTTCGCAAGAGGAAGACAGAGCTGCCTCTTTCTGAAAACAGATGCATATTAAACCAGTTCGGTGAGGTTCTGAACAATAGACAGAGGAGACAGCCCGTCTATTTTGGGAACATTTTTATCCAGGCTTGACTCATAAAACGGAATAAAGGCCTCTTAATTGACTTGCCCAATACATATTCATATTCAGCATGTCTCGTGACGCCTTATTCACCTTTGCAGGTCTTTCAATGGGCATGTGAGAGGCAGTGTTTGGTGGCTGCAGGTCTGCTCTGCCTTTGTAAAATCAGGGGAGCACATCTGCATACAATACCAATGACGGAGAAGCAAAAAAAAAAGTAAATATAATGGGAAAGTGTTCATTTATAATGCACAAATGGTCCTGTGGTTCATGTTTTTTTGCCTGAGTGACGAAGAAAAATTGTTTTATTCCAGCCATTAAACTACTACAGATGCTTTAGTTGACTTTTCAGGCCACAAAGTTGGAGTTTAGACTGTCTCTAAGTTGCATGATGTCTTATTTTACTTTCTACTCTTTCATTTCATCAGGTTGTGTCAGCTCAGTCTGGCACTCTTTACATTCTTCTCAAATACAAATCATATACATACACTGCTGTGTGTGTAAAGTGGCATAAATGATGCATTTTGTTTACTAGTTACTTTATTTTATGGAGAAAAATAAAAGTTTTTCTTGTTTTTTGTTGTGTTCAAATTCTGCTCTCTCTCTCTGACAGGCTGGCACTGTGTTGTCTGTTGGTTTGTATCCTGCTCATTCCCTTTGTTTTATGTGTTAGTGTTTTTATAAACGTCAAATACTGGGAGCGAACAAACCTTTCATTCTTACACATTACGCAGCACAATAGGACGTCAGTGAAATTAAAAATGTATATTTCAAAGCTCAAAGTAGCAAAGCTTTTCATGGTGAAAGTCTGTCACATGGAGAACTCACTGCAGTGAATGAGTGGACAGATGAACTGCTGGGTGAAAGAATTAGCAGGGAATATGTGTCCTGGTAAAGAATGGAGTTCAACGATTTTAATCTCAGTTTAACTAAATCATGTCGAAGTCCACAGAAAGTTTAGGTCATTCTTAAATTTTGTCTTTATTATCACAACGTTAATGCACAGCAGATCCTAGCAGCCAGCTTCGTCATGCAGGCTCTAAAGGACAATAAATCCAGCGCCTGCACCATCTACGCTGCAGCATGAGCGTGTGTGTTTGCTGATGTTGTAAAATTGCTTGTTTGCCAATATTGGGAAATTATTACTACACCAATAAAGCTGTGTGATTGAAAATGAAATACACAAAGGAGGGAGTGGGAGAGGAAAGAAAAGAAAAGACAGAAATACTTTTTTAAACAGAAGAAGAATTAATTTAACCCCTTTCACTCTTTGAAACTGCAGCTCTTCAATATCATTGTCATTTTCTGTCTTTTTAAGTTTAAAAAAAAAAATTCTACATATGACTATTTTCTACCATCATGATGTCACTGAAACTGTTTCAGAATATCATTGTTATGAATGTGGGTTTTATGTATTTAACACAATTGAGAAAACAGCACCATGTTATTGATTAAAAAAAATCATAAAGCTGCATAAAGATCTATGTAAATATCATAACATGAAGGGGAATGTGGCGCCCTCAAGTTATGATATTGTCTTTGTACTATTTTAATCCCATTTTTGCACTAGCTTTGGCTTGTTTTTTGCTCATGTATTGTATTGTATTGTATTCGAATCTTTGCATTATTTTTTGCCTTGTCTTTACATTCATCTTTGCACAATTTTCTTTTTTTGGGATATTTTTTTTTGCACTGTTTGCCACTTGTTTCATCTGGTTTCTGCACTTTATTTAGAATATGCCTCTTTTGCAATGCTTTCATGTTATTCCATGTAGAACCACGTGCTCTGTCTTGGCGTACACATTTTGTGAGGATGATGCTGGATTTCAATATCAAGTTTTGATTGTTCAGGCAGAACAAAGGTTGGCGGTGTTAATAAAATAAAAATAGTAATAATAGAAAACGGGAGGCACAGTGGTGGAGTGGTTAGCATTGTCGCCTCACAGCAAAAAGGTTCAGGGTTCGAATCCGGGCCTGGGTCTTTCTGTGCGGAGTTTGCATGTTCTCCATGTACCTGCGTGGGTTCTCTCCAGGTACCTGGGCTTCCTCCCACCATCCAAAAACATGCACCTCAGCTTAATTGGTGATTCTACAAATGGCCCTTAGGCGTGAATGGTCTTTGTTTCTGTCTCTCTATGTGTTGTCCCTGTGATAGACTGGCGATCTGTCTAGGGTGTACCCTGCCTTTGCCCAATGTGAGCTGGGATAGGCTCCAGCCCCCACGTGACCCTTTTCAGGATAAAGCGGGTATAGATAATGGATGGTTGGATAATAGAAAAATTCAGTATCATAAATGTAGATAGATGTCAGACTTTGTGGATTTATTTTACAATATACCAATCAGAAAAATGCAATATGCCCTAAAATGATTTGAGTAGAATGTATTGCATAATCCCCATTTATTATATTTTATTACAATAGTCATATTTTGTAATTTTGCCACAAATTTCATTCTTTTATTGTAATGATTTCAATGAATTTATTTACATATCGAAGTTTCTTCACCTTGAAATTATTCCTTGCAGCTTTACATGTGAACTCCCAGTATGTTGATGCTGAGGAAAACCTAGCTGTTTGTAGTCTGACCTTTGACTCGTCCTCCTTCTCCATCTCCTCTGTTTACCTTTATCCTATTTGCATAGCTGCCTGCTGCCAGAGCAGGGTGCTCGTGCTCGCGTGCGCACGCCCCCGCCCGCACTCACCTGCATCGCTCGCGCCCAGACTTCGCGCAGACGGCCGCTCGTGCGCACAGCCGAGAACCGCTCGTGCGCACAGCCGGACGCCGACTTTCTACCGTCTGCATTTGAAAAGAAAAGTCGGTTTTTAGAAAGATATTTACGACTTTTTAGCGTCTTGTCAAGATCAAACGCGTCTGCGAGTGTTTTCTGCCAACATTGAAAGGATGACGGAGGAAGTTGAGCCATAAATACGCACAGGAAAATGATCCTTATCGTGTGTCAGCGACCTCGCGTTAAAAGTGAGGGAAAGAGGGACGTTAACATTTACAAGCAATGAGGTAAGAATATCGTTTTTCCTTCTCACAAATGAACTTCTTTTAAATTGATATACTTTTCGTACTTAAGCGCATCTGTTAATTTCCTATCACGTCTAGTTTTAACCCATTGAACTGTTAAATATTGAGCCGATAAACTCAATATTGATAACATAAGATACGAAACTACTAACCATCGTGAGAAGTTTGACGAAAATGTATATATATATATATATATATATATAATAAATATTCACAGGACAACATTTGTTTTCTAAACTGTAGTAATGAGTCCTTATGTGACCAACAAATTGATATTTTTTAAAACAATATGACCATGACAGATTTCATATCTCTATGTTTATCAAACTGACACATTTTTCGAGTGACTTTTATCAACCTGCTGCCATCATCTATGAAGCCACAGATCGCCTCTTAGATTTCAGATAGCTTTCTTAACACTGACATTGACTTTTCTATGTCACAGTTTACTTTCAACACTCCTTGCAAACGCAACATTTCTAGGTTTAACATGCAGGTGATGTATTTTTTTTTTTTTATTTTTTTTAGCAGGCTCCGGCTAAAATTTGAACTTGGGGGACATTTATTTTGCATTTACATTTGTAACACTGAAATCACTGAAAAACTTTGATCATTTCTTACGGTGTTTACTGGGAACAAATGAAGGTGAAACGCTTTAACAGTCTCTCAGTCAAAAATGTTAAATATAAGCTTCTTCTGTATTCTTAAATATGTTCATTTGCTTCTTTTGTTTGTCTGATATAATAACCACAGTTTTTTTGGGGGGGGATTAAGTCAAGCTGACCTTGAACATCTGCTAAGTAATGATGAACATTTTTCAGTTGTTCCACACATTGTATCGTCATTCCAGGGCATTCATTCAGAAAATAGTTGACACATTAATCGGTACTTTTGTCAAAAGGTGGCAAACCCAAAGTTGAAGTACATCAGGAGATGTTAGACAATTTAGGTATTTTCATGGTTGGTCATGTAGATGTGTCTCATTGAAAAGTGACCACAAAAATTGTACTCGGTCCTCCCTAAACGTAACTGAATTTTTTTTTTCATTTTTCTTTGAATTTGTCAACACCTTACTAATACCTTAATAACTACATGGCTTACAACTTCTTCTTTTTCAGAAACTAGGACATTTACGTAATAAAAACCAATAGAAATACAAAGTTACTGGATTGAGATGTGATCTTAATACGATTTTGGAAAAACCCTTATTTTTTGTCAACTTCGTCACAGACAAGCAGAACAGAGTAGCGAAACCAGCAAACGGGGGGAAGAGACGCCCGTTACATAGAAGTAACAAAAATAAATGTCCTGTCAAGACCACACAGTATCACGCTTGTGTTTTGACCTTAAACGTACGCAGTGTCCCTGTGCCAAAGCGCAGAAAAGAAACTGGATTGTTGTCATTTACTGTAAAAGCTGGTCACAGGTCAATCAAGGTGAAAGGTATAAATCAGACGAATTACTGCGTAATCCCTCTGCGATTTTGCTGTTAAATCAGATATGTATTTGGAGCAGAGGAGGCAGATTAAAAGGACATTTTTTAATCCCGGAATCAACGGTGTCTTTTAAAGCAGAGAAGGGCATGAGGAAGGCGGTGGTGATATTTCCCGCATTCGCTGGGCACAGAGAGACAATTGGGTTTCGGAAAAAAGCCAGACGGACAGAGGACAAGAAGCAGAAGAGGAAAGCAACAGAGACGTAGATGAGAGTCAACCACAGAGTGGAGGTGGTGACTGGAAAACATGTTTTTCATGTGCGTTGGGTGCGTCTCTGGCATTCATTCCGGTACACACCTGAATGGTGTGTGTGTGTGTGTGTGTGTGTGTGCGTGTGCGTGTGCGTGTGCATTTTTATGGGGAAGAGCTTGCAGCTCGACCAACAAGTTTTTTTGCATAATGGGGAAATGACTAAAAGAAGCGTCTCGTTTGAATGGAATTATAAGCACGCGTCGGAACAACTTGTTTGCTCTTATTATGGGACATTATATGAGTGCCACAGACAGCCATCTCTGAGCTAAGATTCTGACACTGAATATGTGTTTATCTTTTGTTTATTCTTAGTTTTATGCTGTTGTAACTTTTCTAATTGGTTATCTTTTTTTTTTTTTTTTTTTTTTATCCTTGTGGCAGGGAGACTCTTCTTCCTCCCAGTGTGGATCAGCGCTCGTCAACGGAGCTTATGCTGCGGCCTGAGGCTCCTTGCTGCCGATCTTTTGGACCTCAGCAGATCACCGCGACCTCGGAGAGAACGTTTATTAACATCTTCAGCGTTTAGCCGTTGAAGAATACTCAAAGCAGAGGAGCTGCGACTCTCTGGGAAAGTCTCGAAACTGCCACACGGACGCGGACTGAAGTTCTCCTCGCTGCGCGGACATAAACGACACCTGACAACGAAAAGATAAAGATGTAAACACGGTTCGGGCGTGTGTTTGTCATGCGGACAGGCTGACGGACAGCCAGGTGAAGCGAGAGTGACAGGTCGATAGACGGCGAAATCCTTCGCGCTCGGGTCACAATGCCAGACGAGTCCCGAGGTCTTCAGGACGCGGGGAGGTCTGGAGAAGAGGCGTCGCAGGTGTCCTCGGTGCCGGATATTGTCGTCAGCTCCAGCGATGGGGAGGGCAAAATGACTGCAGGTAATATCCTGGAGCTCGATGACTTCGGTCAAACAACAGACCAGTTAAAACTCTCCGGACAAAGCGGTGACTTAAAATTACAAGGAGCTGAAAGTCATTTTGCGGATGGGAGCCCCTCAGGACCCGGCGTGTCCCAGGTGTCCGCGGAGGTGGGTGTGGCAAAAACAGCACAGGCCCCCGAACCGCTCGAGACCAATTCTTTGTCGCGAGGAGCCGGTGAGACCCCGCAGGCTGCGGATGGCGAGGCCCAGGTCGACTCATCCTGCCATAAGCTCCAAAATGCTAACGGCGCTCCGTTGCAAAAGAGCAGCGTCAGCGACTCGGCCTACAGCAGCACCAAGTCCAGCCCTGGTTACACTTGCGCCAGTTTCAGCACCGATATCCGCGACGAAGACTTATCTGAGCTGGATGGAAACGCTTTCGAAAAGACGAGCGCCACCTGTCCCGTCGATCTGTCCGAATCCAGTTTGGACGCTTCCCCGTCAAACAAAACCACCCAAAAAAGTCCAGACGACGACGCCGACGTTTCGCACAAAATCAGCCAAAACGGGGACAGCATCGACGCCGGGTGGGACGAGGAGGACGGAGACGAGGACAAAAGGAGCACCCGGTCCGGGCGAAGCGTGAAGGAAGGGGTGTGCGGCTGCTATCAGGCCGTCCACAGGGCTTTCCTGCAGTGTGTGGAGGAGACGCCGGCCATGCTGTCCGGACTGGTGCTGTCGCTGTTGTTCTGCGTGGCCGTCATCGTCCTCATCTCCACCACGGACCGGGTGAGACGGACACGCTGCCTCCGCGCACAAACGACCCGCCACGTTTCTCTTGAGGAAATGCACACAGGGGTTCATAATCGGTTAATAGTTAAGTTCATTATGAAACAAAAGTCCCAAACATTCGCAAATTACAGCTTTTCCAGTGTGAGGTTTGGCTGCTTCTTCTCCGTTGTTTACTCCTCTAAATATAGGCAATATTTTTGGAGCACGCGTTGTACAAATGTCTTGTTTTGGACAACAATAAGCTCAAAACCAAAAGCTGGTCATGTCACTACAAAATATGACAAAAAGCAGCAAGTTCTCACTCTGGAAATCCTCCCCCCCCCAAAAAAAAAACCCGACTAAAACTATTTGGGCTTGAAAAATGACTGAACGGTTATCAGAAAAGTGGCAGATTATTTTTCTGATGATTGACACACTTTAGCCAGTAATTATATCCCGCAATTAAATCTGTTCAATATTGTGTTTTTGTCAGATGACATAGAAGCAAACGAGAAGACTAAACATGTCTCGCATGTCAATGAAGAGAAAAGACTCTTACTGCCCGATCAGAGTAGACTCCTGATCTCGGCCTCCACCAATTAGATTTCTAAACATTAACACGTTTTTTTTTTTTTTAGAAAGAAGTTTCAATTATTTCATGTTTTCAAACAGAGTTTACTCATTAAACAATAAAGGATTTGCTGCATAATGCGTAAACATCACCGCACTAGCCCGTTCAGCTGCATCCGAAACGAATTTATTAATCGGCCGCTGCTTTAAATCGACCTTAACGTTCAGTAAAAACTAGTATTTCCATTTTTTTTTTTTTTTTAAATGACCATTACCCTCACTCTCTTTGCAAAAACGAAAATACCGTCAGTTCACGTCGGCGGGAGCAGATTAAAAACACGGCGCCACCTGTTTAGGAGCTCAGCCTCGCTTTCACGTCTGATGAATAAAGGCGTTTTAACGTGTTGGGCCGACCGCTGTTTTGGTCGGACGTCGTAAGCAGCCGGGTCAGAACGGGACCATGGGACGGGGAAGCTCTGAAGATACGCCTTTTCATCCCAAAGTTCTCCTTTTTCCTCTGTTTTGCGTCTTCTCGTGAAGTTTATTTCGGGTTGACAGAGGAAATAAAACTGAAAGCGTTTGACGTTTTTTTTTTTTTTTTTTTTTTTTTTTTTTGCTGAGCTCGCACTAATCGCTTCGAGTTTCGCTCTCTCTCTCTCTCTCTCGTCTCTGCGCAGAACATCGTCAACCACGTCGGCGCTCTGTCGGTGGTTTGCGTGGTTCTCTGCCTGAGTGCGCTGCTGCTCGTCTGCCTGCCCTGGCTGGCCACCGTGAGGCGCTGCGGAGGAGCGCTGGCCCTCTTCGTCTGGGGGACGCTGTACGTCACCGCCATCGTCTTCATCTTCACGGACGAGCCCGTTAGGACGTGGGAGCAGGTGAGAGGGAAGCGAAGAGAGAGAGAGAGAGAGAGAGAGAGAACAGATGAGTTTTATTTTTTGGCGTCGTCCACCTCTCTAACTCTCTACGTCGGAGGTCTCCAACAGGCGGTCCACGACCCCTAGGGGGTCCGCGGAAGTACTGCAGGGGGTCCGTGAAATTTTTTTGGTTGATTAGACAATTCTTCTTTTTTTTTTTCAATTTCTTTTTTCCACGAATTTAAATGTCTTTAAATACACATTATCATGAATCTAACATATTGTAGCGACTGGATAAATAGAGGCAGAAGATGTTATCTTTCAGTCAGAAATTCACACATTCGGCGACACACAGGAGCTCTCTCAAGCTGGTTCACTCACAGAGCGAGACCAGCCTGGACCCGTCCCTCCAAGCCTCCTGCACTCCTCCAGTTTAATATAAAAAAAATAAAACGTTTTTTTTTTTTTAAATACAGTATATATAGTAGGGGGTCCCTGCTCCATCTCTCTATCAGTTGAGTTTGAGGGCCCTTGGCCTGAAAAACGTTGAAGACCCCTGCTCTGAGTCTTTGTTCCGACCGCCGCTCCGACTTCTCAGGTGGCGTTCTTCCTCTTCCTCTCTCTGAGCGTGTACACGGTGCTGCCTCTCTCGCTGGCCTGGGCCCTCATGGTCGGAATAGGCACCAGCGTCTCGCACATCGTCATCATCAGCATCTACGTCCCCGTGACCAGCCCGGAGACACCCGACCTGGCTGTCCAGGTAAACGCTCGCCGCGTTTGAACTGATTAAAAAAAAACAACGCACAAATGGAATGGCAGCCCTTAAAGGGTTTCGCCATGTCATTGTTTCAGCTTACTTCCTTTTTGATAAATAAAGGTTGAACATGTAAATGTAAGGCAGAAAATTTGCAAATAATCTGCGCATCTAGAGAAAGGTGCACAGTATCCAAATTCAAATGTCACATGACGCCTGAGTGAACCTGCACAATAGCATTTTGTAGTGTGTGATTAGCCGGGCTCAGTTCCTCTGGAAGAAATATGGAAATGATCTGAATGGGCTGTTATTTTTGTACGGAGAAGTCGTAAACCTAGTCATACAGAAAAAGGTTGTCTTTGTAAACAAATGTGTGCTTTTCAGTTAGTAATAAAAATGCCAGTTTCACAACAGTGACTCAGCTATGAGGATTTTTCAGAAAGTATAAATCCTCTCTCGTCCTCTGACTTCCTCCTCAGCTGGTGGCGAATGCTGTGCTGTTCGTGTGCGTGAACTGCGTCGGGGTTTTTCACCTGTGGATGACCGAGCACGATCTCAGGATATCCAATCAGAAGAGAGAAGAGTTCAGCGCCATCCGCTCCCAGAAGGAGATAAGGAAATATCAGCAGGTTTGAAATTGAGTATTGCTTCAGTTTAACCAAATCATTTCTTTCTTTTCATTCAAACATAGCCCTTCAAAATTAAGGCAAAACAACAGCGTCGTTTAGCAGAAAAACAAACTTTAATATTTAATATTGAATATTGAATAAATGTTTATTTTTGCTCCCCTCACTTTGTATTGCTTCAGTGCAGTTCACTTCTTATATAAAAAGACATAAACCAAACCCAGCTCACCTCACCGTATAGGGACTTCACTCAAATTGGTTCAGATATTATAATTTTCTTTAAAAACATAATTTTTTTTTTTTACTACAGCTTCACTGTAAAATACAAAACGATGACAAGCCAGGAACTTAATTTAACTTTCTATGCTGTAGAAGCATCAGCCAGTGCATGTTTTAACCTAAATATGAACTACTTGTTTAAGTATTATTAAAAACTCCCCCTTTTATGACTTGGTTTGATGAAGTGGATGTTTGCTCATTGGAGAAATCTACCGTCTCTTCTCCGGGTCTCCTCTGGACATCCTGTTTCATTCACTCTGAATTTAAAATCGTTATGTGTAATCGCTCTCATTAAAGGGCTCTTTGCGTGGACAGCGGTGCTTTCGTTTACTGTATGCTTTTCTTACTATTAGGCCAATAGATTAATCATTCACTCGTCGGGAAGCCCGGCAGCGATAGAATAGGCAAACTTAAATGGGCTCTATTCACAGTCCGTAAACAAACACATGAAACGTGATCCACTAAGTAAACATGGCATCGCTTCAAGGAGGCCTTTGATGGCCGCCTACTTCTTTTACAACCTTTGTGAATAGATTGTCACCTCTGTAAGACTGCAATCCGATGAGCCGGTGCGCGAGGGGTCTCGAAAACACACATTGACACCACCACCCACCCCCCGCCCCCCTCCTCCCCGTCCTGTCTGTTTCCACGGCAACAGGAGCAGCTCCTCCTGTCGGTGTTGCCGCGGTACATCGCCATGGAGCTGAAAACGGAGGTGATAAAGAGGCTGTCCAAGCCCAAGAGCGACCGGGAGAATCTATCCAACTTCCACAACTTTCACAGCCTCTACATACGGCAGCACAAAGATGTCAGGTGATCATCACGCTGTTGAATTGTTCGAGGGGGAAGTTGTCGAACGTGTCAGTTTTTCCAAAGATGCTCTCCGTTCTTTTCTATTGCTTCACCTCTCTGCGATGTTTATTTTTGATGATTGTTGTCAAAGCAACATCATGTCCCACATCTTACCCAGCTCCTATTGAATGTCTGAAATGGTATACAGGGGTTTTACTAAGCAGGTTTAACAAGCAAAAAAAAACAACAACACACAACTAATTTGATCCAATTATGGTTCATTCATGATCATTTTATTGTATAATTAAACAATTAATATGCACAAAACGGCTGCCAATGTTTTGTCAGTATTTATAGACACTTTATTTTGGTTATTTTGTGACCAATCAGGTGTACTGGTATAGAAATCCTCTTTCAAACACCCACGACACCATTTGTAAAATACATTTGAATGACACAATAATTGTCAAGAAATACCCGGTAATTATGTAGACTATAGATCTCTAAACTCTAAAGTTACTGTCGTCATGAATGCACGTCTAGTAATAATAATAATAAACTTTATTTATGGAGCGCCTTTCGCACATAGACTGCAGCTCAAAGTGATTTAGGAGAAGGACATGAAATAGAACAATGCAGTTTAGGAGACAAGTTAGCAGTAAGGCGTGTGTCCGTTTGTGCAGCATCCTGTATGCAGACATCGTCGGCTTCACGAAGCTGGCGAGCACCTGTTCACCAGAGGAGCTGGTCGCTGTTCTCAACAAGCTTTTCGGAAGATTCGACGACATCGCCAAGGTGAAAAAATGACGTGTGGTCCAAAATGGACTCTCTTTTCTTTTTTTTTTGTATTATTATTATTATTATTATTTCCTCACAAAGGATAGTTGTGTCAGGTCTGAACTCTTGAGACTCACTCACCTCCTTTTCTCTCTTGTTTTGTGTCTTTCCGCCTGTAGAGGAACGGGTGTCTTCGCATTAAGATCCTCGGCGACTGCTACTATTGTGTGTCCGGTCTGCCTGACCCCATTCCCACCCACGCAAGGAACTGCGTTCAGATGGGGCTGGACATGTGCACCGCCATCAGGTCAGTCTGTAGGAATCTGACGTTTTTGCTGCTGTTGAGGTTGATCACCCCCACCTTTGGTTTTGGCTTTTGCCATTCTCTTTCTTCTCTTCTGCACCTTATAGAGGCTTGCAACGTTGAATAAATCTTTTGTTGTGCGTAGTAAATGCATTTAATGTACAAAACTAGCAATGGGGTCAATTCTCTAAATATGCGTCCGATGTTATTGTCGTCTGTTTAACTTCCTCGGAGTTCTCGTGACACATCTGAAACCACACTGCTTATTAAAACTGAGAGCACACAGTCAAAAGAATAGGGAAGCACCATTAGATATGTATTGTCAATAAATATTCTCAAACGGCACATTTTCAAAGAGGTTTTGTGTTCATTTTAGACGCCATGTAGATCAAAGATGGAGATTTGTGGTTCTCTTGGATTTTTCAACTATAATAAGAATTTGAGGACATTGAGGTTTTCTCTTAATCTTAATTTTGACTTCAATTTGAATATGTTGAAGCGGATCTCTTTTTAATGCTATGCCTAAGCTCAGACTCTAAACATACAGTCTAGTCTAACAATGAGTGCCAGAAATTAGCCAAACTAAACATTTCTGTGAGACACCGTTTTTATATATTATATTTTATTATATTATGTTTTAGCAATATGCTTTTCCCCTTGTAGTAAACTGCGAGAGGCGACAGGAGTCGAGGTCAGCATGCGGGTCGGCGTTCACACTGGCAACGTGCTCTGCGGTGTGATTGGCTTGCAGAAATGGCAGTACGACGTGTGGTCACATGACGTGACTTTAGCCAACCACATGGAGTCTGGAGGTCTTCCTGGGTGAGAAAGTCTTAAAGTCAGATCAGACATGATAGAAATCTGAGTTGGTGTTAATATTTTCTCAGGAAATGTAATAAACTGACAAAGAAATGAGTTCAGTGACCATAAAAATGAATCCTTTAGAATTTTGTTGTCCTTTCTGTAGCCTTTGTGAAATATTTCTCTTCATGTTGTTTTATTATTACCATAAATAGGCGAGTCCACATCACAGAGGAGACACTGCAACACTTGAACGGAGCGTACCAAGTTGAGGAGGGGGACGGGGGGAGTCGGGATCCTCTTCTTAAAGGGCGAAAAACATACCTGGTGATTGACCCCCACAAGCCAGACAGTATCTCCAGGAGGCCGAAACTGGTACGAGGCTCCATTTCTGTGATGTGCATGTACTGTAGTCTAATATTTTTCAGCTAACAGCACGTAATCTGTACAGGATTATTACTTTTTTATGGGATTTGCATTTCCTAAAAAAAAAAAATAGGAAAACCATAGAAAAGGAAAATGACAGTAACTGCAACAGGAATCTCCGGTGCCAGTTACCGATCTCTGTATTGCGGTGATAACGGTCTCCGCGGTGATCTCGCTCCGGTGAAGGACGTGCAGGAAAAACAGTTCAAAAAAAGTGACGCTGTAGTCATTTCTGTCTTTATTCCAGGGAAGCAGTCTGGCGTCGGGAGAGAACAGGCAGCGGGCGTCGGTCCGGATGTCTCAGTACCTCCAGTCCTGGCAGACCATCCACCCCTTCGCAGACCTCAGCAACCCCGACGCCAAGACCTCCAAGAAGCCCATCGTCGCCGCCAATGTTGCCATGAACCAGTCGCACCTGTCTGCAGTGAGTTTTTCGTGCTGCTACCCGGCTTAGTTTGTCTCTCTCGTACTGAGCTGTGATTTTTGTTGTTGTTGTTGTTGTTTTTTAAATGGACGGTGCATCGCGCCACCCATCTCGCCAGCGTTTGATCAGGAGCTCTCTGTTGTATATTTGAGAGAGGTGACCATTGGTCGTGCGGCGTGTGACAATGTGTGTGTGTGTGTGTGTGTGTGTGTGTGTGTGTGTGTGTGTGTGTGTGTGTGTGTGTGTGTGTGTGTGTGTGTGTGTGTGTGTGTGTGTGTGTGTGTGTGTGTGTGTGTGTTTGGTTTAGGAAAGACCAGTCTCTTCTCAGAACAACCCGTCCTGGTAAGAAACAAAGAATTATTCAAAGAAGCTGTGAAATATTCAACAACTACAACAAAACATTCACCACCATTAATAATCCAGAGTCCCACATGAATAATTTGTGTTTATTGTGTCCCAGTTTGGTCGTCGATAACGTTGTTCGGGGATCTCTGGACACATTGGACAATGCAGGGTACCTTTTTCTTAAGTATTATTTTCATAGTGCTTCTTTAATTGTAATACATTTAATTATTGAATTAATGCAATATAACCGAAGCCAAAAAACACTCTTTTGTAAATATGATTCATCTAAGTTTTCCCTGACCATATAGATCTTCATTAATAGAGATGATTTCATTGATTCCTTGCTAATTTTTTTATCCGGTCTGTCAGTAGTTCCTGATCTGATTCTTCTTTTCTCTTTCAGGAGACAAGCAAAGAAGCTCAACTGTTTGACTCTGCTGTTCAACAACCTCAGCCTGGAGAAACAGGTAGATCCCTCCTCTGATCTACGAGGAAGGTGTTTTTTTTTTATGGAAGCGTATAGTCGCAATAAATAAGCAAGCAAGTGTGTTTTTGTGGCCGTGTGTGTCTGAAAAACAATATTGATCGACCTTGTTTTTAGTTAAAGCAAACTATAGAAAACTTCTTTTCGACCTGTTTGTTTTCCAGTTCCGCCTCTCAGAAGTGGACGGTTTGCACCACTCGATGATCTGCATCGCTTACATCTTTGTGACCATTTTCACTGTCCAGATGCTCGTCTCTAAAAGGTGAGAAGCACTTCGGTTCACGTTCATCCACGCGGCCAACGCTGCAGTATCAGACTTGTTCGCCCTGAAATCAGCTCTCTTACAAATCCAGTTTGAGACCAGTTTTCTTGCTTGCCTTCTCGCAAGCACAAATCTTTGATAATTGCAGAATAAAAAGTGTAAATCATACATTGTCACTCCCGTCAGGAACTTTGAGATGGCCGTGTCCTACGGTGCGACCTTCCCAGTGCTGGTGCTGCTGCTGTCCATCGCTTTCACCGGATACCTGGAGGTAAACAAACCCTTTTTACTCATAACCCTGTGCCGTATTGGTAAAATGGACAGATTTTCATATCAACAGATAATCTATCTCTTATGTCTTCAGTGGCAGCAAATGATTGGATGATGGCAAGACCTTTTTTTCCCCAATTTCCCGTCAGTCGCTTTTCAGCAATAATTGAATGCAAGTGAATGAAAAATGAAATGTATTGCAGCCAAAATCAATCTGCCCAAAAACTTTTTTTTTTTTTTAGAAAGTTAATGACCTACTGCCAGCACAGAGAGCATCAATGCTTCTATATTAAATGTGTGCATGTTTTTGTTTTTGTTTTCTCCCAGAAATGGCACTCCAAGATGCCGTTGAGCGTCCAATGGATATCTGGGCTGTCGCGCGTTCTCTCCACCAGGGCGGCGCTGCGACTTTTTATTGTCATTCTCACCGTGCTCATCACTCTTCTGATGGCCGTCCTCAACTTTGTAAGTTCCTTTTTCAGCCATTTCGCCATCAAAGTTACTTTTTTTGTTTCCTTTCAGTCATAAATTAAACATTTGGTGTCTGTATTGTCTATCAATCTTTTTTTGTTGATTCATCAGATGATCCTCTTTGTTGTTTTGTTCTTGTCGTCCTTCTCTCCTCCACCACGTTGCTTTTCCTTCCAGTTCTTCCTCCCAGGAAACAACTGCACCTCAATCGCCAGGACAGAGTTGGAAGGTCTCAAACTCTACACTGTACCTGTGAGTCCCTCCAGTTTAACTAGTTTTATAATACCTTCGACAAAGAATCCCATTTTGTCGCACTTTAAGTGTTAACGTTCCTATTTATTCTTGGTTTACTTGTACTTTCTTAACAAGTTTAGCGTAATCTTTAAATTTAATACACCATGCTGAAACTTGGCTTTAAATAAATTGGATCCAACACGGCATTTAAAAAAAAATTCAAATTAATTCCTGACATAAGAGCGGAGGTTTTCCTTCTTTCGCTACGGCAGCTCATAACGATTTATTATGTTTAATCTTTAAAGACATTAAGAGATTCAGTACAGTCTGCGAACATCATATCCAGCCTGTCATACCCACGTGCTTCTCCTCCCACCGACCTCGCCGTTTCAACAGTACTACCTGTACTGCTGCCTGCTGGCCATGCTGGGAGTGATCGTCTTCGTCAAGACGTGCTTGTCCGTGAAGGCCCTGCTGCTCACCCTGGCCGTGGTGGTCTACCTCGCTCTCTTCCTCCACGTTTACGCTCCGAGGTCCTCCTGCCTGATCGACCTGCTTTACAACAACACCAAGTGAGTAACGGCGCCAAACCCTTCGGACATTTAAACGGCAGGGATCGCCATGTGATTGAGACTCGCGTAAAAAAGACAAACGGAAAAACTGCTCTGATTTATTTTTTTGTGATGTTGATTTTCTTTTGTTGCCCAAGCGAAGTTCTTATTTCGGGTATTGACGCACAAAAAGTAAAGAAAAACGTAACGACGGTGAACATCTTTCTACGGGGGAAATTCAGTCAACAGGAAATACTTCTTTTTAAATCCATTTTTACTCTATTCAGTAATTCACTGGTTCCAGCTCCTCAAATCTTTGAATCATTGAAAACATCATTTGAATCTTGTCTTATTAACATGGTAATCAATTTTGAGGCAACAACTTGTGCTGTTGTAAATTTTGATGGGCATTTTTTTCTTTTTTTTCAAACCTTCTTTTCTAGAAACATTCACAAAGTGTCAAACACACTCGTTAGTTAAAAAAAAAAAAACAAGAGCAATATTATTGCTTTATTTTATATTGCAACTCTATTTGTGTTTCATTTTATGCATTTCATCTGTTCTTATGCATTTTATTTCCTTTTCATATTTAAAAATGTTCCTTTAGATGTGGAACACTGTATGTCATTTTTCTTGCTGGAAAGCACTTCGAGCTCTTGTTTGAAAGGTGCTTTAGAAATAAAGACAGAGACATCAACATTAAAGGAAATGATCAGTTTATAAAAACAAACCTTTAAGTACAATAGTTTCATCGTCTCGCTCACATTCTACATTTACATTGTCCTCGTGGACAAACTGTTGAATAAGATACATAAACGTGTGTGCTTGAATATAATTATATATAATCAAGCTTGTTCGCTGGTGCACACAGTCACACAGACTCTCGGTAATCCGGCACTACAACATTGTCCGCATTCATTCACCGCTCTCTCCACCGTCTGTCATGCTCAGCCGAGGTGTTCGATTTCCTGCCTTTTGTCTGCCACTCCAGAGTCCAGATTGTGAATCCTTGTCTGAGGGTTTCAGATCACCATCATTTATTCAGTGGCTTTCTGTAGACAGAGGCCCGGCCGGGGGACGGCGGGGAGGTGGGGGTGGGGGTGCATGGAAGATTGAAGATACAAGACACTCTTGTCTCAGGAAATATGTAATGAAAAGACAACACCCCGTTTGTGTCCAAATAAAAGAATGTACATGTGGGGTTTTTTTTGTTTGTTTTTTTTTTCCAGGCCCGGCGTGCTGAAGGACCCTCAAATCATGTCTGGAGTTTGGCTGGTCATCTTTTATATTGTGTGCCTCATACTGGCCAGACAGGTGTGTGCGCTAATTTTCCCGTCATTTTAAAGGAGAAAAGGGGAGATGTGTGTCCCAATTTAAGCGGCAGCCAGCGGTGATGTCACCCGAACCTAATTTAAGGATCTTAATTAATTTCTTGATTTCTGTATTTTATTTCTGTATTTCTTTAGCTTATTTTTGTTTCTTTTATTTTAATGTTTTTTTTTAAATGTCTTTCTCTTTTGCTTAACGTGTTGATGCTTTTACTGTTTTTGAGGTAAAGCACTTTGAGTTGAAATGTGCTTTACAAAAACACCTGCCTTGCCTCACACACCCTTATCTCTTTCTTTCTGTGTCAGGACGAGCTGGGTTGCCGGGTAGATTTCCTGCTGGAGCGTTGCTTCCAGACGGAAAGAGAGGAGATGGAGACCATGGAGAACGTCAACAAGCTCCTCCTGCAGAACGTGCTGCCGCTCCACGTCGCCTCCTTCTTCATGGGCAAAGCTGTTCGCAACCAGGTAAATAAAAACAAAACGCAGCAGAGGTTGCACAATAAATACTCAATTACTTATCCGCATCTTGTCTTTTAATACAAACTACATCCATTTATACGTAAATACATGTAGGAACAAATGACACTTGAATGTCGGCAGTGGTGTGATGGTTTGGGATTCGTATGAAACCTTCGCTGAAGTAGCTGAACAGGTTCGACTTCTGTCGACTTCTGGCTGCAAATTCGACAAAAGCACCTTAACCCGGAATTCGCTTTATTTTGAAAACCTCCTTTTCAGGACCTGTACAGTCAGTCTTATGACTGCGTGTGTGTGATGTTCGCATCGGTGCCTCAGTTCAAGGAGTTTTACAGCGAGAGCAGCGCCAACAGGGACGGCTTGGAGTGTTTGCGCTTCCTCAACGAGATCATATCAGACTTTGACGAGGTATGAGGAAAGAGATGCCTTTTTAAAAAGACGGAATCGTCGCTGACGTGTTGTTCATACTCGGTAACCAGTGACCTGCTTTTCCTTCTCCGTCTTCGTGTCTCTTTTTCGCACAGCTTCTCTCCAAGCCCAAATTCTCCTCCGTGGAGAAGATCAAGACCATCGGCAGCACGTACATGGCCGTCGCGGGGCTGACGCATTCGCCTCTAGGGGACAAAAGAAAGGTTGGTGTCCCCACAGCTCCTCTACGAAGTTGGACGTGGCTCCCTTCAAGTTTTCATCATTTTCCACTGCAGCACTAAAACAACGGGACACTAAAATCTCACATTCGTCTCGCAAATCCAGTGTTCTGACGTATTGTTACAGGGCAAAGAAATACTCACTCTGCCTCACTAATGATCTGCCTGAATAACATGACCTCTGGCTCCACCTACAGAAGTATGAGATGTCCTACAGCCACGTGCGCTGCATGGTGGAGTTCGCCATCGCTCTGATGAGCAAACTGGAGCTCATCAACACGCACTCTTTCAACAGCTTCAAACTCAGGATCGGTGAGTCTGTTCCAGACGGGTTTTGACACGAGAGCAAATATGTAAATTGAAATGTACATAGTAGAAAAATGTTGAAAAATGAAATAAGGCTGGACAGTTTACTGTTGCTAAACCAGCACCTTTCAGACAGATTATTTTTCTCATTATTTTCTTGTCTAAACAATAAAAGGTCATTTGTAGGATTTATTCAAAGGTTAACTGCGCCAAAAAAAAAAAAACCCTCCTGTGATGAAGAAAGCACAAGTGCACAGATGACTAATCAAACTTTCCAGGAGGCAATTTCAAGGCCATTTACGATCTACGTTTTTAAAAAAACACGTCATTTTTTTTCTGCGTGTTGTTGACCTGCAGGAATAAACCACGGTCCAGTGATCGCAGGAGTTATCGGAGCCCATAAACCTCAGTATGATATCTGGGGGAACTCGGTGAACGTGGCCAGCAGGATGGACAGCACGGGAGTGCTCGACAAGATACAGGTCAGACAATCAGAGTCAGAAGATGGAGAAGACACTGATATACGAGACACATATACTACATTATATGTCAGTAAAAACATTAAAAAAAAGGAAATTAGTGGTGTTTTTTTATACATTGTAAAATTGCTGTGGTCTTTGTTTATTAGATCGTGTGTAAGCTGGACGTGACAATAAAGTTATTAAATAATAAATACGGAGAAAAGGGGAAAGAAGCTTTAAAACGACTGGTGAAAAGTACGGCAGTTTAAAATACATCAAATTGATTCAATCAAATTTTATTTATACAGCGTCAAATCACAACACGGGTTATTTCAAATGCATTTAAGTCCTTACAGCAGAACTTTACGACATTATACAGAGAAACCCAACAATTCAACAATTTCCATATAAATGAAGGCACATTAATTGCACAGGTTTTTATCCAACTGTGTTTGTGGAGGCGTCTTAAAGCTGTACACCATTTAATTCACGCTGCTCTCTGGCCACATATTTCCTGTGAATGTCTGTACTGTCATTTATTATATAAAAAGGTAGAAACGACCAAATAAATATTTTGTAAATATCACACAAACTAAATTGAGGATACAAAAATGCTACTTTCCACCTGAAGGGGCCATCTGTCTCCTGAACAAGGCAGTTTCACAGTCCGGGACCACACTCCCGCTACAACACATTTCCTTTCATAGCTTTCTCTTTCTCATAAAATACTGGCGCTGCGGTCGGCCAACTGAATCCTGGCAGCTCGTTGCCGGACGCTGTGGGAGGACAGATCTGTGGAATAAACTTGAAAAGCTTTACGCAGTACCTCTGGGCCTTTTTGGAGCAGAAACCCAGTGGATACATTTTTTTTATTTTTTTTTTAAAAAGGCGTTTGGATAAACATGAAAATGTCTTTCTTTTTCCCCCCCCCCATTTTATTTTCTGTTCGTCTGGGCTCCCAGGTGACGGAGGAGACGTCCCAGATGGTCCAGAGCGTGGGATACAACGTCACCCTCAGAGGTGTAGTCAACGTGAAGGGCAAAGGGGAACTCACCACCTACTTTGTTAACACGGATCAGTCGTCTCCCCAGTTCTAAATTTCAGGCCCCGAGTCTGGACACGAGCCGCGGCGTCTCGTACCCGTTTGTTCGGACAACGCCGTCGTCTGTTTGCGGCCGATCTAAATCACTCGGGTTCAGAGGCGCGGAATCACTGGCAGGGAATTTTAATAGAATACCAGCGTGTGCTCCGCCAGGACCGCTTTCATTACGAACACGTGCACTGACTCGACGCTGAACCGGAGATGTAACAGCATAGGTCAACACCTGTTAATCATCTACGGAAGAGCTGCCTTTGTCTTCAGGACGAGACGCTAAAATAAGTCCCGACTGGTTTAAAAGAAGACGCGAGAAGACAACTGGACCCATCAGAGGACGACCGTGTTGCTAAGTGTATCTGTGTTATCATGTGAAACTACCGTGGACACTTTTCAGTGCATTATTCTGTGAATGTATAATCTGAAATATGGTTGGTTTTTTTTGGTACACTTATCACATCTGAATCACAAAGATGACTTTTGTTTCATGAAGAATCATGTAGAAGTACAAACATGACAATTTATAGCATCTATAGGATTTTATTTTGATTTGTTTACAGTTGTTTCACTCCAAGTTTTACCTGAAATTGTCTTTCAGTGTTTTACATACGACTATAATGGTACAGAACATTCAGTGTGTTTGAAAGTAGTGAAAAACTGGTGTAAACAGCCTTTTTTTGTTGTTGTTGTTTTTTTGCTGAGAACGTGATAGAAGGAAAAGCACAGATGCTCATAACACTAACGATGGCTCTGACAAAAAGTCTGCTTATGCGACTTGAAACAGTTTTGTTGATACTTTGCTTCACCCTCTAATGGGAGACAAAGTAAACGTGAAGATGATTCATGGGAAAGGAAAGAAAATCTTGTACAGTCAGTGTAAAATGTATTTATTTTTTCAGATTTGACTCCAATTTGTGCTTTTATTTTGAAATCGTGATTAGTTTGAACTTTTCAGGCCATGAAAATAATCCAAATGAGTAATGTAGATATAAAGTATGATTTCTTTATCCAATATGGCCCAACGCTGACATTATGCCGGAGGTGTAATGATGCCATAAAAAAAAGTTAATGCACATTTGACATTGCACTTTCTAATTTGTTGTATTTTGTGAAGGGAGTTCTGAATCGCAATCCAATTTTGATTGTGCACAGAACATTTCTCTTTTTCTGTTATATGATTGTGTATGTCTGGAAAAGGAGCTCTGGTAAGTTCACTATAGGGAAATATTTTTCTATTCTATTTATGAAATAATAAAACAAATTCAAACCTCTGATGTGTCTGCAGTGTGCGTGTGTCTGTGTGTCAAATTCAAATGTGCCGAAAGTGGGTAATTTGACTCACGAACAGTGGAATTTCCCCGTTGTACCGCCCACAAAACGCTCTGATTGGTTCACACCTTTCCCCGGTCGTCGTTTCTAACTTCCTATTGGCTAAACTAGTGTCAGTCCACCTGCTTCCTGCTCTGCGGTGACGTTTGTTATTGCAGCGCAGCTCCTTTAAATACGATGGGAAATGTTGATGGTCGGAGTTGATGAAGTAAGTGAGTTCTTGATGGGCTCCTACAATTATTAGCTTTGTAAACTACGTCGTTTGTTCGTCCAGCGCGTGAAACAAGGTTTGAATTTTCTGTTTTAACGTTTTTTTTGTTTGTTTGTTTTTTACAAACGAATTTCAGTTGAAACGTCAATGAAGAAAGTTTAAATGTGAAAGTTATCTGACGTTACCGTCACATGAGGTGAACGGGCATAATTTGGCCCTGTTGTCGTGTGTGTTTTGGGTAATTGTATCGCTTAAATTTCTAGAAAAATGAAGGACTTAATTCCACTGTGAACTAGGTACACGTTGAAGACGGCTTTAAAGATGTCAGGCGCTCACGAGCAGCACAGGAAGCGCCACCCCCCGAAAGTGTTCTTGCTGTCGACCGCGCTGAAGCTCCAGGACGAGTTGGAAGGTGCCATTTCCCTGCAGCGGGGGTTCATCTGCCAGGAGCAGGATTTGAGCAAGAGCAAATGGGACTTCCCTTGGGTCAAGGTATTAACATTTATGAAAAGCCGTTGTTTCTTTTCTTTTTTTTTCTTTTTTTTTAAATTAAACAATTATTCAATGACTAAGCCAAAAACGGATGGTTACCTTGAGTCTCATAGCACTCACCCCAATTATAAAGGGTTAGAATATTATCACTATTGTGCCCATCTGTTTTGAACATTAGCTGATTAATCATGAGTAGTTGATATTTTGATGGCATGAGAGATAACCGAATGGTTCACCCTGTTATGACTCTCGTATTTGTGTAATTGCGTAAAGTACTGCTTTCTGGTGGCATCTCTCCTAATTATATACATTTTCTGGGTGGTCCGTTCCTTCCACTCGCCTATCCTAAAAATGTGCCTCCTTATCATGTGCTTTGGATACTGTTGACTCCCTCTCCTCAAATGGGTGGGCACACTTTCTGCAGCATCAACTTTTTAATATCGCTCCGTGTTCCCGCAGGTGTTGGACAATGGCTCCATGCTAAAAATAGCGAGGAGGTTCCTGATTGAAGTCCCAGCTGACTTCACAGGCCTGCTGGAGGCTGTGGTTGATCCGGAGGCTCGCCTAAAACTTCTAGGTAATGCTTTCAGAATTAATTAGAAGAAGCAGTGTTTCAGATATTACTGAGGAAGTAAGTAGTGAGGGGCAGTAAATATTTGCCGCAGTGATTATTGGACATTAGTGTTGTTGTTGTTTTTTTGTGTAGTATTAAATGCCACTTTACTCTTGCCATTTTATTTACTTCAAATGTTCTCAAATCTTTGTTTTATTAGAATATCTAACAGGTCAAAGTTCACTCTTCTCTTTTTTAGTGGAAAATGGTGAGCAAATCCCAACTGCGTCACCAGTCTGCCTGTTTTTATGATGACCAACGTCATGCGCACACTTAAATGGATCTTTAATAAAGGACATAACTTCACTGAAGCCTTTCTTTCTCGAAAGCAAATTTACGTCTTAAAAAGTGACCGAAAAATGGCACTTTAATCAATTCTAATTAGTTATTTCCTGCTTTTGTAATCAGGGTTTTGTCTGTTTGCATGTTGGTTTTTCAACAGAAAATCCTGGGAATCTGAAACACCTGGCTTCTCTGCCCATCGACTCCCCGCTGTGGGTTCAGATCAACAAGCCGGACGAGCTGGCGGAGGCGGAGCTGAAGTACATCGGGCCGCTGACCAGAGGGACCGGCCCCGTGTATTTTGGAGCGGAGCTCGTGGTAAACTCTCATCGGGACCGTTTACATTTTCAAATATTCAAAGTGGCCGTAATCAGTAGTATAAACAATGGGGTCATTTGTAGGGATGAAGCTGCAGAGAATTCCCACCCGAATCTAAAGCTCCCCTCAGTGTCTTTCAGCTTGTTGTTTTGGTTCACTCTCACAGCTGTTTTTACCCACGGGACACACGACCTGCTCAGGACCACACAGCCAGATTAAGTTAGTGACCAGCTGGTGGAAATACTGCCGCAATTAGCAGAGATGAAAAGTATGAAACGGAGCAAAAAGGACAGTTTCTGCATATTTATGTTGATACCCAGAAATCACGACTAAAATCAATGCTAATGTTGCTCTGTGTGCTCGATGTATAAACTGTCAACGGTCTATGAACATATTGGCCATAAAAACTTAAAACAATGTTGTTTAATTCCCCTGAAATATCTACCAAAAAAAAAGAGTCAAAACAAAATGTGTAACTAGAAGAAAATGTTGACCTAGAAACGCAGTTAATATCGCCTGTCGGCGTGTTTACAAAAAGCAGTTTACGTTATCGCAACATTCCTGATACGTCCACCTTTAGTTAATCATTCATACGGTGACCCTTGCTCCCCGTCTGTGGTCCTCCAGGGCTCGTCGGTGGGTAAAGGACAAGGCACCGGCTGCCATAAGGGCCACCGGCTCTTCACCTGCCCAGACGCCTGCGCCCTCTTCCTCCCCGTCAGCCACGTGCGGCAGCGCCACTGGGTGCGCAGCCAGCCCTCCGACGTACACGAGCGGGCCCGAGAGCACCACCCCGGCACTAGTCACCCCGGCACTAGTCACCCCGGCACTGGTCACCCCAGCAGCAGCGACCGTCCGACTCATCCGACGCCGCAGCAGCAGCAGCAGCATCAGCAGCAGCAGCAGCGTCAGATTGGTTTCCGCCAGTATTGCCCCAGCAGCCCTCCTCAGCCGCACACCTCCGGCATCGTCCCGCGGACCGCCGAGTCGGCACCCGTCGGCGCGCACCACCAGGCCCAGGGCCAGGCGTCGCCTTCGCTGTTCCTCATCAGCCAGCGGGTGTGTTTCCCCCTGGACGACGCCGTCCACGCCGGGGAGGTGCGCTTCTGCGGCGCCCTGCCCGATCGGTCAGCGTCGGGCATCTACGTCGGAATCCTTCTGGTCAGTACGATCCACGGAACAGAAAAGTGATTACGCGTTTCATCGCCGTGTTAATCATTAAATCCACCCGGCAACTCTTTTTTTTTTTTTTTTTTTTTTTTTTTTTTTTTTTTTTTTTTTTATAAACACACAGACTTTGTTTTTGCCTCCTAAGCACAGTCTCTACTTTATTCCCAGTTGCGGCCCTCCTGTGTATCAGGACATCTTGCAATGGCTCAGTGCAGCTGCTCCGTCTGCAGCTTTGTGTTTGACTCTGTGCTCTACATTACAGGACTCTCCTATTGGCAACTGGGACGGCCATTCCAAAGGAGAGAAGCTGTGTCACATCCCCTCCCCGCTCTACGGCCTCCTGATGCCGGTCACCAAGGTTTCCTCTGGTACAGACACCGTTTACTCCATTTGTGGGCAACAGGAGCACTCTCTGAACTCGACAAACACAGCAGGGAAACTTAACTTCTTTCATTTCTGTGTCCTCAGAACAAAAATCCCCCCGTCCCAACCTTCCTCCCCAAATCCCCAAATCCATCCTGAAGGTAGGAGCAACAGCGTCGGTCGTCGCCAAACCGTTCCCGACGTCCCCTCCCACCACCGCTGCCAGGGTCGCCATGGTGCCTCCGGCCAAACAAGCCCTCAGACCTCCTCTGCCGAAACTCGGCCTGAAACCGCTGCTCCCTCCCCCTCCGCCGCCCCCCACGCCCCGGAGCCCGACGCCGCCGCCCGGCGCCGAGCAGCCGTTGTACGGCGAAGGCGCGTGCGACACCCCGTGGTCTCTGAGGTCTCTGGACGACGCCGACGGCGGGGGGGACACCAGAGACGCCGGGCTGGAGGTGGGGTCGATGGTTGAGGTCAACGACCCGCCGCTGTTTGGAGTCATCCGCTGGATCGGACGGATACCCGGCATCTCGGCGCCGGTGGCGGGAATCGAGCTGGTGAGGACAGTTTTAGCCATTCGCTGAAAACCAGACTGCTCAGAGTTTTTATAGTCTTGGTTTAAGGGGCCGTCTGCAATCGTACACCACGGACGTCATCGGGACATCAATTTAGAATTTTTTTTTTTTTTTAATATATTTTCAGCATCCATCGTGCTTCAAGACGTCCATGTTGAGCGTCAAGGGGACAACTTTTTTTTTTTTTTTTTTTTTAAACATCTTTTAACATCATGCTGAGGGGGCGTCTTGTTTGGAACGTCTTTTCAAACATTAATAAAGTGTGTGTGCGCGTGTTCATCAGGACCAGGAGCTGTGTGCAGGAACAGACGGCAGTTACATCGGGGAACGTCACTTCCGTTGCCCGGCCAACAGGGGGCTGTTCGTCAAGCTTCGCAACTGCAGGCGGGACTCCAGATTCCCCGCCCCCGAGACGCCTGTCAATCAAGTGGAGCGGTGCAACTCCATAGGTAGGACGACGCGGCTGCGGTCCGACGGAAGGTTTTGAAAGTTCGGATCGTCGCGCGGAGCTCGCTGCCGTCTCGGTTGCTGCGGCGACCAGACACTCCTAATTTTTGAAGCTACTTATGGGAGCCTGAATGGGAAGAGTTGAGCGGTACCCCTCCCGGCTGAATATAAGAAAACAAAAATCATCATATTGTAGACGCACATTAGAGGAAATAGAGAGTTACTGTGAAAAACGGAAGAAGCCCTCAGCCGTGATGCGGATCACAACTCCACAGTTTAAAACGGGAACTCTGCACTTCTTCAACTTGTGCTGTCAAACAGCGTATTAAATGCAGCTGTTTTGCTTTCTTGCTACACACAACCGCACTCAAACCGTCCGCTCGATAGAAGTCCTGCGGCCTTGTTCTCCATCTGACTTTCTGTTACCTTCTGCCAGCTTTTGCAGAGTGGGGCAGTGAGCGGGTGGAGGAGCACACGCCTCCCTTGGTCGGAGACAAGGCCAGAGAGCTCTACCAGGGCTGGAAGAAAGGCATTCAGGGACACCTGAACTCCTGCTACCTGGACGCCTCGCTGTTCAGGTAAAAAAAAAGGAAGGGGGCCGCTGTATGAATTCTGCCCTGAGAGAGAGGACTGTTGGTGTAGACGTCACACAGAGTATCCAGAGAGGCAATTTACTGAAGTCTAATGACGCACGTTCTCTTCAAGCTCTGCGAATCTTTATTTTTTTCCCCTCTTGTACATCTATGAATTCAGGCACCGTTTGATTTTTTTTTTTTTTTTTTTTTTTTTTTTTTTGGGAAAATTGAGTGATGCACGAGAGAACAGTCGGCTCCGTTTCAATCCAGCTGTGAATACCGCCGAAATGATCCTTTACGAATCAAACGTGGCGCCTTCATTTCATCAGCTGTCTGCGTGTTTCCGTCTCTGCAGTCTGTTCTCCTGCTGCAGTTCAGTCGACTGGCTCTTATTCTGGCCCTCCGACCCCGAAGTCGACGCCGACGAATCCTTGAGTCGGGCTCAGGACCTGCTGCGCTGCGAGATCGTCAACCCACTGCGAAGGTGTGTGTGTGTGTGTTTCAGATACATAATTTACATGTCTATGTACATTTCTGTACAGGTACTAACCACAGACATTAGACTTTATTAATCCCACAGTGGGGAAGTTTAGTCATCACGGCAGCATATTAAAAAAATGTGCACACAATATGAAAATATTTACAAAGACAATAAAATAAGATGGATAAATAATTATTTTTGAGAAAAAAATAAGAGCAATGAATAAATACACACACACACACATGTGCAAACTATATACAGAAAAACAAATCGAATTAAATTCGAATAAATAAAGAGCTTGGGATGAACGGATAGATACCGATGATCAACAGAGACCAGTGCGGGGAAAAAAACACACCAAGACAACGCAAGTCGGAGCTGCTGTAACCAGCCGCCACTCACACGGCGCCATCACCACGATATAAAGCAAAGATCATTACAAAAAAACATTTTGGTTTTAAATAATCCTAAAAGAAAACGCCCACGCCGACCGGATGGGAAGGAAAATCCTCCGAATCGTTGAACGGCACGTGTTGTTGGGGGGGGGGGGGGCTGCAAAAAAAAAAAACGTAACGACTGTATTGCTGCGTAGTTCAAACCGACGGCACGTTTTCATACACGAGTCTCATCCGAAGTGTCTGCGTGTTTTCTGTCTCTGGAAGGTTCGGTTACGTGTGCGCCAGTAAGACCATGGCGCTGAGACGGCTGCTGGAAGGCACCAACAGCAACACCGGCTTCACCAACCAGGAGAAAGGTGCGCGTTTGTTTGTGTTGCGAGAGAGACGGGGGTTGTTGTTTTTTTTCCTGTCAGTCGGCCTTCTGCGGGCGTTTGAGTCGACACAGCCGAGGAATGCTGTAACGCTGCTCTCCTTCTGTCCCTCAGACCCTGAAGAGTTCCTCAACAAGCTTTTCCAGCTCCTCCGAGTCGACCCACTCCTCAAGATCAGGTAACCTCGTTGTGTACACACACACACACACACACCGTCTTTGATTGGATCGATTGTCGCAAGTGGAAGTTTAGTTAACTTTTTATCCTCGCAGCTGGTCTCCGGAACTTCCTGCATTCTTTCTCTGAGCGCCGCAGTCAGTTTACTTTAGTTCGACGTCTTCCTGGTTCTGTTCTTTTGTTACAGTTCAGTTGCAGTCAAATCCGTTTGGTGTTTCATGTCATCTCGACTTGACATTAGTGGTTTCCAGCCTGGAGGTCAGACGGATGATGGAATTAAAAAAAAAAAAAAAAGCAAATTAATGCTTCAAAAAATTATTTTAAAAAAAAGACAGTCGTCATGATCGGGGAAAATTAGCTACAGAGACCAAAATCGTATTTTGTGAAGGCTGTAAACTTGTTTATTTCTGCCATAACATGAAGGTCTGCGGGAACTCGCTAAACCTCCAGTGGCCGTTTGAAGAACTGCAGCTTCTGGCGCTTCTGTTGGTTTTCTTAGATTTTCCTGTAAATTCAGGGCCTTGTTTTGTTTTCTCTAATTCTCCTCCACCTCTCGCGTCTGATATTTCTATTTCAGATCGATGACTCAGCGCCCTCAGGAGTGTCACCTCTACCAGCTCTTCCCGCCCATCCCTCCCCCGTCTCCCCCCTCGGCCCTCTCCCTGGGCGACCCCGATCTCCCCTCGCCGGCTTTCAGTCGGATGCGCGTCGCCAACCTCCAGGCGCTGCTGGAGTCCTCGTTCCTCCACGCCGGCCTCAAGTTCGTCGAGGTAACGGAGATTCATTCGAGACTTCGTATCGAAGCCAAAAAGAAACGACCGTATTCCAATCGCGTGCGTCGATTCTTCCCCGCCAGTCTCCCTCCTGCCTCCTGCTGCTCATGCCTCGCTTCGGGAAGGACTTCAAGATGTTCGACGCCATCTTGCCCACGCTGAGCATCGACGTCACTGACCTGCTGGACGACGGTAAGAAAGATGGTTGGTTTTTTTTTTTGGTACTTTTCTCTCGGGTTCGGCTCCGTCCGTCCTCAAGCTCGTCCTCGTCTCTCTGCAGCTCTGAGACAGTGCAGCATCTGTCAGGCCGCCGCTGAGTGGGAGTGTCTGCAGTGTTATGAAGACCCGGACATCACCCCCGGACAGCTGAAGCAGTTCTGCCACATCTGCAACACACAGGTAGACTTTTTATTTTTTTTTTTTTTTGGGGGGGGGGGATCTCGGTCACTACTTTACTATTCTGGCTCGTCAACTTTCCTTCCAAATACAGCTGCCAGATTATGAAAAAGAAATTGTGATGAACCTGCTGTATTACTGCAGATAGACTCGGTTAACTAGCTGGTGAACCTAGTGGAGCGTTTAGCAGCAAAGAATCCGATATTTCCCTCAGGGGGAGGGAGGAGACCAAAAACTCAGCTGTTAATCAGGCAGAAAACATGGCTTTATACGAATGCCTCTATTCAACTTTTATTTACCATAATTGTCCTATAAAGTGAGAATATGTCAGCGTTGCGTTTACAGCTGGTGGTGCCGCCCCCAAGTGGCAAAAAACGGTGACTGTCGCTTTAAATGAAGGTGACGAAGATAATACTCTGCTGCTCATTTCCTGTTTATTATGGATCGGTGTCATTTCTATTGGTCATCAGGTCCACAAGCACAACAAGCGGACGTCCCACGGCCCGCTGAAGATCAGCATTCCCCAGAGACCGTGGTCGGGGCCCCTGCAGTGCGCCCGCCAGCGGATGTCTCTCTTCGCCGTGACGTGCATCGAAACCAGCCACTACGTCAGCTTCGTAAAGAACGGGCCCCTCCCCTCCGACTGGCTGTTTTTTGACAGCATGGCGGACCGGGAAGGTGAGAAGAAAAAAAAAAAAAAAACGGCTCGATTTATCAATTCTGCAATCAAAGGTTTCAGTTATAGGACCGTTTCTCCGTGTGCTCTCTCTCTCCCAGGCGGCGAGAACGGCTTCAACATCCCCCAGGTGAAGGCGTGTCCCGAAGTGGGCCGCTACCTCAGCCTGTCGGAGGAGGATCTTCGCAGGGTCGACCCCGCCTCCTTGCGGGAGCCCGCCCGCCGCCTGCTCTGCGACGCCTACATGTGTCTGTACCACAACCCCGAGCTCAGCCTGTACAAGTGACGTGGACACGCACGGATACTACACACTGAAAAACTGATACACACATCTCGTCCTCAGGTTCTTCGTGTTCTATTTGGCAGATTGAAAACTCGCAGAATATTTAGTGTATTTAAAAAAAACAACCTTGAGTGGCATTTCGTTATCGCTTCGTTCAGGCGAATACGAAATGTTCATGAAGCCAGTCAGAGAGATTAGCATCCACATTTTCAGGGAAATAAATACCCAAGTTGACCTGCTCAAAACAAATTTGCACATTGTTTTCAATTTTTATTCAGGGTATCAAATTAAGGCGTATTAATAACGCAGATTTAAGGTTTATAATTTTTTTTTTCTGTGAAGCAGCTCGAGGTGAGAATAAAAAGATAGAGGAGCCGGGCTCCACAACAGTTTCTCCCTCCGGTTCAGGTGAAATACAAAACGCGACAATCTGCTGACTTTACAGTGACGGAAATAGTCACACACTTCTAAACGTGCCTTATGAACAAAACGTGCTCAGCCAAGCAGAGTGCCGGCCGATGAAGCGTTCACCTGTGCCTTACTACTGCTCACACACTGTGTAACACCGTGCCTTGTAACATATGTACACTTTACAGTTCTATTTGCACTCCTTCCTTTATGTGTGCGTGTGTGAGAGTGAGTGAGTAATGGCCTTAAACTGGAAAAAAAAACAAAAAAGATTGCACAGATATTTGAATGTTTGTATTGCTTACGGGTTGTTTATTATAACACGGATACAAAAAAAAGATCCCACATAATAAAAGGTTTAACACAAAGCAGTTTTGTGTCCGTTTTATTTATTTTTTTTAACCTAAAATGTGTCAAGCAACATGCAGATATAACTTGGCAGCTAATTAGGGTTCATGCTGCAATATTGTGCAGCCTATATAGACCAGACTGTTTAATTTAAAAGATGACTGTTTGATGGCTTTTCCTTGACCAAAAATGTTGGCCAATTTTTTTTTTTTTTTTTTTTTTGTCAAAATAATGTAGTATAAACTGAAAAACAATAAGGGAAATGTTACTTCTTTTCATAGCCCACAGGGATAATCAATATTCATTGTGTCATGGTCGGGGAGATGAAGGTTGATCATTTACTGAAGCCCACTGTTAAAAAATTTTTTTTTTAAAAAAGGCTCAAATATGCCGAGACTGTCAGACATACGAGTCACGTGTGATAGAAACATGCATGACCGTTCCTGGATGTTGCGACAACATGTACACGGCCCAGATTACTGTGCTTCGTGAGCGCTGCGGAATGAACCGCACTAACGAGGCCCCAGAAGTCAAGACAGGAGCGCTTCTTACAGGAAGGTCTGTAGTTACATCTCCGCTCTTGCAGAATAAGTTTGGGGGTCAAAGTGGTGAAGCGTTCTGTTTGTTTTGTTTTTTCAAACCGAGATGACTTCATCCTCAGAATGTTGGTCAACGTTTCGATTCGAAGAGGCGACCTCGCCTTTAGGACGTTGTTGCCGTGATGACCACGCCTTTAGAATGTTGTTGCTGTGATGACCACGCCTTTATGACATCACAATTGAACACCGAGCATATACATATATACACCTGCAGGGCAGACTTCCAACCTCATTCACAAATCAGCCTTTCGGAGAGTAAGAGCACGTTTGCACTCGGTTAAAACTTACAGTCAAGATCGATCCGAACACAAAACGGAGAACTACGAACCGCTACACAACACCACAGTCTACTACAGACGACAACAAACCGCTAGATAAAACCGCAGTCCGCCACTGACGACTGCAGGACCAAGGGACGTCTAGTGTTTCACTTTTATTTGACCTCGGCTTCATTGTTCACCAGTGCAATGGCCCAAAACAGAAGGAATTTCCAAGAGGCTTTTCAGCACAGTACTGTCAACGACGCCATGGACTGGCGAATGGCGTTTGAAAACTCCCACCATGAAAACTACTTCTTGAGACGGGAGTATGATCATATGGACCTTCAAATCAGTGTGCTGACTGATCAGAGATTGGTGCTTTGCCAGCAGGTCGAGGAGAATCGACTCAAAATGGACGCGATGGAGAAACTTTTGGAGGCGTCCAAGAAGGAGCCTGTTCGTTTCGAACAGGGGTGCCCACGGACCCAATCCAGCAACTACCAGCAGGGTGGGAGCAACCTGCAAGAGCAGCTCTGCCAGAAGGACGAAGAAAACCTGCAACTCCAGAAGAAGGAAAACCTGGAGAGGAACCTGACAACTGAGGAGACTCGGACGGAGATGTCCGACAGAGGGACTTGGCTGCAAAACGCCATCAAGATACTGGAGGCGGCAGAGAAAACAGCCAACCAGGCAATCCAAAAAATGGAGGATGAAAGGCGACATCTGAGGGAGGCGCAGAAGCAACTCGAGAGAGAGAAAAAACTCAATGGTACGAATAAGGATGTCAACGAGAAGAAAAAAAGCAAGGAGAAAAAAGAAGTGGCGAAAGCTAAAAAAGAAATAGAAACGAAGAACAGATATCTGGTAATGGTTAACAAAGAAATAGAAGAGAAGAACAAAGATCTGGTAAAGGTTAACAAAGAAATAGAAGAGAAGAACAAAGATGTGGCGAAAGCTCAGGAAGAAATAGAAACGGCAAAGAACAAACTAGAGGAGAACGAAAACAAAGTTGAGGAGGAGAAAAAACAAATTGAGGAGAAAAATCAACTCCTCGAGGAGGCAGAGAAAAAAACTGATATAAAGAGTAAGGAACTGGACGAGGAGAAGAAAGAACTGGAGAAAAAAAAGGAGGCATTAGATCAGGCGAAGGAAAAAGTGAAGGACGCTATCACAAAACTGAAGGAGGAAAAGAAAAAACTGAAGGAGGAAAAGAAAGTCCTGACCGAGCAGAAACAACTGAATGTTGAGATCGAGGAACTTAAGAAGCAAGAAATAATTGACAAGGAAGAATTGGAGAAAGCAAAAATTGAAATTGAGACAAAGAATAAAAATCTGAAAGAGGCTGAACGAGGAATTAAGGAGGCAAAAAAACAAGTGAAGGAAACAAACAAGGATCTAGAAGACAAGAAAAAAGGCCTCCAGCAGGCAGAGCAAGAAATCGAGAGGAAGAATAAAGAACTGAAGGACGCTAATATAGAAATTGAGACAAAGAATAAAGACCTGAAAGAGGCTAAGAGACAAGTTGAGGAGGCAAAAAACAAAGTGAAGGAAACAAGCAAGGAACTAGAAGACAAGAGTACGGAAGTTGAAGAGGCAAAGAAGGAATTGGAGAAGAATAAAAAAGAACTCGAGGAGAATACAAAAGACACTGAGGAGAAAAATCAACTCGAGGAGGCAAAGAAAGAAATGGAAATGAAGAATAAGGAACTGGACGAGGAGAAGAAAGAACTGGAGAGAGAAAAGGAGGCATTGGATCAGGCAAAGGAAAAAGTGAAGGACGCTGTCACAAAACTGAAGAAGGAAAGGAAAAAACTGGAGGGAAAGAAAGTTCCTACCAAGCAGAAACAACTGACTGTTGAGATCGAGGAACTTAAGAAGCAAGAAATAAGCGACAAGAAAGAATTGGAGGAAGCAAAAATTGAAATTGAGACAAAGCATAAAACTCTGAAAGAGGCTGAACGAGGAATTAAGGAGGCAAAAAAACAAGTGAAGGAAACAAACAAGGATCTCGAAGTAAAGAAAAAAGGCCTCCAGCAGGCACAGCAAGAAATCGAGAGGAAGAATAAAGAACTGAAGGACGCTAATATAGAAATCGAGAGGAAGAATAAAGACCTGAAAGAGGCTAAGAGACAAGTTGAGGAGGCAAAAAACAAAGTGAAGGAAACAAGCAAGGAACTAGAAGACAGGAAAAAAGGCCTCCAGCAGGCAGAGCAAGAAATCGAGAGACAGAGCAAAGAACTGAAAGAGGCTAAGAGAGAGACTGAGGAGGCGATGAACAAAGTGGACGAGAACAAAAAAGAACTGGAAGAGGAGAAACAACAAATACAAGAGAAGACAAAAGACGTGGAAGGAGTGAGAAAAGAAATGGAGGAAAAACTTGCCCAGAAAAACAAGGAATTGGAAGACAAGAACGTAGACCTCGAAGAGACGAAGAAAAAACTGGAAAAGTCAAACAAAAAACTAGAAGACAAGAGTACAGAAGTTGAAGAGGCAAAGAGGGAATTGGAGGAGAATAAAAAAGAACTGGAGGAGGAGAAAAAAGAATTTGAGCAAGCAAAGAGAGAAACCGAGGAAATAAAAATCAAACTGGTGGAGACAAAGAAAAAACTAGAAAAGTCAAACAAAGAACTAGAAGAGAAGAACACAGAGATTGAAGAGGAAACAAGGAAATTGGAGGAGAGTAAAAAAGAACCGGAGAAAATTGAATTCGAGGAGGCAAAGACCGAAACGGAGGAAACGAAAACCAACCTTGAGGAGACAAACAACAAACTGGAAGAGTTAAACAAAGAACTAGAAGTACTAGATGTACAGCTAAATCCAGAAGTTGAAGAGGCAAAGACAGAAACCGAGGAAATAAAACTCGAGCAGACGGACGATGAAGATCTGCACGAGAAAAATATCGAGGAAACAAATAAAAAACTCAAGGAGAAGAAAAAGAAAACGGAGGACGAGGTGAAAAAAGACCGGAAGAAGGCCACGATTCAAACTGAGAAGGCGACAAAAAAACTGGCGACGAAGAAGAAGGAGCCACAAGGCAAGAATGAAGACGTCGTGAAGGCAAAGAAAGAAACGGACAGAAGACACAAGGAGCCGGAGGCCGAACGGGCCGAGACGATGAGAGACAGCCAACTGGAGAGGAGGGAGCTGAAAAAGAAAGTGAGAGAGGAGAGGAAGGAGCTGGTTCAGAGATCTAAAGAGGACAGGATTAGGAAACTAGAGAAAGTACAGCAGGAGAAAGAGAAAGAGAAGAAAGCAAAGCTGGAGAAAAGGGAGAAAGAAAGGAAAGCCAAAGAAGAGAGGAAGGATAAGGAATGGAGTGAAAAAGAGAGACAGAGGGAGATGGACAAGAAAGCAAGAGAGATGAAGAAGAACAAGAAGAAGACAGTAAAAGCAGATTTCCTTCTAGATCTAGTGCCTACAGGCCACTACTGGGCCACTACTGGGCCACTATTAGACCACTGCTAGGCCACTACTAGACCACTAATGGACCACTACTAGACCACTACTAGACCACTACTAGACCACTAATGGACCACTATTAGACCACTACTAGACCACTAATGGACCACTATTAGACCACTATTAGACCACTAATGGACCACTATTAGACCACTACTAGACCACTAATGGACCACTATTAGACCACTACTAGACCACTAATGGACCACTATTAGACCACTACTAGACCACTACTAGACCACTAATGGACCACTATTAGACCACTATTAGACCACTACTAGACCACTAATGGACCACTATTAGACCACTACTAGACCACTACTAGACCACTACTGGGCCACTACTGGACCAGTGAGCCACGGTGGCTCAGTGATTAGCACTGCAGCCACACAGAACACACCACCACCACCACCACCACCACAACAACCAGGTGTTCCTGTGTGGAGTTCTATGTTTGTATGGGTTTTCTCCGGGATGCTCCGGTTTCCTCCCACAACAACAACAACAACAACAACAAAAACAACCTTAGGCTAATTGGAAACTCTAAATTGACCCAAAATTTCAGAAGATCTTTCATTAAAGTCTAATACAAAAATAAAATTAAAAAAATGAATAAAAAGTTATATTTCTGCTTGCGTTTACATCTTTGTATAAACATGATAAAATACCACTGTATCAAATTATGGATGTTGATTGTTTTTGAAAGGCTGATTGTTATATTTAAACAAAAACAAAAAAGGATTGATGTTGTATAATAATGTATGTATGATTTCATTTCAGTCTGTGGCAAAAGCTTCTTAAATCATGTAGAAAATGTCATAACAGTAATGACAAAAAAAACAAGCATTAACATTTGTGTTTGTTGCTGTTAAAGCATCTGGTGGAGAACAACAATTTAACAGTATAAGTTAACAGTAGTGTAACAACGTCCTACAAATGACATAGATTATTATTTGCATCCGTGTTTCTGTGCAACTATTAAGTAAAATTCTCAGATGATAAATTGCAATAAACTGGATGTTAGCTTTCTTTCGCAGCTCAGAATGGGAGATACTTGCTATATAATTGGTGTATTTTATTTTGTTTTATTTTATTTTATTTTATTTTATTCTATTTTATTTATTTATTTAAAAAAAAAAAAAAATTAAAGTTTATATTATTTTTGAAACCACCGGGGAGGGCATGACGCAACATCCGCATTGGCAGCGTAACTGCGTCATCATTGTGGGTCCCGGTAGTAGCAAGTAGCGAGCGACGAGGGGGTCGACTTGTTCCTCGTTAGTTCGAGCTAATTTTTCGGTCTTCTCATCAAAAAAAAAAAAAAAACCCCGATAAAAACAGCCCCGTGGGAGAAGTTTGGATGTTTCAATAAGGTAAGGTCATTTTGTTTAAAAAATGACGGGTGTGTTGGATTGTTAACGCACAACGTCATGTGTGAGCTGCTTCACGATATTCAACATGAGCTATCGTCTGCACGGATGAAAACACTGAACTGAATTATCAGCTCATCTTTTTCCGAAACATGAGCTGAATATGACATTTTTTTTTTACATCAGATGACTGTTAGTGTTGAGGTTTCTACCAGCCGTGAGTGCGCCATAAATATTCAGCCGAGTGAACTGTCACTTCTGTCAAAAACACGATATAAAACTGAATTAAGGTTGCATAAAGAGTTAAAAACGTAAAGTTCAGACGTGAATAAAACCCGGAGTGCAATAAAAGACCCGAAAGTTTGTTCACCTTCAGTGTAATAAGTCACAAAGCGTTGCTGCCAATTCGATAGCTTTGAGAAATGATTTTTGATAAACATGAGACAGTTGCACATTTGATCATTTATTTGCTTCTAAAAATGGAATAATATTGTTCATTAACCTGAAAATCCTCGACGTAAAAGCTGATGGAGAGCCAGATCATCTGACTTCTGTTGTCCGCTTTGTTTTTTGTTTTTTTTAAATCTCGACAGGTAGTTTCTGTCTCTGAGGTCCAGCAGTGCAAGTTGGTTGCCATGGCGTCTCCAGGTGGACAAGGAGGAGGAGGAGGAGGAGCGCTGTCGATGAGAGGAGGCGGCGGGGCCAGGAGGATGAAGTGGGCTCTGGAGCTGAGCCTGGGCAACGCCAGGTAAACGGAAACACCTGAACGCAACATCCAACAGCTGGTGGGACTTCTGGTTCGGCTCAGAAGCCCAAAATTGTTGACATGGACGTCCTCAGGGACATCCCTCTGGTCTGATTGGTCCAAGTCCACCAATCACAGCAGCCTCATTTTTAAATGCCACTTTGCTCTGTTCTCTGATTATACGTTCTCTCGTAAATAAGCCAAAAGAGTGAAGGACGTCGGACAAAACCGCTGAATCATCATTCAAAATCTCCGCAGCCAAATTCCTGCACCAATTTTCTGGTTTATATATATATTTTTTATGCCTTAACGCTGAATTGAATTAAAAGACAAACCTGTTTTTTGTGCTGCAGGACTCGCGGTGACCGGCAGAGCGGTCAGGGAGACGTCGTGTACCCCATCGGCTACTCCGACAAGCCCGTCCCCGACACCAGCATCCAGGAGACGGACAAGAACCTGGTGGAGAAGGTGAGGACGGTTTCAATTTCACCATTTTTAAAAAAAAAAATTTTTTTTTAGATTCTCAAATTCTTCCTGTTTTTGACAGCTTTTATTGTAAAAACGCACAAGTTTCTCGCCCTCAACTCCACAATCAAACACACAATCACTGCTCGCCAACACGAACTCTGATGTTTTAATCACACGTTTCCATACCGGTGGTCACAAAAACCTGCAACTCAGCTGTGAAGCACTTTCAGCTGCATTTCTAGTTTGGATTTCTTGTATATCCAAATAAATGTTTTTTTTTTTATCATTATTATCAAGCCGCATAAGGTCACAGCTTCCTCGTCCTCCGCGCTCTGTTCATGGTCAACGGGAGCCGTCTGAGCTTTTCGACGTCACCTGCTTCATTGAGGGTTCGAGAGGTTTATGATCCTCCGCAGGAAGCCGTTTAAAGATCATCACGTGAATCCGCCTCTTGACGTCTGCCCTCTTTTCCTTCCCGCCGTGCAGCGCTGCTGGGACGTGGCCCTCGGGCCCCTCAAACAGATCCCCATGAACCTGTTCATCATGTACATGTCGGGCAACACCATCTCCATCTTCCCCATCATGATGGTCTGCATGATGGCCTGGAGGCCCATCCAGGCTCTCATGTCCATGTCCGCCAGTGAGTAGCCGCGCTGTCGGATAACGACGACGCGTCAATTTCCTCGTCTGGCGCTGGTGTACGGCCGCGTTTTTGTTTCCGTCTCGAAGTGTTCTTCTGTCGTCCTCTCAGCCTTCAAGCTGCTGGAGAGCTCCAGTCAGCAGTGGCTCCAGGGACTCGTCTACCTGGTCGGGAACCTGCTGGGCTCGGCGCTGGCCATCTACAAGTGTCAGTCGATGGGGCTGCTGCCGACGCACTCGTCCGACTGGCTGGCTTTCATAGAACCACCTCAGGTAACGTGATCGAACACACAGCAGCCTGAAATCACGTCACAGAAGACGAGCTGATACAAACTTCACAGGCTTATTATTCAGCTCGGTGCTATGTTGGTGTGATTTTTTTGGGGGGGGGTTTGAGTGAAAGAGCAGTTTTAACAAGGAAAAATAGCTTTTTAAGTCTTGTTTCTTTTTTTTTTTTTTTTCTGTTAGCTGCTGTTTTAATGGAGTCCTGTTAGTGTTTTATTTTAGGTCGTTATTGAGACTCCTGAATGAGTCAAGCTTTCTTGTCTCGGGGCTTGTGACTCGTCTATTATGTAAATCCTCATGAAGGCTGCACTTCTGTTTTCAGCTCAGTAGAGGGCAGAATTTACTCGTTTCATTTATCAATGGGAGCTCAGAAGGTCCAACAAGAAGCACAGTGAAAGTGATTTATTTTTTTTATTTTTTTAACTCTTTGTTAACTGACGTTTTTTAACAGTTTGCACAGTTCAGGTTTGTCAGATCTGTCGGTAACATCGATTTGGTAGATTTATTGATTTCAATTTTTCGAACTTAAAACCTGCAGCGTGCACGGTCGACATGACGTTTGTAGAAATAGAAATGATTTAGAAAAGCTGGCGAGGCATCTTGATTTTGAACACATCTCGTCTCGGGGATCCGTTTCGTTGTTTGCCGACTCAAATGCATGTTTTCTCTGTAATAACGCACCGCTGTGCTTTTTCCCTCGAGGTTGTTTCATTGTTTAATTGTTTGTATTTTGTTTAGCTCTGATATCAGTGAAAGTAGTCTTCGGTTCGGACACGCTCTCCTATAAAACACTCGTGTGTGTGTGTGTGTGTGTGTGTGTGTGTGTGTGTGTGTGTGTGTGTGTGTGTGTGTGTGTGTGTGCGCGTGTGAACATGTGACTTCAGCTTGTATTTCATGGTCATCTCTATACAAATAGCATACAAATATATTTGAATAAACATATTCAAAAGTTATATATTTCTAACTCGAACACTAGATTGAGGTTATACTGAATTGCAAATTTATTTTTGAATATCTATGCAGGCCTGTGCAATATATAAATATCCTGATACAAGAATATATATATATATATTATTGTTATCTGGCATACAATTAGTCTTTTCCTGCTTTAAGTGTAATTTTCTGAACTTACCAAACTCTACTATTATTTACTTTTTACCCATTTAGACATTATATCCATTTTAGCGACGATTATTTATCAAAAATCTCACGGTGTGAGTATTTTGTGACGACGGCGCCAACAGTGGATGAGGACACCGTGGCAACTCCATTGATTGTTCTCGTTGTGACGTAGTTTTGCGTTTGTCTGCTCCACAGAGGATGGAGATCATGGGCGGAGGGATGGTGTTGTGAGGAGGAGGAGAAGGACGGCGGCACGCACACACGCACACACACACACACACACACACACACACACACACACAGGATTCAGATATTTTACCGAGGTTATATACTGTACATTCTCCACCTGCACCACCCGGCCGGGCTTCCTGCCTCAGCTCAGACAGAGCGAACGTCTGCCAGCCGTCTTATTTCCTGTCCAGATCCAGACTTGGCCACGACTTTGAGCCACAATTTCATTCACACGCACACGCACACACACACGCTCATTGTTTGCCTTTGTTTTTTTGTTTTGTTTTTTTTGACATAAACGTTACATTACTTCAGCCATCCGCTCTGCTTCATGTGTTTGCCACCAGGACCTCCGCTCTTCCTCGTTCATGTTTTCTTATTCTCTTTATAAAGATTTTCAGGCCAGCAGCTCATCATGTTGACTACTGCTAAAAACAACTGTAACTTTCTTTCCACAAGAGGAGATTATTTATGAGGTAATTTTACAGAATACAGTTCAGAGTTGTACCTGCTTTTTTAAGGGGGACGAACATCAATAATAACAGAATTTTATCTATAAAATGGACGTCACCGTCTTTAAAGTCTTTTCCTGCAGTAGAATAGTGTTTTCTTCTTTTTTACTTTTTTTTTTTTTCGGTCTCTAAATTTGTAGTGAAACCCTTCATTTTTGTCAACATGATTTGCGCATGCTATCTAGCAACATTTACTAACCTGTTTAATTTATAGGTCTGTTTTAATTTATACTGATTTTCCCTTAGAAAATGTTCTATGAAATAAATCCTTATTGGTTGAATTAAAAATGTGTCAATAAAATGTGTTGGATGAAGAAAAAGAGATGTTGTTCTGGGAGTTTTGATTTCTTTATTATTATTTTTTTTCTTCTTTTTTTTACATGTATGTTGGGGGATTTGATATTTTTAGAAATTTGTATGTTTTTGTTTAGTTTTTTTTTTAACAGAAAAGTAAGTAAAACCTCTTGTTCCCTTCCCTCTGCTGCTTCTGGTCTTTATTTGTGGGTGTATGTTATGAGTTGGGTTGGTATTGGTATCAGCAGCTACACCCTTGACAGAGAACAATGGCTGCCAGGTTGGGCAGAGGTTAAACTTCAGGGGTGAGTAGCACAACGTCTATACAGATTTAGTTACAGTCATATGAGGATATGACAATAAAACATGTTTTGAATGTCAGAAAAAGTATCAAGTTCGGTGAGATTTGTGGACCTATTTAAGTTCATCATAGGAATTGTTATTGTTAGGAAATGTGTGTTTTGTTTTTTTTATGTCAATATTTTTGGTTGCTGATATTCCTCAATCCTGCGATGTTTATCCGTTGTTTGTCTTTCTCATTGGGCAAAATGGCCATCCTCTACATACATACATTTTCTTACTCCTAACAAAGAAGTGTTTTTATTATTATTATTATTATTATTAATGCAGACTGTACCCTTTGGAACATATTTACAAAAAAAGAACATCTTTTGAAAATAGTTTTCCTTTTACCGCTGCAGCTCCCCCGTTAAATACTTTCTTAACGTCGGAGTGATGCCCATAAAAAGATCGGAAAAGTCAAACGTTTCTGTAAGTCATCCTGAGTCAGCATGTTGCCCAATTCATTTAGATGTTTTATTTTTTTTTACCATTGTTATTCTTATATGAATAGGCTACTTAACATTCCACGTGACGATATCCCTTTTCTTATTTTACCAGGAATTGGCTTCCACACATTCCCTCCCTCCCTCCCTCCCCCCCCCCCCCAAAACAAAAACATAGAAAACCCGTCGGGAGAGTTTAGTTTTGGGAAACCGGTCTGACGTGCCTGACTTGACCCGCCCCGGCGTGGTTGGTGGGCCGGGCTGTCAGGCTGTGAAGGGGCGGGACGGGTGAGGAGGAGACGCTACAAGACGAGAGAGACAGGATGGGTGCTGAGGATTCAGCTCGTGTGCTTCGACGTGTGGAGGACAGACAATCCCGGAGAAGTTTAAAACGTTTTTTTTTTAAGCGAGTTGTCGTTGTGTTTTCTCGTTGTTGTTGTTGTTGTTGTTTTTTTCCGCTCTTTCAAACGTTGTTACGCGAGCGTTTGGTTGGTTTTAGTTAACGCTCTATTTTTAACTCTACTGCGCGTGACACTTTAACGGGTTTTCAAAAAGAAACAGTGTATAGCTATAATTACCTTATAAACACGCTACATATATATATATATATTTTTTTTATTATTATTTTAAATTTTTTTTAAATTATTTTTTTAATTTATTTTATTTTTTTTAAAAGAAACACTTCCTCCACTTTCTTGAACGATACGGGAGTATTCATTAATATTTTTTTCCACTTTTTAAAATTATATTAGTAATTAAGCTCTACAGGTGTGCGTCGTCGCCATGGAGAGGAACGACGGTCGCGCAGCGACGTCAGAGTTTCCCCATCCGTTCATTCACGAGGTGAAGCTGACGAGGGCCCAGAGAATCAGGGTAACGTAGTTTTTTTTTTTTTTTAATGCCTGAAATTATGATAAAGAGAACAAACGGTCGTGAAAAGTTTTAATTTTCTCGGTTTAGAAGGAAAACAAACTGTCTTTCATGGCATCAGTCAACTCTGACGCCTGAAACTAATCAGGTGTTTTTAGCCTGGCCAGAGTTCAACATTTAAAATTTAAAAAAAAAAAAAAAAAGACTCCAAACTAAACAGAGTTAAGTTTTATTTCTTGATTGAGTCAGATAAAGTTTCATAAGGGGTTTGCTGTCAAAACACAACAATTCCCTTCTTTTTCTTTACTTTCATAATCACATTTTTTTTCTCATTACTCTTTCTCATGTGACCTTCTCATTCAAAACCAACATCCCTTAAAAGAACAGAAGGTCTTTCACAGGCCTGTCTGACTGTGATGTCAAAGCCAAACAGACGGATCATAAGTTTCTGGCGTATCCAGGGGTGACTGATAACGACAACATACCACAGAGATGCATAACCCTTCAGTGGAGCGGCATTGCTGAAATTATTAAAGCTGCTACTATTAGTTGATTAGTTATTTGTCAGAAAATTAATCGCCAACTATTCCGATAATTGATTAATCATTGTTGAGTAATTTTTAAATGAAAAAAATTTGAACATTTTCTGATTCCTGCCTCTTAAATGTGAATATTTTATGGTTCTTTGTGATAATAAATAAGATATTTTGGTTGTGGACTGTTGGTTGGAAGAAAACAAGACATTTTAGGCTGGTCTGACATTTTGGAGACCAAACAACTGTTCAATTAATCAAGAAAATAATGAGCAGATTAATAATAAATAAACTTATCATTAGTTGCAGCTCTTGAAATTAACATTATGATCTTAATTAAATATTTTTTTAATTTTGTGAAATACGTCATGATATGAGGAATGTATGTAAAATTGCATATTAAACTATTCAAAACAGGAGGCACCGATCTCACAATTTGTACTTAATATATTAGATTTGGACAAAAAGATTTAGTAAAATCACCTAAAAATATCTGTTCAGGCTTCACGAATAAGCATAAATGTGACAACTTTTATTGTTTCAAGTGTTAAAATCGTACAAATTGATTGGAAAGTCCAGTTTTGGAACCATATATGAGGCTTTTATTATGATTCTTCTGTGTGACTGTGCCCCTGCAGACCTACATAATGTTTTAACCCCCCCCCCCCTTGATTTCTTCTGATCCTGCAGGGAATCATCCTGGGCAGCGTCCTCTGCCCCCTCCGCATCTTCCTGGGGGTCCTCTTCTTCCTCATCATGTGGCCCATCGCCCGGCTACGATTGGCCGGCCTGTCGGAGGAGGAACGCGCTCGACCCGTGGCGGGCTGGCGGCGCTGGCTCTTCCACCCGGTGATCCTGCTGCTGAGCCGAGCCACGTTCTTCTCGCTGGGCTTCCTGTGGGTGAAGGTCAAAGGTCGCAGGGCAGGTCTGAAGGAGGCGCCGGTGCTGGTGGTGGCGCCCCACAGCGGCTTTCTGGACATGCTGGTTCTGTGTCCCACCCAGCTGGCGACGGTGGTGTCGCGGTCGGAGAACACAAGTCTTCCGGTCGTAGGAGGTAAATATGTAACAAATGATGCTGACGCATTTAGATGGTCCGTTAAATGTCATTGTCGAAGCAGAAATGCTAAACCTCAGTTTGTTCTGGTTTCTTAAATTTGAGCTTTTGCAGGTTTTTGCACTAAAAGTAACCAACCAATCAACCCAACTCGCATTTCAGTCAAAAAGGATTAACTAAAGGAACAATCTGCAAACTGATGATGAATACAGAGCTGCACTGATTGGATCAAAAGGAAAATTGTATATATTAATAATAGCTAAATGGTTAATAAAGCCAATTATTTAATTATATATATTTCATTATTATTTAAGCCAATTTGATAATAAAGTTTAAGTTCATTTGATAATAAACTGAATATCTCTTAGAAAGATGATTCTCTCGTCCAGCTGCGGTCAGGCCGGTTGTTCACGTTGGTAACCATAACTTTCTGAGTGCCTGGGCGACTTGTCGTTGTTCTTTTTCTGTGCTTAAAGCTGTCATCCACGGTGCAGTGTGCTCAAAGGAAAATCACAATCGAGGTCACCCAGCTTTTATGATCCAAACAAGCAGGAGCAATATTTGGAACAGAGTCCGAGGAGAGTCGAAAGTATGCAAGGAAGCCCAAAGATAAACAACTGACTCGCTTCTAATCTGCTCGGCTACTTCCTTTCTCGCTCAATCTCCGTCGTCTTGTTCTGGCCTCCTCTCTCGGTTCTGGTTCTGGTTCTGATTTTTTTTTTTTTTAATTTGTGTTGCAGCCCTGCTGGAGTTTAACCAGTCTGTGATAGTGAGCAGGAAGGACCCGGAGTCGAGGAAAAAGGCGGCCGCTCAGCTCAACGAGAGGCTGACGTCCAAAGGCTACTGGCCTCAGGTGAGATGTTCTGTTCTGTTTCAGTCAACCAATCAAATTTATTTAAGTAAAAAGACAAAAGATGGGCAGTTTATAGATCTGCAGTCTGACTTTGGGACACCAGGAAAACTATATATATATATTTTTAAAAAATGAAGCCACATGGATAATTCATTCATTCTTTTTTATTTAAAAATTATTATTTTTTTAAATAATGATAATAATTAATAATAATGATGATAATGAATCTTTGCTTCGGCACCAGCTCGCATTAAATCAACTCTTTGGGAATTGGGAGCCGAGGAACGCAACTTTTCCTCCTCCAGGGAATACTTTTCCGATTACATCCTTAATTACATTTTACAAGAGCCCCTTCGGGTCAGACGCTGTGTTCATTTCATTTCAGTGAGGGCAGCGTAGCGTGTTTTAAGCCGTGTCGAAACCAGTCACGCGTGTACAAAACTTTAAGAGGCAGTTTAGCTCGAAGATACGCGGTCAGCAGAAGGTCGTGTGTTTTGATTCGTGGCTGTAAATTCACCTGCTTTAAGCTCCAAGTACAAGTTTTTAAATTCTCGTCTAGATGCTGATGTTTCCCGAAGGAACCACGACGAACGGCCGCTCTCTTCTGAAATTCAAGCCCGGTGAGTCGGGGCAGTGAAAGTATTGTCGGCATGAAGTATTTGTCCATATCGTGTTATTAAAGCTGTCTCCTGACCTCAATCAAGAGGTGCTTTTTCCTGTAGCTGCTAACGAAGGCAAACCTGCTGGGAAATACACATTGGGAGTTTTGTATGACTACTGTTGGTTTATTCAAATGTGGGAGGTCGGAGCCCTGCGTTTCCATGCCGACGGTAAGGAGGCTGCTGCCTCCATCACTGCTCTGCTGCAGCTCCGTGGAGGAGGACCTGTAGGCGGGGCCGCCCGAGGAAGTTCATGCATTTTTGTTAGCATTTAAGGAGACCTATTTAGTTTTGTACTGAAAACGCCTCCCAACGGATGGAAATAGAATAATGTGGCTGACAATTTGTCTGAGCACAAAGGCGGACTGTTTCTCTGTTCAGTACTTGTCGAGGAAACTCAACTTTTCGTTCGTGAAAGTCCGAGAATCTAACTCGCAGCAGGAATCCTAATCCCAGCTCACTAATCGGAATGATTACATGAAACGGAAGCCGAACCCACCCGTCTTTTTCAGACGACGGTTTGACTGCTGTTTGTACAAATCACGCAGGAATGAGTGGCATGAAAGAGAAAGGCGTAGCTGCTCGGTGGTTTTCTACAGGATGATGAACTCCTCCGTCTCATTGCTCCATCTCGTTGTCACCAGGTGCCTTCCTCGCCGGAGTCCCCGTCCAACCTGTTCTGCTGCGTCACCCCAACAAGCTGGTGAGTGACATCATGTTCATCTAATGAGCCACAACATTAACCATTAAACATGATTTTTATATATATATATATATATTTTTTTTTTTTTTATTTTTTGTGACTGGGTCACCTGAACACTTCAAAACCTTTTCACACATGGGATGCGCAGCTCTGGTGTTTGTTTCAGGCGGTTTAAAGTAACTGCTGTTTCATTTCTTTCGTGGTTTCAACCAGACGTGAAGACTATTTTGGGAAAGATGAGATGGCATGATTTTTATGTCGAACGTTTTCATGCGCTCACTGGTTGCAGCAGGGGGGTGTTTAAATACGGCTTTTTCACAGTTCTGATCTTTTATCACAATATTTTTAAATAGTGTGCCAATAAAAAACAAAACAAAACAAAAAGGCACGTGGTGAATGGATTTGAACTACATCCTCCCACAGTCAGCATGCAAAAAAATATACATATATTATATATGTTAGAAACACTTGTGAGCAGCACCTCAGTGTTGTAATAAGAAGGGTAAACCGTGATTTATGACCGGCAGGCCTGCTTGCAGCTCTGATCTCGTGTTCTTGTAAAGTACTTTCTCTTGTGTTATTGTCTTAAATAATCTGAAAGAGGTTTGTCTTTGCAGTCAAACCTGCTTCTCCCGTATGGTACAATTAGGTTGCACCTTTTTTTTTTTTTGTAAATTCTTTAGGAGGCACTTCTTAGGGCAGTCGTGATTGGTCGGCTCGCTGCATGCAAAACCATCCTCGTGTAAATTATAATCCTGCCTCATACAGACTCGTTTAGCGCCGACAAGTCGTCATAACCGCCGTTGTGACTTCCATGAAAAGCGAGTTGCGTTTATTCAGGCTGGTGCGATCGATTGCCGTCAGATTTGAAAGGGCAGCGGGTCTGAAAGTGATTTAAAGGTGTTTCTGTCCAGGGATGATGAGTACGAGTATGAAATATCCCGCTTAACTCCTCACTCATCTGCAAGTTGCATGCACAGTAAATCCTCCCTTGTTCGGTCGGAGGTCGGTTAGTTATTTATATCCTCTGTACAGATATGGAGACCAAATTTCCCCGGCAGATTTATTTATAGAGTACATGCAGAAACAGCTGCTGACCAAAGAGCTCGGCATAGAAACGTGAAGTACAGTTACATAATAAAAGATATATAAATGGATAAATAATTCTACCAACATTTTTTTTTTTAATTTTTTTTTTTTTAATAAATGTATTGTCAAATTAATTGTAAAGTGGACTTTGGTGTCTTGAGAGGCAATTTTTTTTTTTTTTTTTTTGCCAAAAAAATTCAAGTCCGGTTTCTCAACTTCAAGGTAGTTTATAAGCCTTTTTATTAAAGTGACCAGCTGAATCAAAATGAACCAGACTTTACGTGCACAAACCCAAAGTGTCAAAAAACAAAAGGCTCGCTGTGCTCGTGAAAGTTGTGTAACCTGCTGTCACAGCAGGTGTTTTGTTCTCACTTTGTTTTCGCGGTTCTTCCTCGTCTCCTCCGAACGTTTCCTCTCCCACATTTTTATCAGGCTGCGGTTGTGTTCGTGTCATGTTTGTGCCTGACCGTGTTTGCATACTGGTTCATGTGGGGGGGGTGTGACGATGTGACAAGAATTTACACATGCTATAAAACTTTTTTTTTTTTTTTTTAAACTCCCACTCGGCCAGTTGGTGGAGATTGTTGTTGTTGTTGTTGTTGTCGTTTTGTTTCGTGTTGCTTTTTTTTTAATGCCTTTTTTTGTGATTCTTCCTCAGGATACTGTTCGCTGGACCTACAAAGGAACGACATGGTGAGTTCCTCCATTTTTCTTCACCGCTATAAAATACGTTTCATGTCACTGTGTTTCATTTATGACTGTTTGCTTTAGATAATAAAAGCGACCATGATAAAAACATGAGATTTCTACGCGGGCAGGAAGTTCAACTTGGAGCTTCTCCGACTGTTTTCTAACGCTTAAATTTCCTTTCTTTGTAGCGTCCTAAGAAGTATTGTGAAAGAGATTTCATCCGTTCCCACTTAATATGAAAATAGTGGCTCCACCGCTACGCATTTTATGAAAAGCCCAGCTGCTATATTTCTGATTGTTGAGCAGTTTTGTTTTTTCTATGGCTGAAAGTCCTAATGTACACAGGAAGTGGCGGTCGGTTATGTTTTTATCAATGTGAGGATGGACTTTGAGTCAATTCTCTTAAGTGACCAAAGACAAACATTGATGTCTGGTTATTTTACCTCCTGTTTTTAAAAGGGATTTCAGATAATATAGAGTGTCACAACATTCCTGTAATATTAGTATCAAAGTACATCCCTTAGTGGAAAATTGATCCATATTGGCTTCATTAAACCTCCATCAAAAGCAAAATTCTGCTGTTTTCAAAGTAAGACGAAAAGTAAAATAAACATGCAATAAACAAATATTGTTATTTATTTATGTCACAGCAGTTTTCACCACGTCAATGTATCCTGCTGAAACACAAACCTGTTGTTGTACAGCCCCCCCCCCCCCCACACACACACACACACACACTCCAGCTTTCATGATCACCAAATTATTCTAATCAGGTTTAGAATAAGACGCATCAGTTTGTGCTCTGGTGACACATTTGTCAAACGATTTTTCAACCATGCAATCAAGTTGTTCCTTGTCAGATTCACTGACATCACTTCTTTTTTTTTTTTTTCTCCCACCAGGATTGAGGCTCTCTGGCACACCACCTCGCAGCTCTACACCAACATGACTGTTGAGGTGAGACCAGATCAGTCGCCTCGCACGCAAAAACTCATCACAACCCTGAAAAAAAAAAAACAAAAAAAAACAAAGTCTTTGAGTCAGCACAGTTCCGTCACACTTCAGCGTTGTGTAAAATGTGCTCTGGGTGTGTTGAGTTCCCGCTGACATCACCGTTGGTTGTGGTAGCAAGTCCAGCAACAATCGCATTAATCAGTAATGCAGGGTGTGTGTAGGTGTGTTTTCATTCTTTTTTTTATTTATTTATTTATTTATGATCCTGCCAAACTGTTGAGCTGTTGCCGTGATGACAGAAACCAAAGTCGCCTTTTCTTTTTTTTTTCTTCTTGTGCTGCAGTTCCTTCCAGTTTACAACCCGTCTGAGGAGGAGAAGAACGACCCCATCCTGTACGCAGACAATGTTCAGAAACTCATGGCCAAGTAAGTTCCACATTTATAGAGGGATGGTTTTATGATTGACAGCCAGACTGCAGGTAATGTCGAGCGTAATTAGTGATATTAAAGTGTATAGATTATGAATGGAGGCTTGTAGATGCCACTTGGAAGATATATATTTTTTTTTTTCTTGCCTTGTTTGGTACTTTTTGAGTTTGTAACTCGCACTTGAGGTCGTGAACTTGACTTGGTTATCAGGCCGAGTTTTATCATCACTGCTGTCAATATTAGGGTATTTGATGCGTTACTTCCTCCACATATTCAGATTAGATTTAAAACGGGCATAAACAGGTAAATGAATGAGACTACCAATGCTCTGTTTATGGAGGATTTTATCTAGTTCATCAGTCCATGTCTGCAGACGTCAAGTCAAACTTGATTTAAACGGCGTCCTTCATTCAAATTTGCAACACAAGCTGCTTCACAATAAAATGAAAATACCACAAATTTTACGGAGACATAATAGAAGGAAAGAGAGGAAATGTAAAATAAGTCAAATGGCAGGTAAAAAAAAAAAAAAAAAGATAATATAGAAATTATTTTTATTTACTGTCTATTCCAAGATTTTGATGCCATAAACACCCGTGAGGACTGAAATATTCTCTGGCAAACAGAAAGCAGCGTGATGGAGGAAAACTAAACTTCAGACTCTGATGTCTATAAAAGGAATCTCTTGAGTCAGTCAGTCCAGTTCCTCTAATATCATTCATTGACATATCAAAAACACTGGCGCTTTATTTGCCATTAAAATAACACCACCGATGGAAATATTTCTATCATAACTCGGCTCTTCATGCGGACCAAATCGAATTGAGGCTGTGTATTTGCGAGTCGTTTCTGTGTCCCTGTCAGCTTTTGTGATGTGTTTTTTGTTGTTGTTGTTGTTGTTGTTGTATTTTAGGGCCCTGGGAATCCCAGCCACAGACTACGTGATGGAGGGCCGGGTTCCAGTGAGTAAACTGGGCGGTCTCTCTCTCCCTCTGGACTCGCCCGCCAGAGAAACGCTGTCGCTGCTGCACAGAAACGGGTGAGAGAGGAGCTCCTGTTTGAACTAAACCTGTGAGGAAAAGGCTTTTAATGAAACACTCAGGGACTCCTAATAGGTTTATTCCAGACTTGGAAAGTCAAGGCCTTTGATCTTTCATTGAGTCAGGTCATTGAATATCAGCAAATCTATCAACCTGATATTGTCCAGTAAATGGTTTTCCATATATTTGGTATTTCATTTGCCTCCTGATTGGTTTTATCTGCTTCCCGCTCGTCAAATATCACTTCAGTCGAGGTGTGATTTTAAATTTCTTTTTCCTGTAGCTGGTAACGAAAGCAAACATGACAGGGATATGTACATTTTTAAGTGTTGTTTATTATTTAAGCTTGAGTTTTGTAAATGGGAATGCCCGTGAACGAGAATATGAAGCTCACGGACTGCTGGGAATAAAATAGCGTTTGTCTGATCAGCGCAAAGGTGACTGTTTTGTTTTTGGTTTTTTTCTTCCCTTAATTTTAGGTTATGAAAATTAATTTTTAGTCACTGAAAGTCATTTAACATTGAATTTAAAGTGGGAACCCTGTCAATGTGTTTATTTTTTCTTCTTCTTCTTCTTCTTCTCACCATCTTCTTTTGTCTCTTCGTCAGTCTGGATGCACCAAAGGTAGAAGCAGCGCTGGACAGAATGATTGACAGGTGTCAGTCGGCAACCGAGGGGTCGAAGGTCAGCGCAGAGGAGCTGGCCTCTCTTGTCTCACTGACGGATAAACAGACAGCCGTCCATATCTGTGGCCTCTACTCGAAGGTGGGTTCTGGGATTTAAAGGCTTTCGTACTGTAGGTATGAGTGCACACTGTTTGATGTTAACACTGAATATATAAATATGTATACAGTCAATTATTGTTTTCACCATCGGCTCCTCCAGAAGAGTCAAATACGGTCAGATCTGGTGAATTTAACTCTGAAAATTAGTCCTGATTCTTGAGCTGCAACGATTAACCGATTAATCTGATAGTCTGTTTTTGGTTCTTCAATGTGAATATTTGGTACCTTTTTTGTCAAATTTAAATAACTTGAACATAATTTGGACTGTTGGACAAAAGAAACCATTTAAAAACAAAGCATCACTGCTGCGGGAAGCCGTGATGGGCATTTCCGGATATTCTGGAGACTCAACGTTCATTTGGTTAATCAAATTATTGATAATGAAAATATTTGCGAGTTGCAGCCGTACTTGTTTCCAAAAGCCTCGATTACATCTTCATAATGCGGTGCTGGTTTTCTGATACCAATAACTCCAGGAGGTTTTCAGTTTCTTTCCCTTCTCATTATCCAAAACTCTGCTCTGTGCGTTCGGACCCGTTTGCTGGCTGATGATGTGCTTCATTCACTGGAGACGTTTTGTGAATTTTAATCTTAATGTTTATAACTCCAGAAAAGTCACAGAACGTCCTCGGTATCCTGATCAAATGTACACGCTGACTAAAACTTATCAGTTTGATAAAAAAAAATAAAAAATAAAAAAAAATCCGTACTGCATCTCAGTTTCTGCTGTTTACACAAATACAATTATAAGCAGTGACGAAATGTGCGACCAAACTTTTGTGTTTGCAGGACGACACCGTGGACCTGCGACAGATCTACTCGAGTGTTTCGGCCCTCGCTGGATTCGTCAGCTTCAAGTCGCTGCTTCACTCTGCGTTTTCCGTGAGTCCTGTCCGACTGTAGCACGATGAATATTTCTCCCGTTTTATTTCTTTCATGTGTATTTAAATTGATGCCGCACAATACAGCATTTACCATATGTGATCTCAGGTCATTTGCAGTGTTAGGCCTTTTTTTTTTTTTTTTTAAATACATAAAACTCAACAGGAACACTACAAAACTCAAACTACACCATACACGCATGACATTTGTGAATAAATCAATTTAAAATGATGATTTAATCCCATAATAATCTAATGCCAAATGTTTTTCAGTTTTTTAATAATCATTTTTCCTTTTTTTTTTTTTTTCTTAGCAAGAATACAGTTTAACATTTTTAAATGTATTTATGTATTGAATATATTTTTTGTTTTACCTGCTGTTCTACGAAGTACAGACCTCCTTCCTTTTTTAATTTTCTGATCCCACCGTCTGCGTTTCTGCAGCTGTTTGACAGACAGGCCAGCGGCAGCCTGAGTGCAGAGGAGCTGTCTGCCCTCATGGGGGCGCTGCTGGGCTTCCCTCAGCACAACACCGCCGAGCTCTACACCGAGGCCTCCCATCGGGGCCGGCTTACTGAAGGTGAGCGTTCGCCATCATTTCTGTTCCTATGTCTAATGTGGCGTGAATGATTTATGGGGGCGTGGCTCCTCACCGCTGCTCCTGCAGGAGCAAGTTCCATCGCCTCAGGGTGGAAAATGAACGTTTTTCTGCACTCAAGCAAAGATGCACCTGCTTCCAGCGTATGTGTCTAACATGAAGGAACAAATGCTGAATGTTTTGGGGCTGACGAATGTGATGCTAATGATGTGGAAATGTATATATTTTTTTAAAATCTGTTCTCGCCACGTGTGCTTAAACAAACTGCATCACATTTCTGTCCACTCTTTTGAAAGATTGTTGTGTCTGGTAATGTAAACAAGCAGAAGTCACAGAGGAACATTACACAGCGTTTTACAAACATAATCAAGTACAGATTATTTTGTGGCAGGGAGTTGTTGCTGTATTTGTCCGTCCTCATTTTGTTTTGTTTTGGTCATTGCTTATCTCTACTGGCTGCACGAGTCGTCACTTTTACATGAAGTCCAGCTGACTTCTAGTGGCACCCGGTGGTATTGCACCCTAAGACACTTCTGTATTAGCCTCATTGTTCAGAGCCGGAAGCTACGTCCACTTTTATATACAGTCCATGCTTCAGATCATTGTACGGTAAGCTATTAATAAGCTCACAGTCTGGGGTCGTGTTGTTATTAGCCGATTATTTTTTTTTTATTATTATTTTTTTTTAAAGCAATACAAAAAGAACCTTTTTTTTTAAAGTCCTTGATTCCACAGAAAATCTGCTGCGAGTGCTGACGACCCACCCGACCTATCAGAAAGTGGTGAACGAATACCTGCAGATGGAGGAGGCGGGCTCTCGGCTGTCACTCACCCCTCTGACCAATGGGAAGGCAGTGAACAACAACGGAAATGCGCACAACGACAACAATTCCCTTCACAGCAACAAGAAGTTTGACTGAGATTCTTTTTATTTCTCGACAGTCAGGTTTGTTGTACAAATTAAACCAAAATAATCGACAAAGATTGTATTTTTTTTTAAGTTTTGAGGGATATGTTTGTGGATGTATTTTTATGTCAACTGTACAGATAGTAAAACCCAAAACGACTTTAAGTATCTCTAAATGATGCGGCTCTGAGGTGTGTGTGTGTGTGTGTGTGTGTGTGTGTGTGTGTGTGTGTGTGTGTGTGTGTGTGTGTGTGTGTGTGTGTGTGTGTGTGTGTGTGTGTGTGTGTGTGTGTGTGTGTGTGTGTGTGGGGTCAGCTGGGTACCTGAAGGTGTGTGTATGTTTACCACTGTGCCTTTTTTTATTATTATTTTTATTCCTCTGACAATATAATAATAATATTTATATATAATATAATAAATTGTCCTCACATGTTCTTCCAGATGCTGTTGAAGTCATAAAATGTCTTATTTATAAAATGTAAGCTGGTTTCTCTTTGCACAGACTGCTGTCACTCAACAACAAAATACACAAACACTGTAAATCCATATGTTTATTTTATGAAAATGAATGTTTTATTCCATTTTTTTGTGACTGGTTTTATATCTAAATATTAAACTGTGAATTATTTTAAGTAGTTGTCGATCTTGACGTTGAATTTCTTTCTTTTTTTGTTTTGTTTTTGCATTTACTTAAAAATGTACCCACAGCACCAAATGCACATGAATTGTTCACTCTTTCTTCTCATCCAGCTGTTGTTGTGAGTCACAGACAACTTTACAAGCACAGCTGGTGTTGATTCCCCTTTTTGTTCTGCTTTCTGTCACTTTTTGAATGTTCGTTTTGTTTTTTTGTCCGCCTAAATTAAACATCTTTTCGTCCTCGCTGAGGACTATGGCGGTTTAAAACCAGATGTTTCTGCTCCACCTCTTTTCTTTTCTGTCACCGTGTTGCTCTTTGGTGTGGTCCTCCTCCCCACTGCTCTTCTTCCTCGCGTTTTTTTTAGCCGTCCCACATTCGTCCCCTCGTCTCTGCATTGGACTCCGTATGAGGCTCGGGTCCTCGGCCTCTCCCAGTCTCCTTTTACGTCTGCTGTCCGGTCGGGACTCGGCTCGGGGCCCGATTGAATCTTCAAACGGAGTGACCTTAATTCCCAGGTTTTGTTTTTTGGGGCTGCGGTGGGTTTCGTCCCTCGGATGGACTCCGAACACGGAACGGGGGAGGGTTTGGGATTTTCCACACGTGTTGTTGCCGAAGACTTCTTCAGACTCGCGGTTGGATGCTCACGCTCGTCTCTCTCCCTCAGTGGACCGTCTCCTGAATCTTTTACACCAGAGTGCTTTCCTGAATGTCTCTGAGCTCTCCGTCTCCGTCCCGCTCCTCCACTGCCGAGACGGTTTCCAGAAACCTCGTCCCGGGTCGACTCTTTCCCGGCCTCCTCTTCATCTCTCCGGCATCTTCTTCTTTTCATTGGACTGAAAACGGACAAACATTGCGGCTCATTTGCGTTTTCCTTCGCGTGTCCTTCCGGTTCGGTGTCCTGCGAGGACTTTGTCTCCACCTCTGAGCATTTGGTTTTCCTTCCGGTCGTAGGAGTCGGCCGCGGTCTCTCTTCAGTGCTCCTCGTACTTTGCCTCAGCATGCCGGGCGTTTCAGTCCTCTCGTCTTCTCTCTTCTTCTTCGTCGTTTTGGATAAAAGAGCCTTATTTCCCCCCGTTTCAGAGGAAAAACTAGTTTCATTGGCGTCACGCTGTTTCCCTGCCTCCACCTTCAATTTCCGCATCTCTCCCATAAACTTTTCCTGGTCTTTATTCTCCAAATCTTCCTTTTCTGTGTTCATTTTTGCTCCTCTGCTTTGCTCTTCACAATCACTCTCCTCTCTCTTACATATTTGCCTTCCTCTCGAGGACCGTCTCTTGTGTTTCTCATAAATCGGCCCATCCGTCTCCGGGCTGATTTGAGCCGTCGCCTCGCAGCCCTCTTCACTTTGCTTCCCCTCCTCTTCCCTCGCTGTTGTAAACGTTACTTCTTTTCCACTTTGGCCCGACAGCCTCTGACTGCGTCGGCGGGCGCGGCCGACCGCGAGTTTAGCCTCGTTCTCCTCGTTGTCCGCCTCTTTTTTGAAAATCTTTTCGGTCAGCGCTTCCTTTTTTTCTTTCATAGTCTCCCTCTTTTGCTTCACTCTTGTCTCGGTGCGCTTCCTCCGACCTTTCTTAGGTTTTCTCCCCCTTCTACGCCTCGCTCCCGTCCTGAGGTCGGAGGATGGAGAAACTGGCTTTGATAAATTCCCAACTTTTGGCATATCACAGGAGTCCGGGTGGGAATTTACCCCCAGAGATGAACTAGCGAGCACAGGAGGTGTGCAGGTAAGTTCCACGTCGGGTTCGTGGGTCGTATCGTGACGAGAGGACTGCGGGTTTACATTTTGAGGGCTGCATTGTTCCTCAAGCACCTGAGCCGGTGGAGACGGTGGACAGGGGAGGGTTATCCAGGCCGACTGCCCGCGGGACGCCGAGACGTCCTCTGACACGTCTTGCGGAACGTCGCCTGCAAAAAGCACGTCTGCGGGAGCCGCGCCCGACGCGCCGAGATCCTCCGAATCGGAAGTCCAACTGATGTGCGGAAATGAAGTGAAACGGTCGTCGTGATGCGCAGCCGAGCCGTCGCTAACTGGCTCGTAGTATTCGCCGTGCGATGGAAACTCGTGGATCACGTGACCTTCAGGCGCGGCATCAGTTGGCAGCGGTTCTTCCAGAAGGTGTGAGGGCAGCAGCAGAGGACGGACGCTCCGACTCTCCTCTGTTTTCATATTCTCGGGTGGATTTTGTCCTTTGTCGTCCGGGTTTGCGTCAGATTTTGTTCCCTGAGGATCCACAATGAGGGACTGTGGTGTCACCGTGGATGTTTCCTCGGTGACGGGACGGCCTTCGCGGGGCCCCGACCCCTAGGTTGGGAAATAAAATACACTCGTGTTAAGCAGGCAAGTTAGCTCCGGGTCCGCCAGCTACAACATCCAGAAATGAGTATACATTTTGACCCTAATAAGTTTGTACTTTTAACTAAAAAGCAGTACTTTCACTCGAGTCTTTTTCCATTATTGCTCTGCTACAACAATTACTAAATATTCACGGTGGCTTCTTATCATTACGTTACCTCTTGTTCTTCCAGTGCAAAAAGGTCGAGGGGTTCTGGGTCCGAGGAGAGGATGGAGTCCAGGTACTGGATGTTCAGAGTCGACCCCGCCTGACAGACGGACAAACGGAGGCAGTAAAACATGCTCCCAACATGATATCTCCATCACGGTGCTTTCAAATATCAGCAACGTGTACCTAAAGCCCCGTGTAGATGTTTTAATGTTCATACTGATGCATTACTGCGTTTAAGTACCAATTGCCTGCAGTAGCTAGTCAAGGTGTTGGTAGTTTAAGCTGCTTTAGATACGTTAAAGGGCCACAAGATGAATGAGGGCAGTCGAGAGAGGATTAATAGCGGTTTACAATCGTTCATATATCATTTATATTCATATGCTATACTTCTCTAATATTTGCAGTTTCGTAAAACTGTTATTCAAATGACAGTTAAAGGTGAAATTTTGTTTGTCAGAAATGAAATGTGACTTCAATCTCAGGCCAAAATTAATTTAATCTTTGACAGTGTGCTGTATTTAAATTTTTTTTTTTTTTTTTTTAACTTATATGTATTTGTGTGTAAAATGTTCATCTGTAGTGTGGCAGACTGTGGAAGTTTAAAGTGGCATAGAATGTGCTTTAGTGCTTTTAGTAAAAATGATCAAAATGTGTCAGTAGCTGTCATCCAGCAGCGTTAAACAGAGTTGGAAAAAATATATATTTTACAGGGGAAAAAATGCAATCTTTTCATCTGTGCTGCTCTGGTTACCTAAAAATGAGATGATAAAAATGTTGTTATTGCTGCAAATTGTAACAATTATACCGATGGACTTTTATACCACGGATAACATACTTTTGTCACAAAGTCTTCGCCACTGCACAGCTCATCCAGATACTCCAGGAACGAGCCTTTTCTTATCTCCAGTTCTTCCCTCTCTCCGAACTCGTCTTCATCACTTTCAGCTTCTTTGACCTCCGAGTTTTCTGGGATCTGAGTGAGAAAGTTCAGGCTGTGCTGTTGAATGTCTTGGGAAAAAAACGGTCCCAACGTTTGAATCATTAACAATTAAAAGATAATTTTAACGTTTCCACTTTCCAAACAGATTTCAACATTTTGGATTAACAAAACTAATTTTGCGCATTAAATAGCTTTTCCTATTGATCGTTTTTTCTATGTTTGATGAGATAACACGTCGTCGTAGGACCTCGGGCAGGAGTGAGTCCATGATCGTCATGTATTCCTCGAAGGCGGCTTCCGCCAGAAACTCTTCATCCAAAGAGCGCCGAGGCCTTGGAGAAACTTTACGCTTTATTTTCCCGGCGGTGTTGTTTTGTTGTTGTTTGTTCTTCACGGGGGAAATATTTTTCTGCCGTATTCCTGTGAGGGTGAGAAAGAGAACGACTAACTTTGAATGATTTTCATGGTCTGAATCAAGACCAAAGAGATCATCAGAGTTTTTATAATGTGATTTTTTTTTGTTTTTTTTGCTAACATCAAAACCTAGCTGCGGTTTTACATAAGTCCTTGACCTCTGACCTTGCATCCTGGCCTGCTCCTCGCCTTTCGCAGCTACCTGCCTCCTGTCTTCCTGAGATGTTCTTCTCGACACCCTGCGGTTAAGGATGGTGAAGTCAGACCACAATCAGGAGTCAGACATGAAACCTCCAGTGTTAGTGCGTGTATTATTATGCTAGAACGTCTCTTACAGGTCTGGGCGGCAGGTCTGATGGACAGGCATCATTTGGGGACTCGAGCACCAGCCAGGACCGGCCTGGGGCTGCGGGAACCAGGAAGGAGGAGGGAAACGCGGCGAGCACCAGAACTCTGCTGGGCTGCCGATGGGGACCACCACAAGGGGGCTGAAACTGAACGAGGAGCCGGGCGAAGGGGGGACGAGGCTCATATTCAGCCAGCGGGAGTCTGGAGGGGACCAGGGGCCACATAGGAGCTCTGGTAGGAGCGGTGGCAGTCCGGGCTGGACCACGGCACCAGGGGGTAACGTCTGGAGGTGGACTGGAGAGGGCCATACAGCTGGCAGGACGTTCAGCCTGAAGGGACTCTCCAGAGCTCGTGTCTGGGCCTGGATGGGCTCCATCAGGCTCGGGGGGTGACGTTGCACAGATTTCTGGCTTAAGTCAGAGCTGACTATCATCCTGAGATTTTCTGGATCGTTCAGTGATGCAGATTCATCCGTCCTCACCTGGAGAGGCCCTGATGAACAAAACTGCACGTCCCTGCTGAGGATTTCATGTCTTATGTGACGGACACGCTCGGAGCGTGTGTGCACGTCCAGCACTTCCTGGGAAGCAGAGAGCATCTGGAGGGTGAGGTTGGGAGAAATGAGGAAGGGTTTCTGGCCGAGGGCGGCTGCCTCCGTTTATCTCCGTATGTCTGTTTGAAACCTTCAGAGGAGAGAAAAACAAATGGTGAATATCAGAGATCTTTAATTATCACAAGTGAACAGCGTGTGAGACGCACATGCTGAGATTCATTTAAAAATGCCTTCATGGGTCGGGCAGGATTTCATAAGACTTTAAGCTGCAGGGCAGAAAAACAAAGGTTTTCTTTTATCTGTCTGAGAACAAACTGAAATAAAACAGAGTGTGCAGGAAATCATGAAGTATTTATTCACTCTGTCACTTAGATAAATAGAGTGAAAGAGATTTGGATCCCGGATTTCAGAATTAAACATGACAATAAATGTTGAATTACACTTCTACTTGGGTGCAAATGAATATTTGTCATGATTTAATCTACTTTAAACATTTAAGCTTTCAGCCATGATGTTTTATTGTTCGATACTTTAATAATACAGCTCAAATTATGAAGTATTGGTCCTATTGTTTGATTCACACTTTATAAATTAATTATTGATCGACTTCTATAATGCAGTGAATATCATATTTATACAACTTTATTCCTCGACTCCACTAAATCTCACAGGGAAATATTGTACTTTTTACTCCACATTTGTCTGACAGCTTTAGGGACTTTTCAGATTACTGTTTTTCTTTCTGTCATTTAAAAAGTATGTATTGCAAAATTTTGGTATTTTGAATTTAAAAAAATGTCTGATAAACTGAAGGATTAAATGTTCCTTTATGGATTGAGAAATTCCCACACTTCTTAAAAGAAATACAAAATTTATAAACCCTCTTGAATAAACTATAAAATGCATCGTCTCAAAGCCAAAAAACGGACTGTTTTTCTCAGATATTTAGAGATATACAGAAGATTACTGTAGATTAAACAAATCGACATTATATAAAGTAATTTGAATATACAGCAGTAAAATCACACGAATGCATCATAATATCTAATCCAAAAACCTCATATATAATACTAACACACGGACAGGGAGTATTTTCTGCACAGTGTGAACCTTTACTTTTGATAGGTACTTTGACTAAATGCTTTACTTAAATATGCAAACCATCAATGCAAAATGAAAGTTATGTATAAGTGTAAACAAGAGAAGTGGCAAATAATGTTCATTAAAATGCTTACCTTTCTTGTTGGAGATTAATAACTAATGTGTGTTCACAGTCCAGTTGAAATCAAAAGTAAACTTGAGTCACGTCTGCTATAAACATTCTGAAATTCGTAAAACCTCATAAAGTGAAATCTAGATGTTGGTATCATTTATTTGTACTTTTTATGCAATGGGATAATTTGTGCACTGATTTGCAGTTCAGTTTCATAAGGTATGTCTTCTGTGAATTAAATTTGTTGATGAAAACCATGAATAAAAAATGTGTTATTTTATGAAGTAGCACCAAAAGTTCAGTTGTTGGAGGGATTAAAACAAATATAAAAGGAGCCAAGTAATATTTCAGCAATATCTCATTATACACTTCCTATTGTTTTCATAAGCACTCGAAATGAAAAATAAAATTATATTTGATTGCATTTCATTTATAATAAAATGTCATATATAAAAAGTGACCATCTCCTCGACAACTGATTTAGGAAGCGTTCGTTTTCCGTTAGGGAAAGTTGAGCACGACTCCATTTCCCAGGATGCTAAGCGCCCTGACTGTTGAACCGGATATCCGCCTTGTCTTCCCGACGGGGACCAGATTCTACGCACGTGGAATGCTAACAGCTAGGCGCGTTTTGCCTGCAAACTTTGATATATTTTCGATATAAAACAGTCGCTTTTTTTTTTTTTTTTTTTTTTTTTTTTGTCTCTGAAGCTTAAAAGCAACTTTTGGTGAAGATGTTTCTGCAGTTTTACCTAAATGAGAGCGGGGACCGAGTTTACACTCTGAAGGTAACGTTAACGTTTGTTTACATCGTTTATAGGCAACGTTATTCTTTATGAATGTATTCAGCTGCTTCACCCGAAGAGTTCAACTCTAATCTGTTAATGTTAGCACATATAAACACACCAAATACTTAAGATACAATTAACTGGTAATTTTCGTGTTAGAAATATAAGGCGCATCAGCTTTGACCAGAGAATGATATCAGAAAAAAAGTTGAGTTATTTAAATCGTCAAATCAATCCACCTCCTCGAAGTTTGCCGTTTAAAAAAAAAAAAAATCTGAAACAACAATAACATGAAACTTCATACTGTCTTCATACACTCAAAAGGGCTTTGTTTTCCAGGTCAGGAACTTTATTGTCCAAAAAAAAAAATAACAGGCATTTTTGGAATTGAACATTATTCAATATACTCACGTGTGTGGTTATTGTTAAACCCCATTATCTGTGAAGTGCATAGATCCAAAGATGGAACAGCAATGTCACAGAGAAAATCCAAATAACACCTTAAAACTACCAATGAAGGCGTGACAATTGTCATATACTAATAGATAAAAGTAAAATATAATGAAGATGAGCTATAAACAGAATCTAACACAAACAAGGTGTCATGTACAAATATCTTAGTGTGACATAAGATTAAAAAACAACAACAATCTTTTTTCCATTTCTTTTGTTTCAGTAAAATCACAAAACAATGATTTTGGTGCCTTTGCTTTATTATAACTTAAACTTTAGCTCAAGTGGATATTATTTTACTTTTCACCTTTTATGAAATAGTAAGTTCCTATCCTATTATCATGATTGAAGATAATAATTTACAGCACGTATCCAGTCCGATTTCTTACAAACAGATTTTCGAACTATATGAAAAAGTGGACGTATGTGTGAAGGCTTGAGCACAATTTGTGTTTTTTTTTTTTTTTTTTTTTTCGAGCACAGAAATGAACTGAACTTTCACGCTTTCCCTTTCCGTCATTTGTCGCCAACAGAAGTTGTGTCCTGAGGGGCAGCCCACCAGCTCGGCCCACCCGGCTCGTTTCTCCCCAGACGACAAGTTCTCCCGACACCGAGTGATCGTGAAGAAACGCTTCAGCCTTCTGCTCACCCAGCAGCCCAGACCTATTCTGTGAGAGAGCGATGAGAGGTGGACGGATGGAGACGAAGAAATGGAAGAGTGGAAGTGAAGATGTGGCCAGAAAGCAAAGACCAAGAAAATCCCGGGCCCAGATTTAAGGGAATGTCCGCTCAGCTGTCACAGGATGTTATGGATCTTTCTTTTTCATGTTGTAATTTGTTCGCAATCGTTTGAGATTATTGTTAGAATTTTTTTTTTCCGTGCTGAATAAATGTTTGGCTAATGGTTTGTAACTTGCTTGCTGTCACCTGTCCACCCAGCCAAATACCTACGGGAGACTTTGGAGTGACATGTTTTCCATCCTCTCCAGTAGTTTCAGTGACTTATATAATTAATAATATATCAGCATAGTTTGTTTACTGCTATAAATGCCAATAAAAAGGGTGGACAGAGAAAGAAGAGGAGACAAATGAGGGGCTGTAATCAGGATTAATGGAGTAGAAAGAGGAACAAGTACAAGAAAACGTTCCCCTATTACTTTTAGGCTTTTACCTTTTTGTGCCTCAGACATTCATGTGTCTGAATCTCGTTAGTGGAACCTACTAACTCTTATTTCGGAAATGTGTGGGAACACGTGTAAACAATACATACTATTTTATACGCTTATGACACATTTATTAAAAGGTACGATCTCAGTCTGAAGTGAAGTGAAGCCCAATATCTTTCTCTGAAATGTAGTGGAGTAAATTTATAAGCAGTATATGAAGTGATAGTATCTCAAACACACACCCCCCCCCAAATAGTATCGATACTGCGTAAGTGGTTCACTTTCACTTCATATTTTATTCAAATTAGTATTCATGCCACCATTTTAACAATGATTTTTTTTTTTTGGTATATATATATAAACAATTAGCTGACTATTTTGAAACGAGTTGCAATATATAATAATAATAATATATATATATAGTATACATTATAAACATAATATATATATATATATAGTATATAATGTATAGCTTTTTAAAACTGATTAGGGACATAGCGCTTGGCTGTTTGTGCAGACTTCATTTCCCACGTCGCTGTAACCGCACCTCCGTCACTGCGCATGCGTCAGCTGTTGGAACAACGGCAAGACAAACAGGACTTGACGGACGCACGCGCGCGTTTTTTTTGTGTGTGTGTCGGGTCGTTTGGACAAAAAAAAAAAAAAAAAAAAAGTGCCGAGAAAAGCTGGGAGAGGAGCCAAGTCTTCCCAGATGTAAGTGGAAACAGCCGCGCGGTGGAAGCGTCCTTTCGAGGGGAAACTCGAGCCAGGTATGCCTTTTCATGCGGGCGGTTGACATTTTCGGTCGGCGTTGGTCGCTTGTCAGTGAGGAAAGCTTTCAGAGGGTCCAAACGGAGTTGACAGTTTATCGGCGGTGCGGCTAGCCGCTGGCTAGCGTTAGCTTCGGCTAGCCGCACCGAGCGTAGCGACCACCTCACCCAACGCGACCCCCACCTCCCCCCACCACCTATCCCTCTCCCTCACCTCGCCTCCTCCACCCGGGTGCCCCGAAGTGATGGCTTTTAGCGCCGGGGCGTGCTGCTGTTCGCTACAGTGACGGTAAAAAGAAGAAGAAAAAAAAAAATGTAAAACGGAAAAGTTGGACCATATCGGGCTAATTACTCCGGTTCAGTTCATCCCCGCGGAGCGGAGCGCCGCTCGGGTTGAGAGCTCCGCTCCGCTCCGCTCGGACACACACAAGATTCCTTTTGTCATTTAAAAAGAAAAAAAAAAAAATGTTTTCTGGGGTTCCGGTTTGAAACAACATCTGCTCTTGGTTTTACGACAACGCCACCTCTGTAATAACACCGGGGAGGCGTTCACTGACCGGTCTGAGCCAGAATTATTATGGCGACCTTAATTGGCTTAGAATGGCAACTGAGTGGCGGTTGTAAACTAAGAGATGGACTAATTGGAGGGTTTTTAATCTCACCAGATTAAGATGGCTGTGTGTGTGTGTGTGTACCTTTTTATTGTCTCTGTGCTGAGACGTTGGTATATAGGTGACATTACAGCCATGTTAAAAACACACAACACGGTTAGACAGTTACACTGCAGACATCAGCAACACCGCCTTTAAACCCAATGAAAGATGGTGTTTAAACAACATGGAGATCGGAGGGTGGGGGGGGCCCAGGTGTCATTTTTTTCCTCATGATATTGATCTGACAGTCATGGGGTGTATTTGTGGCGCTTGACCAGTTTCTGTAAATTAGGATAAGCCATTATCATTGATTCTGTGCCATGCAGTGTATCAAAAGGAAATTATAAATGACACAGCATTGTATGTGCAACTGAGATGGACCACGGTCCCCTGACATGCAGACTCAAAACAGCTTAAAAGGCAAAACAAAACAAAAAATCTGAGTTGTGAGAAAGGAGAACAAAATGTCCTGCATCCTGTCATGCTGCTGTTCCTCAGACCAAAAGAGGGGTTGAGGTTTTACAGTCACCAAGTCTGCTGTAATCACACACGAGTAGCATATCCGCTGTTTAAAAAAAAAAAAAAAAAAAGGAAACACCTTCTGGCTTGGTGTCATAAATGCATTGATAACATATTGTTGTAAACGAACTAAACCAATATATATTTGTGTGATTGGTGCAGTTTATTGTGGAACCGAGTTTAATGGGAGAAGGTCCCGGCTGGGAGGTTTCAGATGTGGCGACCTATTTACCTGTTGGTATGAATGCGTTTGCATGGATGGATGCTCATCTGGCGGATGTTTTCCAGCGCGCATTGTTAAAACATGGCTCTGAACATTCCCACTGAGTCAGTGAAATGTAGCTGCAAGTTTGTGAAAGATAAACCTCATGCCCTCTTCCCAGGGAGATGCTTTTCCGGTTGAACGTGAAAGACGAGTGCTGTCGCTCTCTTTTATCTCTGCGCAACCCCCGTCCCTCCCCGTCCACCTCTGAATGTGGACTGACAGAGACTGAGAGGCAGGCAGCGTTGTAAGACCAAAAAAAAAAAAAAAAGTGCCGTGCCTCGACAAGCAGAGAAAGCCGGTAGCTACTGGCACAACCGGTTGGAACCGCTCTCCTTTAATAATTAAATTATGAACCGAGCTACAACCACAGTTCAGCTATATCCACCTGTCTTGTCACTTTCCTTCCGAGATGAGGGAGTAAATTGGAGACTTGACTTTGCACTTGGGAGGCACACGAGACGACACGGAGGCTCGGACTGGTTATTGTTTTACACCGCCTTCATTTTACAGAGCTGTCATGTTGTGAAAGGATGATACTCCAGATATAGTTTGGCTGAGAGTATTGCTTATGTAATTTTATCTAAAAAGTACGTGGGAATTAATATTTGGACACGCAAGAATACATTCTTATATTTAGTGAGTAAAGCCTTTTTTTTTTTTGTAGACATTTTATAATGCAGAAAAGCATGTTTATTTTAGCACCACAGGGCGAAACAACAAACCTTTTAGACTAAAACTGGAGCTACAGTGCTGCTTTTTCAGCTTTCTTCTGTGTATGAATTCTGTGCAGAGAAACTGTGGCTTGGCATTAAATGCGACATGCTACTGCTCGATCTTATACATAACATGAGGAAATCAGAAACGCAACACTATATGTTATAGATATCAATTTTAACATATGTGCCGCTTTTACAGTTTTCTATTTCACAGTACATTTAACCCTACTTCTTGTTCACAAACTTGGAGGCCTGTTTTTGGTATATAAATAAAATTTCCTTTTTATTTTTCTGTTTATCTCGATCATGCCCCTCCCATCCTCTCCCTGCCCGCTTACTGCACCCATGACCTTCCTCTCCCACCGTGGCTGGCATGCTCTGCCCTGGCTGTGACCACTGATGGATGATAACAGCATAAAGACTTCTTCTTTTTTTTATTATTATTATTATTATTATTATTATTATTATTATTATCTCCAAGCTGCTTGTCAGGCAAATTTGAGCTACGTTTACATGAGAAAGAGGAGTTTGTGAGTGAGACATAGTCTGAGAAGAAAAGAGACTGCACGAACTGCGGGAATAATCTCGGAGCAGTTTGAAGATTTAGCTTGAAATTACAAGAAGAGATGTCCTTAGCTCTTTGTGTATGTGTACTATCTCTAGTAGATAGTTGAAACTGGTTTACTACCCCATTCCAAATTTGGTTATAAAAGAAGTGTTCATCCTGTGCTGGCTGTTACTCACAAAAACAACTAACTTTCAACCAGAATCGGAAAGATTCCTGTCGCTCGTAGGCACAGAAAGAGGCCTGTTGTCTCTTTTCCTTCACATGCCTGGTGGAAGACGACCAGTTAGCTTCAATGGAGAATTCCTGCAGCGAAAGATCAAACTGTAGAGGCGACCGTCACCTCAGCTGGGAGATAGCCTAGCTCGGCTCCGCTCAGGTCAGCTCAGGTCAGCACAGCTCTGCCAGCCAGTCCGTGACTCCCCCTCCCCCCCTCCCCCCCGTCCCTCTTCTCTCCTCCATCCCACACAGTACCCCTCCCCTCCCACTCGTAACTTTTTCCAAGCGAGTTGCCATGGCATCCGTGCGCTTCACCGTGACGCCCACCAAGGCCGAGGACCTCCCGGGGCTGTCCGACACGTCGCCCGACATCAGCTCGCGCTCCGGCGCCCGCGTGCGCTTCGGCTCCAGGGAGAGTGTCAATCGAAGTGACCCGCTCAGCGAGGCGTCGGGAGGTGTGACGACGACGACGGCAGGAGGAGGAGGAGCTGACACGCCGGAGCACAGCAGCATAGAGCAAGGTGAGGACCACGCACACATCCACAGCAACACACGCTGTGTTGTTGTCGTGGTTTCATGGTAACATAAATCACATTTACATGTGTTGTGGTGGATGAACGGAGAGCTTCTGGCTCGTAGATCACTCACCTGGTCGGTTGCTTTGTCGTGTCTAATCCCACGATTTGTATCACTACAGACTGTTTGATCCATATGTCTGAGACATGACTGTCCTCTATTGTGACACACGGACTGACAAAAAAAAACATATGTCATGTCTTCATGGAGGCTTAAACATTTTAAAAGTCATTTTACAGATTGACTGCGTTTTGTTTGGCACGTAGCTACTCGGATTACATCAAAGTCCATGGAGGAAAGGTGATGACACAGGAAAATATCCGCATGCAGAGTATATTGTTAGATCGGTTTTAAATGTTTTTATGTCCAGTAGGCAGGATACCCAAAACATTTAAAAGGAGTTCCTTTTGCCGTCAGATTTATATGAATCATTTTTGGGTTAATGCCCAGAACTAGATATGCACTGCGATGAAGTCACTACAGAAACTGTATTACAGCAGTGCAATTAATTTATAAGGACCAAAATACTTCGAATGAATGTGCACCACGTTTTGACATAATTAGGATTATGATAAGCTTAAGTGTAATAATTATAATATATAAATTGTATTTCATACATTATAAGTATAGTTTCTGTGGCATAGCGTGTACAGAACTAGAACAGAAAATGTTCCTTTCATGGGAAGTAATAAAAAGAGAAGTGCTGTTTTCAGATTCATCCTCGCGCACGTTGGGAAAAAAAAAAAAAAAAAAGTGAAATAGTTTTTGTACAGCTCTCGGGGTCATCAAGCTCTCGTTTGTTTTCTGCGTGGAAGCTTGACTGCGGAGCAACAGTTGAACTTTGTCGTGGCTGCGGTTAGCCGGCGCTGAGAACAATAAGAGGACCCCCCCCCCCACTGCTCTTATCGGCCCACCTACAGAATAGATATGGTGATTCACTTCCTTACTTAATGGAAGCTGACAACACAAACCTTTTCACGCCGACTCAACAGGTCCACATGTACAGCTACAAGCGGCGTCCGACCTGACTGTGGGAATCCAGACGATAACACGGTGGGAAAGTAAACAGTTTCCTTCTGACTAATGTGACTTGTCATATCGAGGGCAATAATTCACTTTCCAAAATTGTTTCAGAATAGCTTTGCTGACTCAGGCTCAACAAGGTGGGGGCGGGTGGGGGGGGGGTGGTGGGGGGGAATAACTGTGGAGAGATGTAACTGTATTAGCTCCGCTGATCCACTTAAGCAGTTGCATAGTAGTAAGGATGCCCCGCGTTCTTTAATAAGCTGCCATAAATAGAAATGGAGCCAGTTAATCCGATTGAGTTTCGATCAGGCTGTTGAGATGCAGTGGTTGTTTATGCTGCCTTTTCAGCACAGCCCGTCCATCTTCCTGCGTCTCGCCCACTCTGAGAGAAAAAAGAAAAAGAGGCTGAAATAGCAGAGCGGTCGTCTCAGCTGAAATAGAAAACCCAGCATGCTGACAAGAAAAATGGTGTTGAAGTGAATGAGTCAAAGTCCTGAAAGGCGATGAAGAGGAAAGGAGGCGGGAGGAGCGGGGAGTTAATTTCAGAAAAGGTCAAATGCTCTGTGATCCATTGTTTTTGACACCAATAAAAGTTAGTTCCTGTGAAGTGGACGTGCGTACAATCCTCAGACCGATGCATCTGGCGCCGGGAACGTTCTGCTCCACTGGTTGCACAAAGAGGCCTCGTACCGCTCAGGTGTGGCAATCTCGGCTGGAGGACTACTCTTGCAGAACAAACACACACACAGGAACACGCAGCTGCGTTCTCTCGTGTCGATCTGGGTGCGAATGCTGTGGTTCAACAGCTGAGGCAACGAGGAGACGGCAAGCAGGTGATTCGGAGAGTAGAGTTTTTCAGGATGATACCAATATCGAGATTTGTGAGCTTAATTCATCAGATATTGGGATATTGAATGATGTTTTACAGAACTTGGAACTGCAGCCAAACTAACAGATTCAGGAGGCCTGTATCAGGTAGTTCTGCCCCTTAAAAGTCAATTTGAGTATTCAGTTGAGAAATCAATTTTTTTTTTCAGTTGAATCACTGCACTATTCGTTTAGCTGCAAGATTGAACACGGAGCAACGCAGCAGCTAATGGGATGTAAACTTCCAAAACCCAAGAGTGATGAGTGTGTTAGTGTTTTTTGTTGTTATTGTTGTTGTTTTTTAAACCTGCACCCATCCGACCCATTTTGAGAGGTGAACCAACTGACCTGATCTGCTTCATCCTCTGTCCAGTGTATTGCAAGGCATCCACAGTCTATCACAGAGGAAGAGATAGCTTTTTCCTATTTAGCGAACCTTTACTTAACAAGGTACAAAAGATGTGGAGTTACATCCGAGAAACTTAGAGGCATTAAGGATTTTTTTTTTTTCTCGGAAAAAAACGTCTGAATATGTCATTTTGATGAACAGAGGGGAGTTTTTAGGGGTTTCATTAATGCTCGGAAAAGAACCGTAAGACAGGAGGTGTTAACTACAATATTTTCACCATCAATTATTCTGCCAGCTATTTTCTCAATTATCTCTAAAATGTCAAAAACGATGAAAACAAAATAATCAAACATTTGTAAGGGCATGTGAGGTATGTCTTCAAATGTTTCTTGGAGGAAACTAATTCACCAAATATCAAATTTCCATTGAACAGCACTTCAGTAAATAGCAAATACGCTCTGCTGTGACCTCAGAGTCAGATGGAGCAGTCGAGTCAGCCAGGCTGAGCAGATACTAGCTATGTGAACCTCGACTGTCTCTCTCTGTGTGTGTGTGTGTGTGTGTGTGTGTGTGTGTGTGTGTGTGTGTGTGTGTGTGTGTGTGTGTGTGTGTGTGCGCGCGCGTGTGTGTTTTGTAGGCCAAGAATACTGCAACAACAAGTTTAAAGCATTAAAACAGCATCTATATATACTGTTTTACAGTAGCGATGCACTGAATGATCAGCCAATCCAACTTTTATTTTTATAAATAACAAACGACCTGATTATGTTGTTAGTTAATTGTTTCCCAGCATGCCTGCATACTGCAGCCACTGAATATTAAGCGGCAAGTATATATATATATTGTTTTTTCTGGTGTTGAGTCAGTTTCACGCTCACTATCTTTGTCCAAATGTCGGACTGTGAACAGGATGGGAAGCGACCACCCACCCGCCAAATGCTGCCACTTACTTTTTCTCAGCATGGAAGCAGCTGACGTTCTGTTCTAAAAACGGAGTTTGCTGGTAAGATAGTAAAAGTTGCTGATGCACTTTGGGATTCACCAGCTTGTGTGTCATACAGCTTTCTGTGCTTTCTGTCTGGACTTTAAAGCATTTGTTCGTGGCCGTAGTGCAAAGCAGAAGTTCCCGAGTCTTTTTCTTTTTTGTTTTACCTGATTGAATTAAATCAAAGTAAATTCAAACCCTCTGATTTGGCGCAATTCTACTCGTTTAATAGAAGTCAAAGCGGCGAAAGCAAAGTGTTTCCTGTCGGCAGACGGCCGCGGGAGGGCGGGATGGCTCGTCACGAAACGCAGCGGAGCAGAGAAACACGCTAATTAACGCGACTGTCAGTGACAGAAAAAAAGCACGAGCGACTGTCACGCCGAGCTGAAATGAAACGTGTGCACGGGAACTAAGTAAATAAATACTAATTACTGGACATAACATCAGTCGTATTTAGTTTCTTTCCCTCCCAAGACAACGGTCGGGGAACGCTGAAGCAACACTGAGACCATGTAAATTTAATGATGTGTCTCTCGTGTCTTTAATCATGTGGTGACCTGCTACATAAAAAAAACAAAACATGAAATAATAATGAAAATAACTTCTGCTGCATCATTACATTTGACAGTCAGATCAAACTGGAAAGAGACTGGAAAGAAAGGGAGGATGACAAGAAACGGTAATATCTCCACTCTTCACACAAAGTGCTGGTGTGTCGTTCGACCGAGACTCGTCATTCTTCCTCTTTTTTTTTTTTTTTTTTTTTTCTCGTCTGATCTCGGCCTCGAGTGTCCTTCTGTGAAGTGTAACGCTGCGTGCGGCCGTCTGCTGCCGTTAGCGTGCGGCCGTGCGCAGCACGGAGGGAAGCGGTGTTGCTGACTCAGGTTGCTGCCGACGCAGCGGTCCGTGCTGACTGAGGCGGAACTGAACCGGCGACACGGTGGCTGTTGCATCAAACTCTGCGTGTGTGTCTGTGAGAGACACTCGAGCCCATCAGGCCGTGATTTAAAAAAAAAAAAAAAGAAAAAAAAGAAGAAGAAGCTCATTAAAGATGGTTTTATTCTGCGGCGCTTTTTCTTTCTCGTTGATGATATTTTCTTTTCTTTTTTTTTTTTTTTTCTGTCCAGGTGAAGGAAACTCCAAAATCTCCAGCGTGTACATCAACAACACGCACGGCGCAGATGACGATGACTTCTACGACAGAAACTTGGCCTTATTCGAGGTTTGAGGTTTAACCGTTAATAATCTGCACACTTTACGTTGTATTAAAGGCGCAAAACTCTGTTTCTTGAGGCAATATTTGCTGCTTTACTGATTATCTTTTATACTTCTATTAGACGGTACGGGGTTTAAAATGAAAATGTCTGTTTATTTGCCAAATTGTCTCCTCAACCGGAGCCAGAAATAACCAGCATTTGGCTGGTGGCTGCAGACAATTTCAGTTTTTATAGATTGCATGGCTCCCTGGAAACAGCTCTGTCTTCTCACTCCCATTTTCTATTTTGAGTTCTTTATAAAGCCTCTATGTCTCCTCAATTTCCTGTTCTTTTACAGCTCGTCTTTTGCCTTTCTCTGTTTCTCATATCTTCTTTTGTCCATCTTTCGCACTTACTCTTTTTTTTTTTTTTTTTTTATTCCTTCGCTGCCTCCTTGTGATTTCTCTGTCCTTCTCTTTCCATCCTTCCTCCTCTCTCCTCCTCTGTTTATCCTCCGACTGTCTCATTCCCCACCTTTTCCTTCCCGCCTTCATTTTACATCTATTTTCTGCCATGTCTCCCTCCCTTATCCCCGTCTCCTCCCTCTGTTTTATTTGTATTTTTTTTTTTGCCCTCCCTTCTCCTTCAAACCGACAGGAGGAGATGGACACTCGGCCGAAGGTGTCGTCTCTACTCAACCGCCTGGCCAACTACACCAACCTGACGCAGGGGGCCAAAGAGCACGAGGAGGCCGAGAGCATCGGCGAGAAGAAGAAAGCCGGCAAGGTGAACAAGACTGTGTGCTGAAGTTACCTTTTTACTTGTAATAACATTTTAAAAAGCAGTGAAAACGCACAACAAACAATTCAATTCATTTCAACTTTATTTATATGGCGCCAAATCACAACACAGGTTATTTCATGGCACTTAACACATTAAAGTCCTTACAGCAAGACGTTACAATATTATACAGAGAAACCCAACAATTCAACAATTCCCACATAAGCTAGGAGGGAAAAAAAAAAACCTCCTCTTTAAGGGAGAAAAACCTCCAACAGAGGGAAGAAAAACTCCCTCTGAACAGGAAGAAACCTTCGCTAGAACCAGGCTCAGAGGTGGGCGGAACATCTGCCTCGACCGGTTGGAGTGAGAGGAGAGCATAGAGAGAAAAGGACAGCATAGAGATAGAAGAGAAGAACTGTTGGTGGAGACGACAAGCGCAGTGCAGAGACATGCAGCTCGGAGTACACTTGTAGCGATCACATAAAAACAAAGTCTTTTTTGAGATCTCGGGATGAAAAAAATATTCAGGTAAACATAGTCGATGATCCCAAATGTACTTTGTCTTGCTGAACGTTGTTCTTTTACTGCAGCAGTCATAACCAAGATGATGATTACGGTGGCGTAACGAGTGCGAAGTTGAAATGATCACAATAAGAAAAAGTCCCGAAGTGGTTCTGTTGTGGTAAATGACGTAGTGTAAAGGAATGAAAAAGAAGGCGATAAGAGAAAAATGTCCACTTTTTGCTCATCATCCCTCCGTTTATCATCAGCTGTTGACTCCCTGACGTAAAACAAACGATATCTTCTTCCGCTCTCGCGACTCGAACTGAAAGTACACCGGGATGTGGCCCCGATGCTGCGCTGCCAGCCATCGCTGATAAGGCCGTCGGCTGGTGCAGATAAGACCGTCTGCCGCGGCGCGTCAAGAGTAACTCGCCACTTCTGCTCTGATCGCACGTTTGCCCGACGCTTTGGCCAGCAGACGGCCGGGAGAGTTAAACCCCCCAAAAAATGTAATCTTCACTTTCAGGCTCCACAGTGTGTTCAGCACGAGCAGGAACACAAGTCGGGTGCATCAGGGAGGTGCGGGGGGGAAGGATTTTCATGGGCCACCTGGAAATATTAGAAAGCAGACAAATGGGTGGCGTTCTGATCTCGAGTAAATATACTGGTAGCTAGCAGCTACAACAGACTGACGGCACAATACATGTCCCGCTGACCTGAATGAGTTTTTTTTTTTTTAATTTGATTTTTATTTGGAACAAAAATGAAACAAACTGTGTAAATAATACATGTAAAATAAATACATTTGAACAAATGAACATTGAATCAAGGAGTAGCTCGTTTTGGATTATGTCAAATCTGTTCTAAATGAGGACGCACAATCAATCCAAGATTTCTAGCAGCTTTTCAAACTTTTCTTGTTGACTTGAGTCATTTTGAAGACTTAAACAAGATGTACTGCATGTTATGAATCTGTGAAATCGAGCTAAAATAATGTAAATAGTAAGCTTAAAGGCATGTATAAATAATGCTACGATGGCAAAATGCGTAAAATTGTCAGCTTCAGAGCCTTTATGAACAGTTAAAATAGTCCGCTAAATGAAATGAGAAATTATTTGAATACTTTGCCAAAAGTAATTAAATAAATAGTTTAAAAAAAAAAAAAAAAAATTCCAGTCGTATGGGAAAAATTACATTCACGTTTATATACGTAAATAGGAAATAATAACGTCCCCATTTTGCGCGTGATGTCACTGAAGAGTCGTGTGTGGTGACGTTAGACACGAAGGAACGCACACATGTGCTTTGTCTCTTGAAGTTAAAAACACAGAAATAATTATTATTTTTTTTTTTAAAAAGCGAATTTCCAAATGGAGAAAGAATTGTGCCACGTTTGGGCTTTTTTTTGTTTGTTTGTTTGTTTTACTGATAATAAACTATTCGTGTTTTTTTTGTTTTTTTTGTCTCTGTTCCCTCCACGTGCCGTCGGGTCGCCTCAGATGGGGACGTTCATGGGCGTCTACCTGCCTTGCCTGCAGAACATCTTCGGGGTCATCCTGTTCCTGCGGTTGACGTGGGTGGTGGGAAGCGGCGGGGTGCTGCACGCCCTCTGCATCGTCTTCATCTGCTGCTGCTGCGTGAGTGTTTTCCGTGTCGGCAGACGGACGCGGAGGAGACGAGAGAGGGGGGGGGGGGGACAACATCAACTCTCTGTAACGTTGCGTTTTGTGTGACCTTCCTCCTCCTCCTCTTCCTCCGCAGACGATGTTAACTGCCATATCCATGAGTGCGATCGCTACCAACGGAGTCGTACCAGGTATTCACCTCTCCATCTTCCCTCTTCGTGTTTTGTCTTTTGGTTCCACTGACTTCAGCACTTTTGACTGGTTTTGAGTTCACCCAGCCAGGTTTGACCTCCGTAGACGTCCAGTTGAATTTTTCCAGGTTGTCTTCCCTCAGGTTTCCTTCTCGGCTTCCAGCTACGGCGCCACCGATGAGCAAACGTGCACGTTTTTCTAATTGGTGTTATTTCTGTTTGTCCCGTCTCTCCCTCTGTCTGCCTCTCCCTCTCTTGTCTACACATGCATTAAAACCCCCAGAATATTTATCTGCCATCGACCTTATCTTTCACCAAAATGCCTCTAGACCAAAATCCCAAATGTCAAAGTAGTGTGATTTTTATTTATTTTTTTCCTCCCCCCTCTACTAGCATGTGACATTCTGATAATCGAACATAGAATGAAAACCCTCGGTAACATAGAGAATTAATGTCTAACATGTCCCGTTTGGCGTCCGGCATTTCACTCCATGCTATCTTTTTCTCGCCTGAACAGCTTTCGAGCTCTCACGCTTTCTCACCGTCTCGTCTCAGGTGGTAGTTAATGCTGTACGTACGTCGTGTGCAGTGGTTAACGTAAAAGGTGCGACGCAGTGTTTGGTTTCGCAAATACAGCTCAGGGCTGAAGATCACTCGGCAGCGGCCGCCCTGAGGGTTACTGAAAGGCCGGGAAAAAAACAACGTTTTTTGGGAGCATTCATTCACTCTGCCTATTAAATATGTGCAAATACAGTATCCCGTTCATATTTTTGTTGTCAGTTTTGTGATGTAAATGGTTGCATTTTGGAAACCAAACACTGATTTCTGAGCTTGTAGCTAGAAGAGAGAATTTGCAGCTGCTCTTACTGTACGATTCCCCCCCTCCTCCCCCCCACCACCACCACCACCATGTACTCTGTTTTATAACAGTGTTTCAAATTGTATCAGCGAAATCGGGCCGACTGTTATTTCAGCTCACTCGGAGCACCAGTTGTTTTGCGGGGAACGCTGTTGGCACCAGAAATTCAGCACGATGCAGGCTGGGTTTTATATGAATTTTTTAGTACGTGCATCAAAACAGTACCTGAGTTTCTTAGCATTTAAAAAAAAAAAAAAAAAAAAAAGTTTTGACAGTCTAATTCCAGACTTCTGAACCATCCTGACACACGGATAGATGTTTCCCCCGACCGGAGAAACGCAATCAACCAAATGCAAGCTTAGCTGGCCGGATTGGGAGTTAACATGTTACCGTTCTACTCGCCGACCCCGCTCACTATAACCTTAAAGGAATAGCGAATAGAGTGCCGACGTACGTTGATGAAATCAGTGCAGCTGTACGATATGCCGCAAGTTCATTTATCCAAATTGAGGATCTAAGGAAAGAGGGTGACGCATGATGTTTGGGTTCGATAGCCCTTCGAGGCAAATTTGTGATATGGGGCTACATAAATAAAAGTGATTTCATGAAAAAAAAAAAAATAATAATAATAATGACAAATATTCCACCAAACCCTTTTTTTTTTTTTATTAGCAAAAGAAAGTCAAAAATGTTAACACTGTGCCTGCATAGCAGTTTTACGTTTTAGCAAAGTGTTGAAGCCCTGTTGATACTGAGCTTCAACAAGCAGGAGTTTACTTTGTGTGCAGTAAACTCACGATAATCCAGCAATTCAAGTGACCAAAAAAAAAAACAGTCGGCGTGTTATTTGCAGATAATATTTGACCAAGAATCTGCTCTGTCTTCTTTCTCCAATGTGTCACGTAGAACATTATGCTTTACTTCTACAAGCATAGGATGACTTTTCTCATCAGCTGTCCTCTTTTTTCTCTCCCTTTACCTCCCAACGTCATAATGTTACTAACCATCCACCCCCCGCCCCCTCCCCCTTTCTCTCTTGTCTTTCTCCATCTGCCCTCTTCTTTTTAAATCTTTTATTTCTTCTACCATCCACCTCTTTCTCTGTCCTTTCTGCATTTCTTCCAACCTTTATGTACAACCTGCTCTCTCTCTCTCTCTCTCTCTCTCTCTCTCTCTCTCTCTCTCTCTCTCTCTCTCTCTCTCTCTCTCTCTCTCTCTCCTCTCCCTCCTTTTTCTCCTCCTCCCCTCCAGCGGGAGGCTCCTACTTCATGATCAGCCGCTCCCTTGGTCCGGAGTTCGGGGGGGCAGTGGGCCTGTGTTTCTACTTGGGCACCACCTTCGCTGGAGCCATGTACATCCTGGGAGCCATCGAGATCCTTCTAGTGAGTAATCTGTGTTTTCTTTCTTTTTCTTTCTTTTTTTTTTAAGCTCTAATGAAACCAGAGACGGTGAAGATGTAATCATGATGCTATAAATGGAAGTTTCATTCAGTTAGATGATTGAATTTATTGCTTTAATGTTGTCTTCTCCTTCCTTCTCCCTGCATCCCTCCGCCAGATGTACATTGCACCCAAGGCAGCCATATTTGAAGGCGAAGGTGCGGCCATGTTGAACAACATGCGGATCTACGGCTCCATCTGCCTTTTCCTGATGTCCCTGCTGGTGTTTGTGGGCGTTAAGTACGTGAACAAACTGGCCTCCATCTTCCTGGCCTGCGTCATCGTCTCCATCGTTTCCATCTACATCGGAGCGTTCGTCTCCGCCTTCAAGGAGCCGCACTTTCCGTAAGTGTCGACGTCCAGAAATGCGGCGCCGACTAAAGTCCCGGGAACTCTCGTGGATTTGACTGACTGATGGGTTTTCGTCCGCAGCGTGTGCATGCTGGGAAACAGAACTATCAACGGTCACGATGTCGCCGACAACCAGTGTAGGAAAACCTTCCTGCAGGTCACGGATCCGTCGGCGGGATTCAACGGCACAGGTAATTACAATGGGTTTACATTTCCTACTCGTGAGGATTCGGAGACGTTTCCCCGTCACGCTAGTCGTCCGAGTTCAGCTTTCGTGACATTCCGTTGTCCTCCCGGCAGGAAACGGCACATCCTCTAACCCGTCGGCCGCTCCAGCCGTGGTGGAGAAGACCACGTATCTCTGGAAGCATTTCTGCCAGGGCCAAGAGCCCAACGCCTCCTGTGACGACTACTTCAACTCAAACAACTTCTCCGAGATTAAAGGGCTCCCTGGTCTGGCCAGTGGGATCATATCAGGTAGTGTGTGTGCGTGTGCGTGTGAGTGTATGTTTGTGTGTGTATGTGTGTTTTATAAATCGGTTGGCTGATCGCTGTAACGTCATATTTAGCGTGCAGATATAAGAGTGCCACAATTTTGCAAACTGTTCCTTATTTGTATCCAGAACTGAGTCGAAGATCCAATAATTGTTTGTTGATTTTCACATGTTCTTTGCATTTAAGTTAAAACACTTGTGACAAGCAGAGAGAGCTGAAAACAACGATGTTGATGCTTTTACTAGAGAGCTTACTAATGCAGGAAGTCCACCTCTCGTACAAGAGATTTCCTCATACTTAGATTCCAACACGGTTTCACTTTATGTGTACGATACAGGGGGCTTAAATTCAGACTCGTTTTCATTCGGTAGAGATCTAATTCAGTTTAAGAGCTCAGTGTGACATCTGTGGTCATTTTTTTTTGTGTGCAAATTTATGATGGGATTAAGTTTTCAGTTTTATGCAAAAATGTTCATCATTTAATTACTGCTCAGATTAAAGAGGCAATTTGGTTTTAGTTTTTTTTCTTTATAAGTCCAGGATTTCTTACTCTGCTGTTTTGCAAAAAAAGGTGTGCATAAAATAATTTTAAGTAGAAGATATAAATATGCTTTTGGTTCCTTGTTCAAACCTGCTCATTCAGCTGCACGTTTCCTCTCGCCGCTGCCTCCCGCAGGTTTAAAGGTTATTCGGCAGCTCTAAATCGCCTCTCCGTGCGAACACGGGTGTGAATGTGTCTGCCAATGCGACTCGCTGGCGACTTCTCACCCAGTGTCAGCTGGGATGTGCCACCCCAGCCGCCCTCCCGCCCCTCCTTTGCCCCCAGTGGATAGCGCTAATGGATAAACACATAATCTCACTAACGAGCACTTTGCTGACTCCCCTCCTCCCAGACAACCTGTGGAGCTTCTACCTCAGCAAAGGGGACGTGTTGGAGAAACGCTCCCTCAGCTCCTCTCACGTCGCCCACCCGGTGTCCACGCACCAGCCGTACGTGTTTGCTGACATCACCACGTCCTTCACTCTGCTGGTGGGCATCTTCTTCCCCTCCGTCACAGGTACACACTTCTCTTCTGGCTCTTCCTCCAATGCTTAAAAGCAGCTGTGTTAAAGGCTAAACTGAGAAACAGTGTCGTCGCAGTTGAGTTGTAAAAAACAAATGCATTACAGATCAGAAAAGAACCGTATTGAATCTTGCTCATGTGGATGTCCCTTCTCAGATTTCTTTTTACTCTCAGAACAATAAAATGAAACTCATTTTGTGCACTTTGGTTTCATTTTCCGATTTTAACTTGAAACGGTTCAAAACTCATTCATTCTCCTTCACGTTTCGCACAATATTTTTAATACTTTCTTTGCTTAACATACTTCATAAAGCTTGTATGTTATTCACGCCAACATCAAGGGTTTCTTGATCTCTTTGAAGTTGGTATTTTAAACACAAAGCATAATAGAATAAGAATAAGTTACGCCAGTAATTTTGATGTTAATAACCTTGTCCTCTCTTCCTCAGGAATCATGGCTGGTTCCAATCGGTCGGGGGATTTAAAAGACGCTCAGCGCTCCATCCCCATTGGAACCATCCTCGCCATCCTCACCACCTCCTTCGTCTGTATCCTTTTACGATATTGTGATATCATTTCCAATCACTCTGAATAAAAAAAAAAACGATTTAAGACGGTACAACACAGAGAATTTGAGTTCAGTCGTACCTGTTGAACAATTATTAGCCTCCTCAATACGTTTTTAGCCCAAAAATTGAATGAAATAATCTTTAGATCTTAATATTTTAAGATAATTAGGAGATTTTCAGCTACATTTACTCTCGATTATTAGGAAAGCCTTTTTGCTTATTTTATAGTTGATTTAAGTGTTATTTTCCTGAGTGCTGTCCATCCAGACCTGAGCGCTGTTGTGTTGTTTGGCGCCTGCATCGACGGGGTGGTCCTCAGAGACAAGTCAGTATATACGTGTGTTGTTTTGTGCGAGGGGAAATTCTTGATTATTTTGTGGTTTCATTGGAATGAATACAAAATGTCATACTCTAAAAGTATTCAATACTCCGTATATCGTTGCCTCTGAAGGTTCGGAGATTCGGTTAGAGGCAACCTGGTGGTGGGGACTCTGGCCTGGCCGTCTCCCTGGGTCATCGTGATCGGCTCCTTCTTCTCAACGTGTGGCGCCGGCCTGCAGTCGCTGACCGGCGCGCCCCGACTCCTGCAGGCCATCGCCAAGGACAACATCATCCCCTTCCTCCGGGTTAGAGCTGCTAATGGCACTAAAGCCTTATATACAAACGGTTTGGGCAGCCAATCACACTGTGATGTCATACACACTGTGGACGTGTCATGCTTACCAATAAGTAGGTCAGGTGTAAAAAAAAAAAAAAAAAGAATTGCAGGGGAAGGCAAAATCAACCCATTTAACATAATGTGTATGTTTTCCTTTTAATCAGATTATGATCCATTTATTCAGGATGCTGCAGCTAAATTCTTCCTAATCTCACCGAGTATTGTTCTTAAACCCATCTTGATATGGCAGTATGATTTACTTCATGCATTTGAACTGTTTTGTCGCACCCCCCCCCCCCCCGCACCCTGCCCCGCCCCCATCTGTGTTACTGTCAGGTGTTTGGTCATGGGAAAGCTAACGGGGAACCCACCTGGGCCCTGCTGCTGACCGCCTTCATAGCCGAGCTGGGGATTCTCATCGCCTCCCTGGACCTGGTGGCTCCCATCCTGACAATGTAAGACGTGTGCGTGTGCGCGTGTGCGTGTGTGTGTGTGTGTGTGTGTGTCCTCCTTCAGGCCCCTCAGTTTTTCCTCCTCTGCCTCCGTCCAGGTTCTTCCTGATGTGTTACCTGTTTGTGAACCTGGCCTGCGCCCTCCAGACCCTACTGAGGACGCCCAACTGGAGGCCTCGCTTTTCCTACTACCACTGGTACTATCAAACACACACACACAAACGTTCACACGCAGATATAAACACACGCACACACTGATGTGTCCCTCCGCTGCTCGTCTTTCCAGGACCATGTCATTTTTGGGGATGACTATCTGCCTGGCACTCATGTTCATATCCTCTTGGTACTACGCAATCGTTGCCATGGTGATTGCCGGCATGATCTACAAATACATTGAGTATCACGGGTATGTTGCCATGGAGATGTATTTCCCCCTCCCCTCACATGATTGTACATGTACGGCATGGTCAAGAGTGCTGTGTGTGTGTGTGTTTTATTTCCAGTATGAATCATCATCTGTCAGGGGAGTTAAAACAGTACGTTTCACAAAAGATCGTCACATATTCTGTGCATCCATGTGTGTGTTTCAGAGCAGAGAAGGAGTGGGGGGATGGGATCCGCGGCCTGTCACTCAGTGCTGCCCGTTATGCCCTCCTGAGGCTAGAAGAGGGACCACCCCACACCAAAAACTGGAGGTACTGAACTGCAGCGCAAAAACACCCCTTTTGCACCCATGAACGATCCATGAATCCGGTCACTTAAAAGTATCTTTAAAGTGTGTTTTGATGGGGGGACGAAAATTCGGTTTTTAATGCGTGTAAGATTTGATGTGACTGTGTAAGTGAAGGCTATAATGACTACAGATTATTTTTGGTTTACAGAACAATTAAGTTTAAATTGACAGCTTTTTCAGAGACTTCATCACATCTCAAAATCCGTAACCGAGCACTTTAAGGGCGACTTCTCCATGTTGCTTTTAAAAAGGGGGCATTCCCAGTGGAACGGCATCGGTACGGTCACAGATGGACAAGATCAAATGACAAATGTGCCGATTGGCTCGCTTTTAATGTTCTGATAGAGCTGATAAAAGTATGTATACAGTAATTTCCTCTGAGAATCTAGAACGAAAGGTCTGCTGTTACTGATATTTGTGGAGAATCCACGTCCACCAACACACACTTACTTGTCTTCCTCTCTGTTCTTCCTCCAGGCCGCAGCTGTTGGTGTTACTAAAACTGGACGAAGACGCCCACGTCAAGTCTCCCCGCCTGCTGACGTTCGCCAGCCAGCTCAAGGCGGGAAAGGGCCTGACCATAGTTGGCACCGTCGTCTCCGGCAACTTCCTGCAGAGCTTCGGCGAGGCTTTCGCCGCTGAGCAGGTGGGAGCGTTTAACCTCGGAGAGCAACTGCAGTCGTGAAGGAAAAGCTCCTCCGTCGGCTTAACCTTGTGCTTCCTCCTCCTCAGACTCTGAAGCACCTGATGGATAAGGAGCGCGTGAAGGGCTTCTGTCAGTGCATCGTGGCGCAGAAGCCTCGCGACGGCATCAGCCACATGATCCAGTCCAGCGGCCTGGGAGGGATGAAGCCCAACACGGTGGTGATGGGCTGGCCGCACGCCTGGAGACAGAGCGAGGACCCACAGTCCTGGAAGACATTCATCAGTGAGTCAGAAGAGGACGGAAAGTAATTTTCTCTTTCGTGATGTCATTGTTTTTCGAGTCGGCGGACCAACGGCGCCCCCTCTCTTCCTTCCAGACACAGTGCGGGTGACCACTGCGGCCCACTTGGCCCTGCTGGTGCCCAAAAACATCTCCCTGTTCCCCAGCAACAGCGAGCCCTGCGCCGAGGGCTACATCGACGTCTGGTGGATCGTCCATGACGGGGGGATGCTGATGCTGCTGCCTTTCCTCCTTCGTCAACACAAGGTGGGAAAATGACGTCGATTTTTATTTTTATTCACATCTGTAATCGGTCTTTCAGCTTCCGGTCCGCCTCACTGCTGCATCTGGTCGCTGTCTTCTCTCCTCAGGTGTGGCGTAAGTGCGGGATGAGAATCTTCACAGTGGCCCAGATGGAGGACAATTCAATACAGATGAAGAAGGATCTGGCGACCTTCCTCTATCATCTACGCATTCAAGCTGAGGTGGAAGTTGTTGAGATGGTACGCTCACAATTTGGTGGTTGATCTGGGACCTTTACACGAACCCTGTAACATCCAGTTTTCCTCCTTTGTTTAGCTTTAAGGTCGAGAGGATTATCTGAACCCAAGACTGTCTCGGGGAAATGAAAAAAGCGTAGATGCACAATTTTAGATGCGTACGTCTTTGAGATCTCGACGAGAATCGAATTAGAAGTCTGTTTAAACAATGTTTATAATATATCAGGGTCAATACGGGTTAAGTGGTAAATAATCAAACTAATCTCGCCGTAACAGTTTGTCTGAATACGCCTGTCTTCTCTTGTCCTCAGCATGACAGCGACATCAGTGCGTACACCTACGAGAGGACGCTGATGATGGAGCAGCGCTCTCAGATGCTCAGACAGATGCGACTGTCTAAATCAGATCGGGAAAAAGAGGTAGGTTCGGGTCGTATTGATCATTTTATGGGGGGGAAAAAAAATCAACAGGGTGTAAATTTATCTGGACAGTCAAGATAAAACCACGAGAACTTTTCAACAACCTCCAATTTTCTGCTCGATCTTTGTCGGTCCTAGCAGAGGATCACAAATTTGATTAAATGCCCTCTCAGTGGTGTCGTTAGTCGCATGACCGTAAACTGTATGCCAAATTAGCCATAACACACGTATGTTATTTGTTTGTGAATGTCGTGCATCATTTTTGTCAGGGAAACCCTGGTAGCAGCAGCAGTAGGCCAGAGGCAGGTGGAGCTACAAGGTCTCAGGTGAGATCAGTGGTTACGGCCAGCTGTGAGTTTTAAACTGAAAAACTGTTGGTTGTGGAGGATGTTGTTGAGACCGTTAAAAGAAAGAAAGTTCTTCTCCTTTTAAAATGATTTAGAAGAGATGATCTTCTACCTCGTGGAAATCTTAAGAATAATTGTGGTCTGAAATTAAATTTAGAAAAAATGAAAATTATTATTGTCCTCCATGTTTTCCTCATAAAACCAGATGCTAGAGAGGAAGGACTTTATTTTAAAATAGAAGTCGGAACCGTAGCGCAAGAATTTTCGAGCTCCATAATAGATCCAACCCGGGTGCTTTCCGCCCACGTAGAACTGGACCCTGAAAGAAAGGAGGTACTGACGATGCTTTTATTTCATACCAACTGGGACACCAAGTCCCGTTCAGCTTCATCATTAAAGTTCATGTCGTCTTCCTTCTGTCCCCGGCCTCCTCAGAGGGTACGCTGGAGTTTTGACGATGTAAGTTGACTCGCCGTGGCGAAGCGGCAGCCGTCTGAAGTAGAGCAGTCTAGCGGACGTAGCGGGACGGCGCTCTGTTAAAGCGAAGAGGTTCTCTGAACACCTCTGAACTTCCACGAGAGCAGCAAGAACCCTTCAGAAAAAGAGGCTGGACGTTTCTGGATGATTCGATTTTTCTTAATCGGTAGTGAATGGGGTGAAATGTCCCTCGTCGACCCCGACCTTTGACCTCTCCAGTGAAGGGGTCGGGTAAAAAGAGCCAAATTTACTGACGCCAATGAGGTCAAATCTCGTGTTTGCTACACTTCGATGTAGTCTTTTGATTAACCAGATTGCAAATAAGTGTTCATGTGAAAATTTCCATTCTTTATCTGAAGGATTCAATAAGATATTTGTCCAATTAAACCATAATATCTGCTGACCTGAGTCAAATGTGCTTCATAAGCTGACTTTAAACAGCGCTTCATTCTTCATACATCTTTATTTTCCTCCTCTTTGACTCCTCATCTCTGGATCTCAAGACGCCTTTTGACTCAGGTCTCGCTGGTCCTTTTCGCCGACTCGACACCAACGCTCGTCGCGTCCCTGTAGTTCCCCCTCCCGTGTCTCTGCTGGCGTAGCTGCAGCCCGTGCTCCTGTTGTTAGCCAGTTAGGTGACCTTGTGTTTGTAGGTGTATCCTGGGGGAGACCCAGGTACAGGAGTACCGGAGTCCACACGTCAAACCCCCCCACGGGAGACAGAGACAGACAGGTACAGAGAGACAGACAGACAGATGAGAGTCAGGAGGTGGGGAAGAGAGAGAGAGAGAGAGAGAGAGAAGCATCGCATGAGTTGGAAAAAAAAAAAAAAGCTCCAAGTGGGGATGAGATGAGATGAGAAAGAGCGTGTTTGTGTTTTTTTTTTGTTGTTGTACGAAACAGGCTCAGCTGGTGAAAGACCGTAACTCCATGCTGCGCCTCACGAGCATCGGCTCCGACGACGACGACGACACCGACGGCGGGGAGCGAGACCGGCCGGTGAGCAGCGTCAGTGGCGGCGGAGGCGGCGGCAGCGCCGAGCACCACCGACGCGTTCAGATGACCTGGACCAAAGAGAAGACCTCGCAGTACCGAGCGGCGCACTCGGGCTGCTCCACGCCGGAGGGGTTCAGAGACATGCTGAGCATCAGGCCGTGAGTGGATGTCACCACTGATAATCTCTCACACACACACACACACACACACACACTGCAGTCGGTCGGCCGGCTGGTTATACATGTCCCGTCTTTCCCTTTCAGTGACCACTCCAACGTCAGGCGGATGCACACCGCCGTCAAACTCAACGAGGTCATCGTCAACAAATCCCACGACGCCCGGCTCGTCCTGCTCAACATGCCGGGACCTCCGAGGAACGCCGACGGAGACGAGAACTGTATCCTTCACACGGATGACGTATTTTACAGGCTTGTTGTGGGCACGTTTTACAAACTATCTCTAAAAAAAAAAAAAACTAAACAAGAAAACACTTGGAGACAGAAAAGCACATTTGTTTCTGCGTTCAAATAGAAGTCATGAGTTCGTGGTTACAACACGGGGAGTCGTGTGTGCTTGCCGTTGGGGAAAAAAACCAAAAAAAAACTGTTGCTAGGCAACGGCAGAGCGGACAGCGTCTAGAGGCCGCAGAGGCTAACAATTTAGCGAGCTAAAAGGGAGGTAACGTAATGCAGGAAAAGAGGAGGCCGTTGGGAAGATCAACATTTTCCTCAGACATAGACTGAGTGCCAAACATCACAGGATTAAATTACAATAAATGAGTTTAACATCCAATGAAGAATAAACTTCCACGACCTCTTGACATTTCCGCAAACGTCATGAAGTCCGTTATTTACATCGGGGAGAAATCGGCTTTCTGACCTGCTGTTAAAGCTCTTTATTAAGTATGCGACCGATCACTAAAACCCTCCTTCATTTACTGCTGCCGCGCTCGCATCACATGCAGGTTTACCGTCGTGACAGCGGCAGATTTACGACCTCAAATTCTCTCATTTTGAATGAGAATCCTCGGTCTGAGTTTGAGTAAAAACGCAGCAACGTCCAGGTTGCCTCCACGGCAGGATGAAAGAAAGCAGTTCAACGACCGTCGTGATGTTGACGCAGCTTACGCAAGAGCAGAGACGCTCGCTGACTAAACCGATCCCCCCCCCCAAAAAAAAAAACAGATCCCTGAGGACGGTGGCGTCGAGTGAGTGAATATTACCCCCCCCCCCATGCCAAGTCGTGAAACGTTCGTTGACTCGTCGCCCAGATATGGAGTTCCTGGAGGTCCTGACGGAAGGACTGGAGCGCGTCCTGCTGGTGAGAGGCGGCGGGAGCGAAGTCATCACCATCTACTCCTGATCGAGCAGCCGGTCGACGCTGAAGTGAGCGAAGGGGAGATGATGGGTGGGCTGTGGGAGGGGAGGCGTGGTCTCGCAAAGAGAGACTGTCATTGGCCAACAAACCCCACTCTGTGTCCCCCCCCCCCCCCCTTCCCCCCCCACACACACACACACACACACACACACACACACACACACACACACACACACACGTCACCTTTACACTCCTTATGTCACGACAACGGTTTCCATTCCACAAACGCCGAGCTACAGAAATGCCAACACGATTCCACGAATGAGTAAAAAAAAACGTGTGTGTGTGTGTGTGTGTGTGTGTGCGCGTTGTGCGCGAGTCATCCACCCGAAGGAACTCTGATGTGTCGAAGGGACCAGCGTTGTGTCGGGAGCGAGCGCGTTTGGCCGGTGGATCTCTGAACCGAGCGCTCGTTCCACTGATGAGACTCAGGGTTGCTTTTTTTTGTTGTTTTTTTTTCCTGTTGTTTTTTGTGCAGAATGTATTTTAGAAGCGAGTTTTGGGAGTTACAGCCTGAATGTCTGAACGGGACAAAGTTCTTTTTTTTGTTGTTGTTGTTGTTGTTTTCTTTCTATCGTTGAAGACCCAACACATTAGTCCAGTTCTACACGAAGACTGCAAAAATAACACGGCATCACGGGAAGTGAGGAGTTTTGCTTGGCTCTCCGCTGGCGCCCACCTTACTTGAAAACGTAACGTTCGAAGGAGCTACGAGGAAGAAACGGTTAGCGATTATCCGCGTGTCGGTTCAGGCCTCATTTCCTTTCGTATCCAGGAATATTTGGCAAAACCTCCCAATTTGTTTTACTCGTAGCGAAGTTCGAGGTGGAGTGAATTTTTTTCAAACTCTTGCCGCTATTTCTCCGAATCTGGTCTCCTGTATTGAAGCTCATTTCTTCAACGAGAAGTTACAACTCGAATAGAAGAATTTTGACTTAAAACGCTGACTCGTGTCAAAGATTTTTTAAATCTAAATACCAAGACGTTGGGCAACTGGACGAGAATATTTTTGCTGTCAAAATTTGTAAATTTAAATTTCTTGCCAAACAAGTCCAAACTATGAAATAAAAATTATTTGATGTCATCTATTTGGATTTTCTACTATTTATTTCACAATTCATGAATTTTGAAGTTTAACATTGAATCTATTTTTTTTTTTCTTTTGCTTTATTGCCTGCCGCAGAAATGGGCTTCTCTACTCCTGCTCCTCCACAAAGTGATGAAAAACAGATGACAGACATTTCACATATCATTTAAACCAGGTGTCACATATCGTTATCTAGAAAACAGTGAACATATCCGCTCTGATATTTTAGGCGTGAGCTCCTCCGGGTCTTTAGGAGAAAAGGAAAAAAGAAAAAAAAAAAAAAAAGGAGGGGGGGGGGCGGCTTTATGAACCGCATTTATGGATTTGTTGATGTCGGCTGCGACTCCCGTAAACAAAACAACACGAAGGCAGAAGTCTTGGTTTGTTGCCGTTGAGATCTCTTAAGAATCATTGACGGTATTTGTTGACACACTGGACCACCGTGGAGAGGATCCGCTCCACTGCGCGTCTGTGCGCGCGCGTGTGTGTGTGTGTGTGTGTGTGTGTGTGTGTGTGTGTGTGCGTGTGTGTGTGTGTGTGTGTGTGTGTGTGTGTGCGTGTGTGTGTGTTCGTTCATTTGGCACCAGATGGTCGTTTTCTATCTCCTCTCCAGAGAATATCGGCCGCGCTGTCGAAGTGTGAGCTTGTGCGATGAAACTTCTCCACCTTCACCCGAAACAAACTCGCCGACATCCTGCTTCCTGTGCGCGTGTGTGTGTGTGTGTGTGTGTGTGTGTGTGTGTGTGTGTGTGTGTGTGTGTGTGTGTGTGTGTGTGTGTGTGTGTGTGTGTGTGTGTGTGCGCGCGCGTGAATGAGAGTCAGGAGCTCCGACCTGCGGGGTGCTCAAGTCCACTCTGAAGCTTTGTTCTCGTTCTTTTCTTCTTCTTTTTTTTACAGTGTTACTGTACAGGGATTATTTTATGTCCATTGTTATTTCCTAAACATTTGTTTTTCTTGCTTGTACATAAGGACAAAAAAAAGATCCCAAGTTTTATCTTTTTTTAATTACATTAATATAAAAAGGAATCATAAAAACTTTGCTTGAAAAAATATGAGAATAAATAAAGCTTTTGAAAGAAACGTACCAAGATTGTGACCCTTTTGTGTTTATGACCAAAGAATGTTTATTGTTGTTTGGTGCTACAATTAAATATAATTTATGAGCAGGATTCATTCGTCAACACGTCAGTTTTAGAATACAAATTCCTAATTTAACTAATTTATGAGGCTGTGTGGCAAAAGAATTCTTGTTTATTTCATTTTATTACAAACATTTTGCATGCGTGTCTGTGCATATCATCTCGAAGGACTGCAACCAAAAACTAACTTCGCTACTGATAAATCATTTGATTGCTTTTTGATTTGTTGTTCAGTCTAGGAACTGTTAGAAAACGGGTAAATGTGCAACCCCAAATTTCCAATGCTCGAGGAAACATCTTTAAAAAAAAAAATCAAAAACATCGCATACCGACATTTATGCAGGATAAAACAAGGAATAAGGTACATTAAGAAAATAAAAGCAGATGTTCAAAGCTGTAGATGACAATATAATAATACAATTATTTTTAATGTTTTAATGTGATGTCTCTGTATTGTAGGCTATTTATTATAAATACACGGAGAAAAATTATAAAATATAGCTGAATTTCAAATTTCATCTAGAATACTAACTTTTATTTAGTTTGATATCAATGTAAATACAAAGTAAAGAAAAAAAACTAATACAAATATTAGTATTATTTGTTTATTCTGTATTCCTTTAATTTTTTTATTTGATTATATCAATTGTGGTTATTTATTTTGATTTTGTTTTATTCCTTGGTGAGGTCACATCTGTAGTTCACACTCCAGATCGGTGGGTGGCGGTAATGAGCCCGAAAGCCGTTAACGTTCGTCATTAAACCAAAAAAAAAAAGACATTAAAAAAAAAAAAAAAAAGAAGCGTGCTGAGGTCACTTCCACCTGTACGTACAATGCGGAAGCCGGTGCCATGTTGAGCTATTTGAGGAAATCAGTTCTGGGCGAAGTTCACTAGCAAAAGTGGAATAAAAGCAAAACACTAATCAGATTTCGGGGGTGAGCATGGAGGTAAGAGTAGTTGGTACTAGAAACTCTCGACACAATAAAACAACACACGATCTTTGGTTGTCACAAACACAACAATGGTGGCCTTGTGACGCGCGGGTCGCCCGGCCTGTCACGGCTGACTGTTATCCGTTTATCAAATCGGTTCATTTGAGTTAACCCACTTATAACTCTACAAAACCTGAATCTGACAAATTGATCCCGGTGTCAGTCGGACGCTGATTTTGACACCGGTTTTGTCTGCCGGCGCGAAAACGAGCTTATTCGTTAAATATCTGCCATCAAGGGCGAAGTTGAATTGTTTTACGTGTGAATTTAATCTTTGGAAATGTCACTAATTTACTGTTTATCTGGAAGGTTGCGTCGGACTGAACCACTTACCGCAGGAGGGAAGAGTTTCAGTGTGGCACGGTTCAAAGCTCAAATACCCGACTGACTGATTTTAAAAACATGATCAACTAGTCTGTTTCACCACATAATATTATGTTTTGTAAACTGTCAGATTCGATTCTTTTTGTTGTTGTTGTTAAAACACAGTAATACTTTCGCAAAGTGAACTCCTTTTTCGACCGGATTAATCCGAGTTGGAGTAACAGACGACTTCCTGTCACAGCTTTCAAAATAAAACCCGGAATCGTAAAACCTTCTGATAACATTCCGGACAGTATTATTTTTTTCTCTAAATATAAGCCCATAGTCAAATACTTCTTAAACTTGTATATTAAACAGTTGTAGTAAGTTCTTGTTTACTATTTATAAGAAATTTTGCACACAAAAAAAACAACCTCAAATGTAAAGATTTCATACAGGAATCTTTACTGAAAATTGTGTTAGTAGTTACTATTAACAATAATACAAAATAAACAACAATTCCGTTTGATTAAAGTGTTGATCAGACTACTAAAGCAACAATGCTGCATTTTGACGTTAGAAAACATACAGAAAAAGCTATAAGTTTGAATTCTGAACTATATGAATCAAAATGTATATATAATACAGTCGATTTGACTATTATTATTGACATTTTGTCTTTATGACCTTGAATATTACTCTCGGGCCTACTGCAATGTCTTAGTAGTTAGTTAGTTGGCATATCCTCTCTATAACACATAAATATATAATAACGAACGAGGCAGGCAACTGTTCTGTCAATTGTAGTTTAGTAACTTGATTAAAAATCATTAAAGTACAAGAACCTGCAAGCTAAAATCCTGCAGTAATAGAATTATTATTTATATAATGGCGCTGTGACAAAATCTCATCTTCAGGTTCAATATGACTTTATCTGGAAACGTTTCATTTTTGTTTAATTGGATGGATTTCATGTAAAATTAAGGTTGAACCATGAACAGAGATCAAGCATCAAGCTGTGAAGCATTTTAATCGTCTCCCTTGTCATAATTAAAACAACTGGAGACTGAGCACAAACTGATTTCTGGGTCTGTTAACTTTTTTGTATTGAATCAGGATCAGACCGAACAGGATATGCGTGTTTCTTTCTGTAAAGACTGACGATCTTTATGTGCTGCTGCCACCTGCTTTCGTCTACTTTCCGTGCGAGGCGTAGCTCATCTTTAACTTACCCAGTGACAATATCTATTTATCTTATTGTACTTAATGAATTGTATATATATTTTTTTCTCATTTCATTACTGAATTGGATGTTTGTATCTCTTTAGAGGGATAAAGGACTGTGTTATAATGATAATAATAATGACGCAGTCTTATTATTCAGTGCATTTATTGGTTAAATAGGAATATGTGTACTTCGTGATGATGGTACATTCATGGCATTGCAACAGTGGTGATATGTGTCATTATTATTGTAATGATAACATACGATATTATCCTTTGTTCTTTTGTAGTATATAATGTCTCTGATGCTTTGACAATATTATTAACAGAACATTCATGCAAACAAAGCTAACTGAATTGCGAAAAAAAAAATGAATTGACAGCTAAAAGTACAAGTCAACCATTCGGTTTTACTTTGAAATCTGTATCTCCCCACATCCGGCGTGGTCACCGCGTAACTTGACCGCTTCCGTTTGTCCGCGATCCGTGACTCGGGATCCATTGAGCAGCCTGGCCCGGGTCAACACGGAGCCGAAAACGGGGATCCGGTCCGCCTTCCCTCGCCAGTCTGACACCTTGAAACGATCCCGGTCGTTCCGCCGAGCCTCTCGAGTGGCATCAGCCGTCCGTCCGGTAAACGCGCGCGGCCGCGTCTCGCCCGCTCGCGGCGGCTACCGATTGAATGAGACGTTCGAGGACCGGGGCAGACTAACGGGCGCCGAGTACCGCAGCCTTGCGTCAAAGCCCAGCTAACGCTAAACCGCGGTTAGGACAAGTCAGCGAGAAAGACGGTTAACGGCCACGTTACCTCGGAAACTCGCCCGTCAGGCGGCGGGGAGGTTTTATTTTTGGCACCGGCGGCCGGCGCACACATGCTCCGTTTTAGTCGCGTGAGCTAGCAGCCCCCAACATCTGTGCCAAGGCTTGTCAGCGTGAACTAAAAATCTCCACTCGGGTGTTTTAAGGTCGGTTACCGTCACACATTTTTACTACCAGTCTCGAATCGACCACAACATTTTTTTTTCTTTTTTTTTTTTTCTTTTTTTTTTTTTTCCCCTCCCAGCAAACGCAAAAAGCTTGTGGACATTTCGTTTAATCGCGTAACGTCTTGTTGAAGTGAAGAGGGGCCTCATAGCTAACATATGAGGCCCAGCTGAAAAGATGGACCTGAATTTTTACTCGGATTTAACGGACGGTACCGGGCAGCACGACGGTGACCCAGAGTTCCTGGATCCGCAGTCTTTCAATGGATTTGACTCTGACAACAAGGTGACTATCCGCTGGGTGGGCAGTAACTACCGGGGTTGAGTATTCCCATTCAAAAGCCACATTTCAGAATTAAATCTTTACTTAAGAAAATAATGTTACAGGATCATATTTGACAGAAAAACAGATTTTTATTTTTTTTTAATTAATTTTTTAAGAGACTGTTTGAGATTAAAGTGACTCGGTCTCCAGGTGGGGTTCACCTGGTCACCCTTCAGACATCTCTTCAGTTTTTAATCCCACCAAAGAGGAGCGACTGCCTCTCCAAACCTCTCGGAGGGTTTCATTTCAAGCATCAAAGTTGTTAAATGTTTAAAGCGCTTCATCAGCTTTGTTTTATATTAAAAAAAAAAAAAGAACATTTTTCAAAATGAAACACACATTGAAATATTCATTTTTTTTTATTTTTTTACATTGCTGCAATTTCCATCACCCTCAGATTAACACCGTGTGTCTCCAGATTATTTAATCTCATTAAAACCTCCGAACTCGTCCCGGCGTGGAGATGACGCTTCTTTTGAGTTTCCTCGGCGCTGAATGGATTTTTGCTCGGTTTCCTGTGATGGTCGCCCTCTCGTCGTTGCCGTCCTGTTGAAATGTGTTTTCATTTGAAAATAAGGATGAGGAACTATTATCAAAACCACTGAAACACCTACTTCCTCCTAACTTGTTGTTGTTGTTTCAGTTCCCCGGAGGCAGCGACAACTACCTGACGATATCTGGGTCCGGCCATCCTTTCCTCTCCTCCTCAGAGGTACGCCTTTGCGCCTTCGCATCACGCCACTGCTTGCTGTTCGTTACCATGGCGACCTCTCCTGCGGACGTACTTCTGGGTTTATCAGCCAATGTCGACTTTCACATCCCGTCAAGAGATGAAAGTCGACAGGATCGGCCCGGGCTTGCACCGGACGAAGACTTTGTGGCCCTTTGTTCGCCCTAATCTGACATATGTTACCGTCGTTAAAGACAAATATAGCGTGTAGTCCGATCCCGGCCTCACCGGTGGGTAAACGGGGCTCTTTTTTTTTTTTTTTTTTTTTCCTTTCAGCCCCTGGTTTCCAACCTTGTAGACTTGAGGCCCCTTTAACAAACAGCTCTACCTACCAAGGACCCCTTGTTAAAGTCTGCGTCAGTGGCTGACGAGCAGTTTAAGATTGAGTTCTACCGTTTCTATTGTTTTATTAGAGGCCTAAAGATTAAAAACATGTCCAGTGATTTCACACAAAAAAAAATTAGACCTCCAAAAAGAAATCAAATCAGAGCAGCAGGCCGAGAGGTTTCATTTCTGGCTTCCTGGGTTCGAACGTGAAGTCACAACTTGTGGGAATCTTTTGGCAAATGGTAAACCGAATGTTCTTCTATAAATACGTTTTGAGGAGGGAGGGGGGGGGTGTCGTTGATCATTTAAGAAAAACACACTCAGAAGTGTTGTTCAATGACCCCTTTGAGTTTTGCAAAGATCGATATCTTTCAGAAACGCGGTCGCCAATTTGATATCTGGCAATCGCGGCGGTTCGTTTCCTGGCACTTCTGCCGCGTGAATAATAGATTATTTCCAGTTGACAAAACTGGAAATGATGTCGGCGTCATGCAAATTGAGACTTTTCTGCCCTGCGTTTGAACTCCTTAACGTCAGAACGACATGTCCGAGCAGTTTTGCCGTCACTAATACGACCCGTGACATTTGTAATCTACTTGAACTCGCTCGCATGGTTTCCACTAAACCTTCGACCCCTCCCTCCCCCATCTCCTCTCTCCTCCCGTCCTCGCTGGATCTGCCGATGGAGTCCGAAGCGTTAATGACTCCTATCCTTTTTGTTGTTTTTTTTGTTTTTTTTACACGCAACCTTCAGACGGCGTTTCAACAGATGTAATGTAGGAAACAAGCTTCTCGCAGCGAGTGAGTCATCAAAAACGCCACGTCAGCATTACACATAAAACATTCTTTTTTTCTTTCTTTCTTTTTTTTTTTTTTTTTTTTTTTTTTTTTTTGAAAGCTGCAAAGCCGACTCATCCAAGGTGTCGTTGTCGGATGAAGGGAGGACGGAGAGCTTTTCGTTGCGACGCAGCATCAGACGCGCGAGTCCGAGGCCTGAACCCGTCGGCCAATCAGAGGCCGCCGTCACGTCCCCGTCGTTGTTGTTTTGCCGTCAGAACAAACAGAAAGCGAGAAACATAAGTTGTAGAGCTTTACAAACGGCTGCATACTTAACGTTTGAGTGTTTTACAGGGATGACATCATCACTAGGTTGTGATAAATAATAACTGTGATTAATGATTTAATTGCCTCTTCTTTTTTTCATGCGTTGCCAACATTATAGTAAAAGCCTAATCATAGTGTTGTTGGTTTTTTTTTTAAACAAGTTATAAACAGGGTTCTACGATGGTTTGGGAATTTTAAGAATTCCTTTCCAAACGGTGAAAGTCAGCAAATTTGATCATTTTTTTGGGGCTCGAGTCATAAACTGTAAGGGATTTATTTTTTTTTTTTTTTTTTTTTTTGCGTTGAAATTTTAGTCGCCCTTTATCAAAATGTAATAATTTCCATGTGTGTAGCTGTAAGTTATCCTCAGTGTGTATGTCTGTATATTATCGTTGGATGAATTCTTTGCCTCTGCGACCAGGATGTCGACACGCATTTGAATTATTTCAGTATTGATTAAAACGGAGGGGTCTGTGTCGGACCCTCCTCTTCCAACGCTTGTTTCCTTTCTTCCATGTTGTTGTTTTTTTTCCTAACTTCTTCCTCCTTTTTGCCTCCGTCCTCTTCGTTTCCTCCTGCTCTCTCTCCCTCTCACTCTCTTTCTCTCACTCTCTTTCAGACCTTCCACACTCCCAGCCTCGGCGATGAGGAGTTCGAGATCCCTCCCATCTCTTTGGACCCGGACTCGGCCCTCACCGTGTCCGACGTGGTGTCCCATTTCGGGGAGCTGTCGGACAGCGGCCCCTCGGACAGCGTGGTGGTCCCCGGGAACGCCGTGGTCGAAGGCGACGACCCCTCCTTCGCCTCCACCTTCGTCAGCGCTCCCTCTCAGGGGCTGGAGCACCTGAGTCTGGGGGTCATGAACCAGTCGGGAGGAAGCGCCCTGTTGGGGTCGTCGCTGGGGATGGTGAGGAGGGCGAGACGTTTGAAATCATCCCGCCGGTAATCCCCAGTTTAACTTTATTTTATTTTTATTTTCCTCCCCTGCTGCTTCCCCAGGACCTCGGTCATCCCATCGGCTCCCAGTTCAGCAGCTCGTCCCCGGTGACCATCGACGTCCCGCTGGGGGACATGGGCCAGGGCCTGCTGGGGTCCAACCAGCTGACCACTATCGACCAGTCGGAGCTCAGCGCTCAGCTGGGCCTCGGCCTGGGAGGCGGGAACATCCTGCAACGGTCGCAGTCACCCGAAAACCCTCTGTCGGCCACGGCGTCGCCCACCAGCTCGCTGCAGGACGACGACATGGACGACTTCAGACGGGTGAGTCTTAAAAGGGCCCGGAAACATCTGAATCATCAATAACTTTATGTCGCGAGGTCCGACATGGACACTGTTATCTGTGTAGCCCTTTGCTGCTGTGCTGCCTGTTTTGCATGCGTAAAAAAAAAATTCTGTGTGTTTAGTTTTTTTTGGCATTTTAGATACTTTAATGGGATTTTTTTGTTTTAAGAGACTTAATGAGCTCAAGAAGTTTGGGAACAATTTATTTGAGCTGAAATTTAAAAATGAGCTGAATTAGAGATGATTTGTGTGACAAAACAATGGCCTCAACCAGGTCCAATTTGTCAAATCTACCCTAAACGTTCATATTTGGAAATACTCATCTTCCCTCCCCTCCTCCTCCAATCAGAGCGTCCTGGTCGAATCTCCGGTCTCCCTGGCCGTCTCCCCCAGCGTCATCTCCCTCGACCCCTCTCTGTCCGACTCGCCGCTCTCGGCCCCGACCGCCAGCGTCTCCCCGGGCGTCGGACGCAAAGGCGGGGCGGGAGGGGGGAAGAAGGTGAAGAAGAAGAAGGACCCCAACGAGCCCCAGAAACCCGTGTCGGCCTACGCTCTGTTCTTCAGGGACACGCAGGCAGCGATCAAGGGGCAAAACCCCAACGCCACGTTCGGAGAGGTGTCCAAGATCGTGGCCTCCATGTGGGACAGTCTGGGGGAGGAACAGAAGCAGGTGAGGAGGCTCTTCCAGGGTTCCTGCAGTCGTGGGGGGGGAAGAGGGAATTTGTATTTCTGAGATAAAAAAAAAAAAAAAAAGTTGTGGAAAAATATTCACATGTAGTTTCAAATTTGAAAAATGTGCTTATAGGTCATCCATCCATCGAGCAGCTTGTTTTTCATCAAATATATACTGAAAAAAACCACCAACACGCAGTGTCTTGCCGGTCGGTCATAAGTTCCCCTCTTTCAGGTTTACAAGAGGAAAAACGAAGCGGCAAAGAAGGATTACTTGAAAGCGCTGGCAGAGTACCGAGCCGGACAGATGTCTCAGGTGAGCACAACTTTATGACGCCATATGATGTCTGCTCACAAACACTAAGAGTAAGAATAGCGAGAGCTGGGTGATCAATCCTTTGCAGAAGTTCGTATCAATATACATCACAGTCGAGTTATCATTTCTACGAAGCTGAAAGACCCCCCTCAGCTTTGAAATTGCTCAATAGTAGATTTCCAAACTTGGAAGAACGACCAAAAAGTAGTATGAGCTGCCAACAGATTGTATCTCAAAAATACTAGCTGGCAGCGGTTGTTCAAAAAAAGATGAATTTTCACATAATTCTGAACTATTACAATATTTATTTTATAAAAATACACTTTGCAACATAAGAAATAATAATCACAAAACAAGGCTGAGAGTGAATGAATTGGAACTGCAATTTTCTCATCATAAAGGAAAAATGAGCCCATTTAGCACTCAAATGTGTGTTTTTTTGGGGGGGGGATCAGTTCATTTTTATTATGTAAAAAAAAAATTTTTTTAAAAAATACTAATTGCCATTTTGCATGTTTCCATTATATATTCAAAAAAAGCAACATCACAGCAGGTGGGATTACAACGAAAATGCACATTTAGCGTTACTCTGTGTGTGTGTGTGTGTGTGTGTGTGTGTGTGTGTGTGTGTGTGTGTGTGTGTGTGTGTGTGTGTGTGTGTGTGCGCGCGCGCGCGCCGGCTGTGTTTTGTTTAAGTAGAGGAACGCCATTTACGACCGTCTCATTCACTTTATTGCCTAACAGGAATTTATTTTGTTTATCCAGAGCTCCGTTTGTTTTGTTTTTTTACGTGCCCAACGGTCGAATTCTTTACGTGCTCTTTAAATGCGACGTGTCCTCGGAGGGAGCGCCCGTCTCTCTGATTTGACCTGACTTTGAACAACAAATCGGTCTCGTGTCGGGAGGATTTTCGAACTCAACCGGTCCTGCCGTGTCCGTTTTAAGAAGAAGGCCGTTTCTTCTTCGAGGATTGGCCGGAAATGCTCCTTCATGATCGGGGCGTGATGAGCAGATACAACTTTTTAGTTGTCTTATTGAGGTTATTCTGGCTTTTAAATATTCTTAAGCCTGTTGTTGCACATTGTAAAGTCAGAGTTACATTTTTCTGAGGTGGCTAAGACACTATTGAAACCAGTAAAGAGACAAACGTCCCCACTGGACCAAGACACCACTGGATGTGTTGAATATATTGTAGTGGAGGTGTTCGAACGTGCTCTCTGGTTTCGTGAACTTCACTACGTCCGACTTTTCTCCCTTCAGGCCCCCATCGAAGTCATGGACACGTCCCCGTCGCCTCCGCCTCCGTCGCCGGCTCCCGCGGCCACCCCCGTCCCCGCCCTGTCCGCTCGCTCCACCCGGTCCCAGCACTACAACCCCGAGGAGAACACCATCACCAACATCTGCACCTCCAACATCATCCTGGACCTGCCCCAGGTCAGCACGCGCTCCCGCACCGGCGCCATCAAGCCGCCGCCGCCGCCCCCGCCCGCCCCCACCATGCCCATGGTCGCCAAGATCATCATCAAGCAGACGCCGCTGCCGTCCGGCGGCGTGTCGGTCACGGCGACGGCCGCCTCCTCGCCGCGCCAGCCGCCGCCGCTGCAGCAGATGCAGAGCACCCCTCCGCCGCCCCGGCTGCAGCAGATGGTGCACGCCCAGGCTCCGCCTCCTCTGCAGGCCAAGCCGCGGGGCGCCGGCGCCGCCGCTCCGCCGCCGCCGCTGCAGATCAAGGTGGTCCCGTCGTCGCGCCAGTCGGACTCCGGCGCGCCGATCCTGGTGTCGTCGTCCGGCGAAGCGCCCGCGTCGGTCTCCTCGTCCTCCTCGTCGTCCGGCCTGACGGTGGCGGTGGGACAGACGGCCGGCGCGGTGACGGCAGAGGGGGAAGTGGCGGAAGCAGAGGAAGGGGTAAAGCGCGGCGATATCACTTAACGGACACCTGAGGGTGTTCACCGCTGCACGCTCATTTTGGTATTTGATGTGAAGATGAATATGTCTGGCACTTGTCTTCAGATGGAGGTGGAGGTGAACGTGGCCCCCGGTCCCAGTCTGACCCCCGCCGCCAGCCACAACATCTGCGTGCGCGCCGGCTGCACCAACCCGGCCGTGGAGAGCAAAGACTGGGACAAAGAGTACTGCAGCAACGAGTGCGTCGCCACACACTGCAGGTCGGTACCGCCGACGAGTCAATCCTCCGGGCTCGTTTAGGTCCGTTTGCGTGGTGATTCAGAGCCGGTTGTTGTTCTCCGTGGACGTTTACGCGTTATTTGTTCAGCAGTTATTGAATAACGGCGAAGACGAGACGGGAAATGCAGGAAAGGCGCAGCTCACTGGGAATCCAACCCGTGACCCCGCTTTGAAGACTTGCGCGGCTGACTTTCCCTTTTCAGTGTCGTACGTTGTTAAAAGATCATTCATTTTTGCCGTTTCTCTTTATTTATACGACAGAAAGAAACCAAAACAACGTAAACACGACCCGTTTAGAGTTTACAGGAAGTTACAGGCTGAAAGTGTTTCTGAAACGAGCACAGCTACGAAGTTGAGAAGCAGTCTTGACGTGTGCTCGTTGAGGTTTCCGCTTCGTGAACTGATTAAAGAGGGAAAAAAAAAAAAAAAATGTATAGTTTGTTCAGACCGGACGGGAAGCGAATTATTACATACAAAGTCAACGCAAAGAAAGAAAATGTTTAACGAGGAGAAAAGTGGTTTCGCGTCCGGTCCGAACACGGCGAGAGGCGCCGCATGCTTTAAAAAAAAAAACGTCACACAGAGACGGACGAGCTGTTTGCTGTCTAAACCAATCAAGTCCCGACTTCAGCTTCACGGTTAACAAACAGAAGTGAGTGTTTGTTGACGATCTCCAGCTTTTGGCAAGAAAAAGGGGAATAAAGATGTTTCCCAACACGTCGAACCGCTCCTTTTAAAGAAGCAACATCGCAAGAGCATCTTCCTCCTGAACTCGGCGTCACGGCTACATTTGCGTCTGAAATTGCACGTTAGTGTCTCGTTTAAACGTTTTTAAATGAGGGAACACGACGATCTGCAGTTCTCCAAATCCCTGTATTTACATTACGAGTGCGTCCGTTTCAGACGCTGGAAACTCAGTGAGAACGATGATGATGATTTGATGATTTTCTTGTCTTTTCTTTTCTTCATCTTCCACAGGGATGTGTTCATGGCCTGGTGCGCCATCCGAGGTCAGAGCTCCACCACGGTCACATAGGGACGGGACACACCGGACGGAAGGAGCGCTGCACACCAGACGGAAAAAGGCCAAACGACGACACGCCGAACGCAAAAACAAACGGGAGGAAACGAAAGGAACGACCGGCTCAGGTATCGGCACGTAAACGCTTTCGTTTTAACGTGCTCCCGCTGCGGACGAGACCAAAAGAGGAGACGGTCGCAGGCAAAGTATTTAAAAGAAGAAGAAGAAGAAAAAGAAGAAGTCACTGTATTATGTTTTCTCCGGCAGAATAAAACAAAAACCAGAATTATTTGCAAATACTTCACTCACGATGACGACTCTCGCGCGGAGAGACGGATAACGATACTGAAGAAACCACAGAAGAAGAGACGAGAGGCTCCACTCTGCTGCTTCAGACATTTCCCATCGATCATCTATTGTGAATTTATAAATATGAACTCCATATATATATATATATATACATATATATACATATATATGTATGTGTGTATATATACATATATATGTATGTATGTGTATATATATATACATGTATATATATACATATATATATAAAGTACATTTTATATGAACTTACGGTGTTTTTAATTATTTCGAAAAGGAAAAAAAGAAAAGCGCAGGAAGTCTCTTGCGGGTGTTTTCAGTTTTGTTTTATTTTTTTTTTTCATTTCATGATTTCTTATGTGTGCGCGCTTCCCTTTACTGTTACAGTGAGGACCGATCAATGTGAATGAAGTCTTGAGAGTTTTGTTTGTTTCGTTCTGCGGGAATGTGTGCGTGTTCAAACTTCAGAGATTTACAAGACCAACAACCTGGCAAAGCACAAACAGTCTTAAAGCTACTTCGGAGTCGTCCGAGACGGCGAACGCGTTTGTAAAGAAGCCATTTTTGGGAGACGAGGTGGGAATGAATCTGCCGCCAGCTAAATGCTGTTTGTCACCTTTAAGAGCCACTGTGGGGGGGGGGGGATATGAACCCCACCATGATTGAAAGGTTGTTCTTTCATACATTCAAAACAGGTGCTAAGATTCAGGAAAAAGTAGCTCTATTGTTCTCTGTTCTCCTTTCCTGCTAAAACACCCTGCGACACGAGAGCTTTTTAAACATGTGTTGTTGTTGGGGTTTTTTTGCTTTATCGGGAAGATTTGGGGTGAAAATTTCTGTTTGAGGGAGAAAAAAAAAGAAATAATGGAACGAAATAAAAATAAAACACACACCAGCTCTGACAACACTACTCACTGTAAAGGGAATACAGTATAAAAGCTTTATTTTTTGACATGACATTGTTTTGATTATGGAATTGCTGGTGTGTTGATTAATCAAGGGAGTTGCTTCCAAAAAAACTGTTCCCAGTCAGATGAAATGATCGGCCTGGTTTATTGTAGATATTCTGGAAATGTTTTTAATTATGAAATAAAATATTTTATGTTTTAATATACATTTGGTGATATACATTTTCGCCTCGCAATTACTGCTGGTGTGACATTAATTTTATAATCTCACAGGGAATAACGGGAATAATAATAATGACTCAACCCAATAAATAATTTTTCTTCATTTCAGAAGAAATGCACTATATTTTATTTTTTAATTTGTGTTATACAAGAAGACAATGGTTGTGGCACATTTTTTTTTACATTAAAGCCAGTAAATATATAGAGACACATAAAGTACATAGAAGAAAGAAGAAAAGGCCCTGGGGACTAACACTTTTTAACAATAATAAGGAATTAAATTATACTTTTACATTTTGGATTTCTAGAAAAATGCTTATGTGCTGTTAGACCCAAAACATTTGTCTTTTTACCTGTAGATTAGCATTTTTTATTTATTTTTTTATATATTCATATTTGCCAATTTCAACGATTCCAAATTTTTGAAAATGTATTAAAAAAAAAAGGTTTATTTCTGTCGCTGTTGATTAAATCACCAGAAAAAGGCTGAAAACGGGGAGTCTCACTTCAAGCCGCTACAGCAGGAGGTATCGCGAGAACCACATCAGTGGAAGCGTTTGATGACGGTGGCGGGAAAAACCACCATGGCGGGAAAAAAGCAGCGTGGTCAACACAAAGACAGGGGGCGCTGTTGTGCAGTGCAGCACGACACGTAACACTGAAATGCGCCACAAAACGTCAAGTAAAATTACAAAGTAGTTAAAAAAAAAAAATAAAAGGAAGAAATTAATTTACCGTGTATTGAGACATATGTTTTATCGTAAAACATTTCATTTATAGTTAAGCAAAAAGAGTTTTAAATGTTTATTAGAAATAGTGATGAGTAGGCGGAGGAGGGAGAGGAAGGAGGGGCGGGGGCGGCCCCCCCGACTCTGAGGACTTAATTATAACAGATTGGTGTGTGCGTGGTGTTTGTGTGGCGAAAACAAGAGGAGCTATTTTATTACAGTTGAATATTTTTTTTTTTTTTTTTTTAATTTTTAACCGGTTGAATGCCTGTCGAGGATATTTACGGGATTTGTTTTTACACGAGTCCTCAGTGGAAAAGGCCTCTGGTGAAATTATAAAGGAGGCAGCAGCAGCAGCAGCAGCATCTCGTTGTGCTGGTTGGATCTCAGCAGGCGTGGAAGGAAAGTGCGTTGTTGTTAGTTGACTCCGATCATCCTCCTCCTCCTCCTCGTCCTCCTCCTCCTCCTCATCCGGCCTGCTGAGCAGAAGCGAAGCCGGGAGCTGGAGTTTGCTACAGAGGAGTCACCATGGCGGTAAACCTGGACAAGGAAGCGTACTACCGCCGAATCAAGAGGTTATACAGCAACTGGAAGGTGAGCTCGCTCGGTTTAAGTCAAACGTGCCTCCGGGGATTCACGTCATGTTTGAACTCGTGTTTTTTCTCCGCTGCTGGAAGATGAAGAGTTCATCCGCGGTTTGTCTGCCGAGCGAGAGTCGACTTGTCTGCGTGAAGAGGCGCTCTCTGCGCCGCCAGCATCCGGCGCACACACCCCGGGCCGACAGGCCCTGCGCGGGTTCACCAGCTTCATTTGACAAATTCCTCTTTTTTTTTTTTTTTTAATTTTAATTTTTTTTAATTTTTTTTTAATTTACCACTTAAAAAGAGTTTTTATTTATTTATTCGGTCGCTCGAATCGTTTAAACGGACGAGCTACCTCATGTTAGCACGCGACTCTCCCATCCAAGCTAGCCCGCTAACCTCGGTAACTTTACCCGAGCTAACCGGACCAGCTACGCGGCTGGTCGCGTCAGAGAGCACGCGTCTTGTCCGTGTGGTGAGTAAATGGTTTACAAGGCGACGAGGACATCAAACGTCCCCCCGTCCCGTCCCCCCACCCCACCCGGGGAGATGTGCTTTGACATTCGGCTAACCGCGAACATGTTTTACCGTCATCGTCAGTGAACGTTTCGCTACATGCTAATGTTAGCTGGCTGATTAGCATCGGGATAAACGGCAGCATCCCGGTGACATGTGCAGCTCCTGGAAACCTCTTCATCTGCTAACGGGGTTGTTTTAATTCACGGTAACCTTGTGGGAACTTCTTCTTTTTCTTTTTTTTGTTTTTTTTTGGAGGTGTTAAGCTTGTTCGCAAAAGTTGCTCCGTGATGTTTGTAGTTGGGAGTTTTCCAGTTAAAGTTGAACCGCATCGCAGGAACGTTTCTCTGGTTCACTAAAATATATAATAAGTGTTTAATGTGCGTTATTTTAAAGCCTCTAAAGCACCTGAACGTGTCTGCGGTGACCTGCTGCTGATTTAAAACCTCCATCACCTTTTTAAGTGACTCCAACTCGACTAACTACCTTGATTTATTTGAGGTTTTTTTCTCACCAACATCCATCAAGTGTTTGTTCAGCTGTAAACTGGCTCGGTGTTGTCTGCTCCCGGTTCCCCGAAGAACCTCAAGCTGGACCTAATTTTGTAGTATTTCTTTATGCGTCGTATTCAAATTTTTAATGTGATGTATGTTGTTGTTGTTGTTGTTGTTTTTTTTAATTTCCAGAAAGCAGAAGATGAGTTCGGTAAAGTGGACGCCATCGTGGTGTCTGTCGGGGTGGACGAGGAGATCGTGTACGCCAAATCCACCGCCATACAGGTGAGGGTGTTAAACACTCTTTATTCTGTATTAAAAACAAATGAACTCCTCTCTCATGTTTTTTTTTGTTGTTTGTTTTTTTCCTCCCACCCCCAGACCTGGCTGTTCGGCTACGAGCTGACGGACACCATCATGGTGTTTTGCGACACCAAGATCATCTTCCTCGCCAGCAAGAAGAAGGTGGACTTCCTCAAACAGGTGGCGGTGACTAAAGGCAACGAGAACGCCAACGGTGCCGCGCCCATCACCCTGCTCACCAGAGAAAAGGTAACGCACCTGAAGGCGTCGTGGTCACCGCCGCACAGCTGGAAGTCATCGGTGTGTGATGAGTTCGCTTACCGATGGGACGAACCCGTGTTGTTGTCAGAGTTTGAAAAAGATTTTGAAGCCTCCATTTCAGTGGTTTGATTGGGACTTCTTTTTTTTTCCCACCTTGAGTGCAGATATGTTTCCTGTATTTCAGTTACTTTGTGAAACTTTTTTTTTTTTTTTTAAATCCTTTTGTAGCCTGATGTTTACTTTTAACATTTATCTTGAGTTTTTTTTGTTTTTTGACAGAAAGTTCACCTTTTATAGATCACGCTGTCTGCAGGTGTTAAGGACCCGTTAAACTTCCTCAGAAACCAAAGCCGTTAAAATGTATAAAAACGTCCATAACGGTTTTGAATATTGTCTTTTGTAGGCAGTGATGTTGGTTATGAAATGTTCAGGGGGACCGTCCAGGAAAAGTTAAATCGTTCTGCAGGAGGCTCTTTAATCCTTTTCGGTGGAGTTTTCGACTCGAGTGTTGCAGCGAGCTACATCAGCGTCTATTGTCAGTTTTTATCATAAACGACAGTGTCTTCCCAGAGACACACAACTTATTGAGGGATTAATTGCGCCTCCTATCAACAGTGATTTCACACCAACATAAAAGTGTCCGCACTTACAGGCATGAAGAGATTACATTGCAGACGCTAGTCATTTGTGTGATTTGTGATGTGAATACAGCAAAAAAATACATGATGAGGAAACACTTGTGCTGATTAATAGATTTATTTATTTTTTTAAATAGCAGTTGGTACTTTTCACAAGAACTAATGTAAAAAGGTTTTAAATTGAACTTGATGAGTCTTAAAGAAACCTTTTTTTAAAAGATGTCTGAAAGTCCACAAGGAACTTCAGGATGTTATTATATGATCATGTGCAATAATACGATAATCAATTACGCAGTAACTGTAAAGTACGATCAAACCCTCTCTGGGTTAAATCTACTCTGTTTTCCGTTCTGATGAATCTGGATGTTTGTGTCTGCGCCGTGTCTCAGAATGAAAGCAACAAGGCCAACTTCGACAAGATGATCGAGGCGATCCGAGGCAGCAAAGAGGGCAAGACGGTGGGAGTGTTCAGCAAAGACAAGTTCCCAGGAGAGTACATGAAGAGCTGGAACGACACGATCACCGCCGAGGGACTGGAGAAGGTGAGACGTCGGCCGAAAGGTCAACTCGAACGGTTTTAAAGATCCGGGAGTGAAATAAAAGCTGAATCGGATTCTCGTTTTAAACCCACAACTCACCCAGTTCACCAGCGGAGGACTTTTTTTTATTTTTTTTTTTTATTTACAGCCAGAGAGCTTGCTTGGGGTGTAGACTTCAACAGACTTTACTGATTTGAATTACCCACAATTCATTGCGGTACAGACACGACATGATCATTTGTTTTTTGTTTTTTTTTCCAACTGCTGACTTAAAAACAACCAAAATAACTTCTGAATGTGTAAAACATTCCTGAAACATAATATTAAACGAGCACGGGCGAAGAGACGTTTGGACATTTTGGACATTCAGACTCCCGACCGCAGCGGTCTTTCGTAATGATCTCCGTCACCGCGTTCTGTCTGCAGGTGGACATCAGCGCCGTGGTCGCGTACACGATGGCGGTGAAGGAAGACGGGGAGCTGGGCCTGATGAAGAAGGCGGCGGCCATCACCAGCGAGGTCTACTCCAAGTTCTTCAAGGAGCGCGTCATGGAGATCGTGGACGCCGACGAGGTGAGGAGAAGAAACCTGTGTTTCTTGTGTGAAACAGAGAGCATCATGGGAAAACTAAAACATCTCACGACACTCCGATCTGCTGCTCCCGATCGCTAAAATTTGCAATTAAACGCACTTTCTGTGGCAGAAGAGGCACGTTTACGAGACGTTGTTAAGAGTTAGTTGAGAGTGACAACGTCGGGAAAACTGTTGATATGTTTGGGGAATTTCTGGCGGCAACATTTGGCAAAACAAATCCAGTTTGCCACATTGCTGCCAAGACTCCCATCGCTGGTAACTGCTCGGAAATAAAAACCCAATATTAACGATATGGATGAAATTAATGATCATTTTCATTGCTGATCCATCTGTGGATTGTTTTCTCAGTTGTTCGCTCTTAAAAATGTTTGACCGGTGTTCCAAACATGTTTTGTTTTTTCCCAATTTAAAAAAAGAAAAAAAAATCCACAACTAAAAGTTTTTTTTAATTTTTTTTTTTTTTTTTTTTTATCAGTGCACAAAAGAAAAGGTCACATTAAAGTAGCTGAAGTTTGAATTTTAGCTTCTTTTTTTTCCCCCCCCTCTCCCCCCAACAGAAAGTGCGTCACAGCAAGCTGGCGGAGTCGGTGGAGAAGGCCATCGAGGAGAAGAAGTACCTGGGCGGCGCCGACCCGTCCACGGTGGAGATGTGTTATCCTCCCATCATCCAGAGCGGCGGCAACTACAGCCTCAAGTTCAGCGTCGTCAGGTAGCGCACGTTTCTGTTACGCTTATAATTCCGTTTTTAATCGAGCTGCAGTTGCCGATTATTTTTCCCTCCAGTTAATCAACTTGCGGATTTATTCTCTGGATGAATCACTCGGTGTATCAAATGCTAAATCCCGACTCTCTCTGCTCCCCCAGCGATAAGAACCACATGCACTTCGGCGCCATCACGTGCGCCATGGGCATCCGCTACAAGTCGTACTGCTCCAACCTGGTGCGCACCCTCATGGTAGACCCTCCTCAGGAGATGCAGGACAACTACAACTTCCTGCTGCAGGTGGAGGAGGAGCTGCTCAAAGAGCTCAAGCACGGTGAGTTCGGGCGCCCGCCGGGAGCGTGGGAGCTTCGAGGGCTCGTTGGAAGTCACGCAGTAGGACGTCAAGTGGGGAGCTTCTTCTTATTTTAATCCTCTACCTTTTTTATGTTCTTTTTCTGGTGTAATTTTGCTCAGTGGAAATGTTTTTTGTGTGTGTGAATAAATTAAGACTGTAAATATGGCTTACGGATATTTTAATGTACCTGCAGAATGTTGTTTTGACTATTGATTGATTGTAGTGGAAAATAACGCCCAATGAGACTCATTCAAAATGTCTGTTTTATTCAAACAATAGTAGAAAACTCAAGATTGTCACAGACAGCAGGGAAAATCTTGACTTTTTCAAAAACTGAAAACGAGTAAATTCTTGTTGTTTTAGCTTGAAAAAGTGAGTGAGGCGATGAACGGTGGGCCGGTCAGAGAAATATTGACCGCGTGTGTGTGTGTGTGTGTTTGTGAATTTTTCTTTTTGTTTCCTCTCCTCAGGTGTAAAAATCTGCGACGCCTACAGCACAGTTCTGGAGTACGTTAAGAAAGAGAAGCCGGACCTCGTAGCGAAGCTCACGAAAAACCTCGGGTAAATAGTCTCGCATCCGTTTCCCTTTTTTTTTCTTTTTTTCTTTTTTTAATTAGATGCACTCGGATGCGTTCAAACACTCACTTCCTCATTTTCTCTGTCTCGTGTAGCTTTGCGATGGGGATTGAGTTCAGAGAAGGCTCGTTGGTTTTGAACACAAAAAATCAGTACAAGCTGAAAAAAGGTGAGTTTAAGTACTTTATTATAGAAGCACATGAAACGGTGCTTTCTATGGATTATGTAAAATTATATTATTGATAATCAAACTTGTGTGTGTGTCCGTCCTTCCACCAGGCATGGTGTTGAGTATCAGTTTGGGTTTTGCTGACCTCATGAATAAAGATGGCAAGAAAGACGAGCTGAAGAAGTACGCTTTGTTTATTGGTGACACAATACAGATCAATGAGGTGAGTTTTTTGTTATTATTATTGATATGAATCTGACTTTTAGTTTTTTCAGTTAATCAATCATGTGTTTTAGTCTTTAAGATGTGAAATCACAATTTCCTGCAGCCGATGTTTATTAGGTTATATTTATACCAAAAAAAAGCAGCAAATCTTCACATTGGATCAGAAACCACAAAACTTCAGGCATTTCTATTATAATACAGCCTAAATGTTGTTTTAAGTGATTATCAGAATAGTTTAAAATTCATTTTTCTGTCAATAACTAATTGTTTCAGCACTCAGTCAAATCTTTTCCCTGCTGAGAAGCCGTAAAACATTTTAATGAAGCTTTCTTATTTTGAAAGGATTTTCTTTTTATAAACATGTTGGACCATATCGCTGAAATTTTCAGGAAGATTTTTTTGATTTTTAGTTTGTTTTTATGATTTGTGTGTGTGTGTGTGTGTGTGTGTGTGTGTGTGTGTGTGTGTGTGTGTGTGTGTGTGTGTGTGTGTGTGTGTGTGTGTGTGTGTGTGTGTGTGTGTGTGTGTGTGAAAAACAGGAAGAGGCCGCCACGATACTCACACCAGTTAAGAAAAAGATCAAAAATGTGGGAATCTTCTTGAAGGTACGACTCTTTTTCTTTCAGTTATTGAACAAATACGAGCTGAAGTTGAACTTGGAGACCGACCGATTTACCGACTTGTGTTTTCCGATATTTGAAATTTACTGCATTTCCGGGGAAGTTCGGTGTTTCCACGTACTGACGTCATTTTGGAGAAAAGTTTACTGTTAAAACGTGAAATATTCTGCCTTTAATTCATACTTGTTTTATGATCGTGTTTTAGTTTATATATCGGAAATAATTTTTCTTCTGATATCGGCCCCCCCAAAAAAAATCCATCATCTGTCAAGCTTAGTTAAGGGTTTTTTTGGGGTTTTTTTTTTGCGTTACCTGCCCACATTCAACAGCAGCTATCTTTTATTGCAGCTTCATTTCTGTTGATATTTTAAGTCAAATGAGTGGATGAGAAAAAAAACAAATACTCGCCCGTACGTCTTTCTGTGAAATAATCTGTCGTGTATGTGCGATCAGCTGGAGCCGTTTTCTCCCCGTTATTTCACGTGTTGTTTGTGTTGGTCTTTTTTAAAATTTATTTATTTATCGTTTTGCTTATTTTGTCCCGATATTGTGATCGTTTAAAGAAAAGGGAAAAAAAAAATCGCGACTTGATCGTAGTCAAGTAATCGGAGGGACCAGAGCCGTAAACTCACTGATGTGTTTTGTCAGAACGACGACGAGGATGACGAGGAGGAAGAAGGCGACGATGCCGAGGAGCTGCTGGGGAAGGGAGCTCGCAGCGCCGCTCTGCTCGCCGACAGAACCAGAGTAAGTGTGGACGAGTGTGTGTGTGTGTGTGTGGTGTTAAATATGTGATCAGTGGCTTTTTATTTTTATTTTTTGCCACCATGACAGAATGTTCATAACTAAGAGTGTGAATGTCTTTGTACTCTCCCAGCTACTGGGGAAGGTAAGTATTCATTGTTCTTTCTAAAAAATTTCATAAGCTGAACTTCACTCGTTCAAAACTCCCCCTTAGCTGATTTTTTTGTTTTTGGGGTGGGGGGGAGATCTGTTGTCGTTTTTAATTTGAGTGATTTTTGATTTATCTTTTGTGTATTAAATTCTTTTTTTTTTCTTTCTTTCTTTTTTTTACCATCCAAAGCTTTAAAAACACATCTGTTTTGTGCATGTATGTTGTGTTTTCCACCTTTTATTTATTTTTTTTAAACAACAGAAAAGTCTTGGCTCCTGGTGTTTCTCTGTGGTCACTCAGTCGTGTCTGTTGTCAAACTCTAGAACGAGATGACGGCGGAGGAGAAGCGGCGCGCTCACCAGAAGGAGCTGGCCAGTAATCTGAATGAAGAAGCCAAGCGGCGCCTGACGGAGCAGAAAGGAGAGCAGCAGATTCAGAAGTGAGTGATCGGACGCCGGTAGTCCGCTCGTATTAGCGGTTTTTTTTTTTTTTCCCTCTTAGGCCACTCTGAATCGGCTAACTGTGTTTGTCCCGCCCCTCCTTCGCTGTGATTGGACGGCTGGTGACGGCGACGAGCGCGGCGTTGATATTTTTCAACACTCGCTGACCGGGGAAGAAAAATCGAGGCAGAATAAACGCTCGGCACTTCGTCAAGCTGCTAAATTAAAAACATTAAAGACTGGGGAAGAAAAAAAAAACCTCTGTTGCAGAGTTTCAGGTAGTTTTGCCGCATGCTGATTGGTTAAAACGAACCTGAGAGGTCTCCGCCCAGAACCAGATATTCACAGACTGGAATTGTCTCTGGGCCGCTCCAGGTTCGCACGTCCGACGGGGATTGTTGTCGTCGTGTTTATTTCGTTTAAACCTTCTTTCATCATTTACATCCACCAGTTTTATTGTTACTTGTGTTGCTGTAAATGATTTGAAAAATGTGTCTTGGATAACTCCTAAAGACAGAAGTAGGTTAAGACGCACGTTTAATTAAGTTCCAGCTCATTAGTCGGCATTCTTTCTTTCTTTTCTTTTTTTTCCCCCTCTCAGGGCCCGAAAATCAAACGTGTCCTACAAGAACATGTCTCAGATGCCGAGAGAAAAAGACATCAGGGACATGAAGATCTTTATCGACAAGAAGTACGAGACGGTCGTCATGCCCGTGTTCGGCATCGCCACGCCGTTCCACATCGCCACCATCAAGGTACGCGGCGCACGCATTTTATTTTATTTAACCGTTTATTGTCTCGTGCACCGACCGATCTCTCCTGATTCTCGGCGTAGAACATCAGCATGTCCGTAGAGGGAGACTACACCTACCTGAGGATCAACTTCTACGTCCCCGGCAGCTCCCTGGGACGGCAGGAAGGAAACATCTTCCCCAACCCCGACGCCACCTTCGTCAAAGAAATGTGAGTGCGGGAATTTTGAACGCTCGTTTTTCTTCTTTTTTTTTTTTTTGCACGCTTTCAAGGGGAGGGAAGATATGATTTGACTCCTCCCCCTCCCCAGCACGTACCGGGCGTCCAACCTGAAGGCCCCCGGCGACACGTCGGTGCCCTCCACCAACCTGCAGAACGCCTTCCGCATCATCAAGGAGGTGCAGAAGCGCTACAAAACGCGAGAGGCCGAGGAGAAGGAGAAGGAGGGCATCGTGAAGCAGGACTCGCTGGTCATCAACCTGAACCGCAGCAACCCCAAACTCAAGGACCTCTACATCAGACCCAACATCGCGCAGAAGAGGATGCAGGGCTCGCTGGAGGCGCACACCAACGGTGACGCCGCCGAGACGGTTTCTCGTCGAGTTTGAGAGATTTCTCACGAGTGTTTTTTGTTTTGTTTTTTTATTGAAGTCTCTTCTTCTTCTTCTTCTTCTTCTTCTCCTCGCGCAGGTTTCCGTTTCACGTCGGTCCGCGGCGATAAAGTGGACATTCTTTACAACAACATCAAACACGCCATCTTCCAGCCGTGCGACGGGGAGATGATCATCGTGCTGCACTTCCACCTCAAGGTCTGCTTTGTTTAGCTGATCCGTCTTGAGAAAACGCAGAGTAAGCTTAATTACTGCCGCGCTCGTACGTTCGGTAAATACGAGGCCTGCAGCTCGCGGCCGTTTGGCTTCCGTTTACAAAACCCGGAAAAACAAATGAAGTGACATGTTGGTGAGTTTTAGAGAAGTCAGCAGGTAGAATTTCTGATTGCCTTTCGTGGAGCCGGGTTTGCCGACTCGTCCTTTGTCTAGTCTCCCGGCTGCAGCTCCGTATTTGCAATACGAGGCGCAATCGAAACGTTCACGGCAGCACGGTGACGTTTTGGTGACCACTTGAGCGGAAAGCACCAATTTAATTCTGTGTAAAAAGAAAAAAAAGAGTCTCAGAACCTTTTTGACCGCGCCTCGTACGGACACGAGCGATATCGAACTCTTCGGCAAATCAGCACTTTTCCCAGAGCGTCAAACTCTGTCCCGTCGCACTCTTCCTCCAGAACGCCATCATGTTCGGCAAGAGGCGCCACACGGACGTCCAGTTCTACACGGAGGTGGGCGAGATCACCACGGACTTGGGCAAACACCAGCACATGCACGACCGCGACGACCTGTACGCCGAGCAGATGGAGCGCGAGATGAGGCACAAGCTCAAGTCGGCCTTCAAGAACTTCACGGACAAGGTGGAGGCGCTCACTAAAGAGGAGCTGGAGTTCGAGGTGCCCTTCAGAGACCTGGGGTGAGCGGATCGGGCCGGGGGGCCGCCGAGCATCGCCGTAACGGCCCCGAACGGGGGAAAAGAAAATAAGTTCTGGGGAAGTCGCTGTAAGGAGGTGGGCTGACTGTTTCTGCCTGTGCGTCTTTGTTTCCAGGTTCCAGGGCGCCCCCTACAGGAGTACCTGTCTCCTACAACCCACATCCAGCTCACTTGTCAATGTCACTGAATGGGTGAGGCTTTGACGCACATTTTGCACGTTTAAATAAAATATAACCTTTACTCTTCTCTTCTCTTCCTTTTTTTTTTTTTTAACATCAAGCACATTTTTGTCCACAAAATGGTTCCGATTTGTCTTTCTAATCTTAAATTCAAATTTTTCGTACCCTCTCCTGTTGGATAATCTCGTAGCCGCCGTTCGTGGTGACTCTGGACGAGGTGGAGTTGGTCCACTTCGAGCGCGTGCAGTTCCACCTGAAGAACTTCGACGTGGTCATCGTCTACAAGGACTACAACAAGAAGGTGACGATGATCAACGCCGTGCCCGTCAACTCCCTCGACCCCATCAAGGAGTGGTTCAAGTAAGGCCGGCACGCAGGGAGAGAGCAGTGGAGTTCATGAAGGAAGTCATCTAATTGAACCAATGCAGGCCGGATCACAAACAAGTCGTTCTGGTTTCGGTTCTTTTTTTTGTTTTGTTTGTGTGTGTGTGTGTGTGTGTGTGTGTGTGTGTGTGCAATAAAATGTTTTGTGTCTTTCTCAGCTCGTGCGACATCAAGTACACGGAGGGAGTCCAGTCTCTGAACTGGACCAAGATCATGAAGACCATCGTCGACGACCCGGAGGGGTTCTTCGAGCAGGGAGGCTGGTCCTTCTTGGACCCAGAGAGCGAGGTGCGTTCAACGCAGTGGACCGAAAAAGGAAAGGAAACGAAAATCACCCCCTCCTTCCCCCCGTTGTCCATTTCAGTCGAAGTTCACGACGGACGATAGATTTGTTCCGCTTTGTTTCCTCCTGTTGTTTTGCGTTTGTGATCACGTCCTTGTTTTTTTTGTTTATTTTCTCTCAGGGAAGTGGTGGAGAGGAAGACTCGGAGTCAGAAATGGAGGATGAAACGTTCAACCCGTCGGCGGATGAGGAAGAGGAAGAAGAGGAGGACAGCGACGAGGATTACAGCTCGGAGACGGAGGACTCTGGTAGGGTTCATCACAACCTCTTAAACTCGCCACGTCGGCAACAATTCTCTGGTCCTTTTCTTTTATCGTATGCGAGAGTGAGCGGAAACTTAAAAACAGACCGTTTTTGCCGTTTTCTTCAATTTTGTGTACAAAATATCAAGAAGGTAACATCTCGGACATCTTCAGCGAATGATAATCTGAACAACTCTCATTATCGCGCTAATTTCTGACCGTCTGTTGTGATGGCCGTTGTGTAGACTACAGCGAGTCGCTGGGCAGCGAGGAGGAGAGCGGAAAAGACTGGGATGAGCTGGAGGAAGAAGCCAGGAAAGGTTCGTATCTTAAACTCTCTTGTGATCCGTGTGTTTACACCTGCTAATAAAATGCAGCCCATCAATGTGTCCCAACCTCAATCCTGTCAACAAACGTACATCCCAGGTCAAGAAAGCAATGCAGCTGTTTGTGTTGTGGTTGTTGTTGTTGTTGTTGTTGTTTTTTTCCCGCATGTTTTATATGACAAGCTGCTGTTACTTACCTGTTGTTGGGATATATTATAACAAAATATTTTAAAAGTTATTGTAAAACCGTAGACTGTATATAAAAATGCACGTAGTCTCCAGGTCTGAAAAGTGAAGCCAATGCATTACCACTGATGGCCACTAGGGGCCGGTTCCAAAAACACCTCGGGCTCCAATCGACTCCCATTCAAAAAGCGTCAACTTCGCTCATCAAATACAAAGTCGTTGCGTCAGGAAGTGACCATATTTGGACGAGCTGGCGGGGAGCGACCGATGGATTTGGGAACCTGAGGAAGCTATGCCCCGCCCATCGATAGTGACTATCTGACTGCACCATGGGCCTTTCAAACAAACGGACACGCCTCCCAAAGAAACAGTTTTTAATTTGCTTTCCTTATTAATGACGGGATTATATTTAGATGGACCGCCAGAAAACTAATAAGAAAGTGACTTTAGTGAATGAAAGGAAAATGTATAGAGTCTAAGGAGCTGAAGGCTTTTTGGAGGAAACCCCCTTGTGGCCCTCTGTGGTATTAAGAAGCTACGTCCGCTTTTATATACGGTCTGTGGGACAGCCTGCCAGCCTCAAGTGGCCGTTCGAGGTACTGCAGGTCAGCGTTGGGTTCAATTTTTCCGCCCGTTGTGTAAAACATTCAGTTAGAATCTTGGTTAAAATGAAAAACACAAAAGAAAATCAAACTCCAGGATCCATATTGAAGTTGCTTGTGCTCGTACGAAACGTCTTCTCGATACCTGCGTCGGTCAAAGACCGAGCGATCGCACCCTCGTCCTCTTTAAACGACAACTGTGACTTTGTGTGTGTGTGTCTCCCCCCCCCCCTCCCCTCTTCCAGCTGACAGAGAGAGCCACTACGAGGACGAGGACACCTCCAACAACAACAACATCAACAACAAGAAGAGGAAGGTGCGGTCATCAGCTCCGCCCAGCAAGAAGAAGCGACGGTCCTAAATTCCTCTCTCTCGCATACACGCTCACACTCACACACTCACTCACACTCTCACACACATACTGCCAAACCTAGTTAGCCCCCTCCTCCACCCCCCACCCCCCCTCCCCCCGGCTCTTCTGACGCTCACACACACACACACACACACACACACACACACTGTACATAGACGTAGGAGCCCATTATTTTTGTGCCGGTCGGTGAAGTGCCGCGGCGGGACGGTGAACGACGGTCACACTTCATCCATCGGCTCCTTCTCCTTCCTGGTCCTCGCTTTTGTTTCCACCTCCATCCATCCATCCATCAGGGTTTGTTTGTGTGTGTGTGTGTGTGTGTGTGTGTGTGTGTGTGTGTGTGTGTGTGTGTGTGTGTGTGTGTGTGTGTGCGTGCGTGCGTGCGTGCGCGTGCGCGGGTTTGTGTGCGTGTTTAAATGGGTTTTTATTGCGAGCATTTGTTTATTTTCTGTTTAAAAAATAAAAATAAAAAAAAGTTTCTTAACTAATGGGTGACAGAAGAAAAGACCTGACATCATCTCTGCCAAGTGTTTTATATGAAAACAGAGAAACGTACTGCTCCCCCTCCTCCTCCTCCTCCTCTTCCTCACCTCCCAAGTTTTCACTCCCACCTTTTTGTTTTCTTCAGTGTTTGTTAAAACATAAAAAAACAAAAGAGATAGAACATTTGTCTTTTTTGAAAGGGTGGGGGGGGCAGATGCACATTTTCAGATGATTTCCTTTCATTTTTTTTTTTTTTTTTTTTTTTTTTTTTTAAACGGGGTTTGTAAACTTGTGCATCCAGACAAACACACACACACACACACACACCATCTCCTTCCCACTTGTCCTCCCCCCCCCTTTTCTTTTTTTTTGTTCGTCCTGAGTAGATATGATGTTGTACTGTTAATTCTGAAAAAAAAAATCCTGTTTTTGTTTTTGTAATAAAATTAAAAGGAACCGTAGTTTGTTTTTTAGTGGGATGTTTTTCTTTCATGCAGCTGGTGGGGAAACGATGACGTGATGTGATGACGTTTACCATGTTTTTTGGGTTTTTTTTTCTGGGTCACATGAATCACTTCAAGCCTTGTCCAGTGCTTGTGGGGGGGGGGGGCTTTCAAACATACTCAAGTACTTTTGAGCTCAAAGTCCAGGTGTGGATGATGGCTGTACTTTAAAAAAAAAAAAAAAAAAAACAGGAAGTGGTCGTACTTCTCGATTGTCACAAACAAGCTGCTCTTTTCAAAAACAAAAGTTATGGTTTTGACGTACGTAAATGTCCTGTCCAGAAATCGTGCAGGCGCTGCAAACTAAAACACACCGAGGGACGTCTCTGTTTCTGCACTGGGGGGGGGGAGATGGACATAAAAGACATGCTTTTCCTTGAAATGAACTTATTAATGCTTCTGAAAACACGAGTCGCTGCCAAAACGGTCCTTGTTTTAAAAAAAAAAAAAAAAGGCCCCGTTTATTTTTAACAACTTCAATCCTTTTAAAGTTTTAGGCTTTTACACCTTCTTGGCACGAACATCCTCTGAACGACTGAAACTTACTTCTCTTATATTTTTATCTGATTTTGTATGTTTTTTGTTTTTTTTCTTTGGGGGTGGATGGGCTTCTTTTTTCTTTTTTTTTTTACCGTGGCGTATTTTACATATTGTTTTGTTGTTGTTGTTGTTGCCTTTCAGCACGTAGAGTCTACGCCTTTCGTATGAAATGTGCAATATCAATAACGTAGATTTGACTTGCGGAGACGGAAGCGCGCCGACAAAGAACACAAACCGCTGGCGTCGTGGTCTCGGACCATACGGACGCCAAGAGGAGAGGTTAGACCCGCTCTTACGCAGTTATTGCACCATTTTTGTTGTTATTTACAGGTTTTGGGAAGGGGAAAAAAAAAACAAAAAAAATAGAATTTTTGATTCACCGCCGTGAGGAGTTCGTGTCGTCACTGCAGATCACGGAGGGATGTTTGGAACAACTTGCTGTTTTTCGGGTTGTTCTCTTTCCTCTGCAAGCTTGTTTATATAGAGCAGCCATACAGTTGTAGTTTTTTTTTTTTTTTTTTATGCGTGTGTTTTATTCTAATAATGGATGTTTTTTTCGCAGGAGCATTTTTTTTTTTTTTTTTTTTTTTTTTTAATGAACATGGAGTCACGCACCAATCGGGATGTGTTTTTATGACCAGCAATTTTTTTTTTTTTGTAAAAAAAAACTATATATATATTTTCAGAAATAAGAACCTGCTGCTGACTAGTCTTCAAAAATACTCAAAAATAACCCTTGGACTTTATTAATACCACAGTATAACAACAACAACAACAAAAAAGGTGCACACAAGAAAGAATTTAGAAATACCTATGCATAAAAATTTAAAAAAAAAAAAGATGGATTAAAAACAATACTTATTTTAGAAAAAGAAATAAGAGCAATACATAAATACACACACACACATATACAGACTTTATACACCAATAAAATTCAAATGATTAATTACAGTTTGGGATGACTTGGAAGTGACAGGTGCTGTGCAATGAAATGAACAGTGCAGTGTTATTTTATGGTGGCGTTGAATAGAATAAAAGTATTAAGTAAATGCAAAGCTGAATTTTTCTAAATGGACAAGTGCACGATCAGATTAACCTGAAAAGTTGTTTTTGCGCCCCTTTTGATCACCACTTTATACGTCAAGAGTCATTATTCCCCCCCCCCCCCCCAAGAAACCACCCAGAGAATAATTGTCAGCTGCTTGGGACCTTCACAGAAGATGGTATTTAGAAGTGTTCCTGTGCCCACGCAGTGATTTCCACTACCGAGTCGTGTCTGTTTTTAGTGCAGCGCCGCCTTAAAGCCGGAATATCACGGCCGTCCACGAGTGGTTTTCGGCCTAGTCCCCTGCGCAGTGATTTCTCCAGATTTTCTGAATTTTTTTTAATGATTCTACGCACCATAGATGATCCCCAAATTCTTTCCAGTTTTACATTTCAATGAAATATGGGTTTGCATGATTTGCAAATCATCGCATTCTGTCTTTATTTACATTTTACAATGCGTCTCGACTTTTTTTTTGGAAACGGGGTTGTAGTAAAACACTGACAGGGAACATTTACTGCATCGTGTGTATTTTTTTTTTACTTTTGATACTTTAATTTAATCGTACTTTAATTTGAAGTTTTGAATGGAGAATTTCAACTTGTATTTTTTACAGTGTGGTTTTAGTACTTTTACTAGAGTAAAGGATTTGACTTTCTTACACCTCTGGCAACATTATAGAACTTTTTTTTTTGCCTGAGGTTACATCTTTAAAGTATTACATGACAAGACAACAAGATAATGCAAATTGCACTCCTCCCCCACCACCACCACCACCACCACCACCCAAGACCCCTTCCTAAATAACCTATAAACATCTCCACTCGTTGCTTTTGTTTGAAAGCTGTTGAATTGTTCTTCTGTAGCTGAACTTCACCCGCCCACCGGCTTCTCCGCTTTACTATCTTTTGCCTTGACGGCTCACCAAATTTGATTAATCAAATGACTAAAACCAAATTTGTACTTTCGAACAGGAAAGTCGCGACGACGGACATCAAAGTCGAAACACAATTTGAATAGTCTCCATAAACAATTACTGCCGCAGTGCTGCACACGCATTGTAAAATAAAAGTTTCCGTTTGTAGTGACACATTTAACGGTTTTTTTTTTTCTAACTCACCCCAAACACGAATAAGAAAAGACAAAGACTATCCGTCTTGCTTTTTCGCTCCTAATTATGTAAGGTGTTTTAAGAGAGACACACCAGCACTGCACACGATTAATTACACAGGTTAATGACTTTAAACCGTTTAATAATACAATACTTAAACCGTTTGATCCCTGATGACAGGATATTCAAACCAAACCAATCCTGCTGTCCAAAAATATATATATATTTTTTAACAAACTACTTATTATTGATTTCCTACGTGATGGTTTGTAACCTGATTACACTGCTACGACTGCATCTTATTTTTTCTTATTGTTGTTTGTCCTTGTTACATCTTGTTTTCATCTTATTTCTACGTAATGACATTAAAAATGTCTTGCATGTCTTGAAAAAAGAAAAAAAAAATTATGCAATTTACAAAACCCCTGTGCCCCAATTCCATACCATATAATAATTATTTATAGTAAACAATTGTTTTTGTTAGTGTATAAATAAAATCGACATATATTGCTGTTTCATACAAACTTTAAATCATGTGATATGTGCAATCTATAAAGGCATCAAATGACAGTTTTAATTGGAAAGGGTACTTCTGGTTAAAGAAAAAAGCAAAGTGTTTTTCTATGAAAGTTAATTCTTCATTTTTTTTTTTTCTCTGAAGTATTCTGAAAGCGTTTTCCTCTCATGCTGCAGCTCGTTGTTATTATTATTATTTTTTTCCAGCTCAGGGAAGAACCTCCATTTCCTTTGAGCATTGCACTGTGGCAGAATGTCTTTACTTCATCTAGTGCATTTTTAGTACTTTATACTAATTATTATACTAAAACGGCAAAAGGAATCAAACGCGTCACAGAATTTGTCAAACCAGCAGAGTTGACTTTGACCTAGTTTAGGTTGCACGACTTTTGTGAATGTGATTTGCCTTTATTTGCATTTAAATCAATTCAAATTTATATAAAGAGGAATGGAAACGTAGGTCGTCAATAAAATGGGTTACTGTTTGAATTGAAGTCAAGACGACATGGACACAAATTGTGGGGTTCATTTTTGATGAAGAGGTTTAAACAGTCCTATGTGTTGCATCGCACTGTGACATTTATTTCTATGGATCATGGAGTGGAGTTGGAAACGATTCATTATTTGGGGTGAGTCGAATAATAATACACATCTTTAAATATATATATATATATTTTGGTCTTTGTTTAACAAACAACTGTCAATAATCAGTCTATTCGAGATTCATTGAATTATAAAATGATTAGTGTGAGATTAGGATACAAGTATGTACGATTTTAACTTTGATCTAAAATGTTAAAATTAATAAACCACCTAAAATTAATCTAAGAGGGTATTTTTAAAAAAATACAACTTATTTTGTAGGCCACAAGATGTTCTACTATAGAAGTGTAAGAACTGACGCAGTCTGCATGCTCACTTGTGTATATGTTGAATGTGTTGATAATGATGAGTTTAATATCGATGTTAAACTTGTTATTTGCAGGATCTGTCCTTCTTGGTTTGAGCATTTCTCACCGGGCAGGTAAGAACATGTTTCCTGACAGGAAAAGTACCACTATATCAATTTAAAAAATACTTTGCTGTTACATTAAGTTAAATTCCTAAAGTCCTAAAATGAAGTGGATTAGGTACGATAAAAAAAAAAAAAAAATGCAGTAACATATGAGGTTTTATGAAAGGTATTTTGCACTAAAACACAGAACAAACACAATGAAAATAACTTGACAATTTTAAGGGACATTTAAAAAAAAAAAAAAAAAAAAACGGAAGTCACTGAGATGGCAAGTAAACGAGTTTTTCTGGCATTTGGAGGTTTGAAGGAAAGTGTTACTTATTATTATTATTATTATTACTAATTATTATTCGCCATGCAGACTCCGTGTCCACCAATGGCTACACTCTTATCACTGAATGGAGGATGACCTGGACAGAGGCTCAGGGCTACTGCCGGACAGTGTACCGTGACCTGGCCACCGTATTTAGTGAGGAGGGCATTAAAGACCTCAATGAGCTGTCCGAAGACTTGGACGACGCCGTCTGGATCGGTTTGTACGATGACGTCAACAGCTGGAAATGGTCTCTGGTGGGTGAATATTACTATGCAGGGGTAAGCAAGGACTTCAGGAACTGGCAGCACGATCAGCCGGACAACGCAGGAGCGGTCGAGCACTGTGTCTCCATGAAGGAGGACGGCTTCTGGAGAGACAACGCTTGCGCAATCGTCAAAATGCCTTCCATTTGTTTCGTCGGTGAGCTTTTAATTTACTGGACAAAGTGATCAACAATCGATCACCACTGAAGAAGTTACATCATTTGTCATTTTTTTTAAGTGCCGAATAAAATACGTTTGACTTTTGCATAGAATAATTCAGATTTATATGTAATTTTCCACCTTAAAAAGATGTGATTTTTGTCACGTTTCCCCCCCCCCCCCCCCTCGTTTGTTCTCCACGTAGATGGTGCTGGCGATCAGTATGTGCTGGTGACGGAGGAGATGACTTGGGTGGAGGCTCAGATCTACTGCAGGCGGCACCACACGGACCTGCTCAGCGTGAGGAGCGCGGCCGAGAACGAGGGAGTGAAGGGCGGGGTGCTGGGACACGGCTCTGTGCAGGAGGCCTGGATCGGACTTCGCAGGGGCTCCTGGAAGTGGTCGGACGGCAGCAGCCTCACTTTTACTGCCTGGGACAGCGGACAACCCAATAACGGGAACGGCTCCGAGGCTTGTGTCAGTATTCAAAATGGGACATTTCACGACAGGGACTGTGCCACCAGATTCAACTTCTTCTGCAAAGGTAAGTCCAAATTCAACATGTCCTTTTGTACTACTCAAGACTAGTTCGTGCATCTAAAGGTTTGTCTTTAGGCCCCAACAGACACCCACCGTTTGTGTTATTTAAATGAGGGGTTTGCTGTTTTAAAGGCGCGCGTTAAAGGGATTCCAGCAATGGAAAACAGAGGAAACCCGATCCCATTGAAATGAAGAAATATAAATGTAACAAGAACAAAACGCTTTCTAGGAGATCATCAGTAAGACAGTCAATACTGTGGGAAAAACAAAACCGCGAAAAAAAAAAAAAAAACCCGCTTCATAATAAAACGTCGGCAAATAAAACAGGAGGGACGGTGGATGAGATCCTGTAACAAACACCGATCAGCAGGTCCAGATCTTTCTGTGATGAGCAGGTGACTTTTCATCCAGTGCCTATGTAAACACTATGTACCTGTGAATTCTGCCGGACACATGCAGGACCTTGGACAGCACACTTGAATAACGGGACTTGGTGGGCAGGAAAGTGCTGAGTCGTAAGAAGTTTTTTTTTTTTTTTTCAATTGCTGGTACTTCGTAGCTCCTCCTTCTTATTGGCTGTCAATCATCATTCAGTTCCTTCAATAACTCAGAAATGTCACCGCTGGACAAACGATATGTCTGAATATTTTGTTTTCCCTCTGACGTCTCAAAAATGTTTCCACGGGTGTAAAACCACGTTCTCTACATATTATCTGCTTTCTCTGCGTCTCCTTCTCACCACCATAATAAGAGAGGCAGTCTCTCCAGATTTGCGCACCTGATTAATACGTGTCTTTCAGTCGTACTAAAATACACACGCAATCACTTAAATCTGCTTGGACATTGTTTTGCGGGTGGTGTGGAGTTTGCACGTGATTTTCCACACGCAAACCTTTGATGAATCAGGCCCTAAATGTGAAATTATTCGTTTTGCAAACGTTGCAAATGTTTCTCAGACAGGATTTTTTTTTTTTTTCTGTAAGAGCAGCAACAACAAAACGAGGCTTTTGAATATCGTTCCTGATATGGAAATTAATTGTACTTTCTTGCAACTTGACCTAACTTAACATGACAAGACTACAAGACTGTGCAAATTGCAAACAAATGAGAGATTAAACAAACGATAGGTAGTGAAGCCAGACCTTTGAGATGCCTGTGAGTCCGGCCTCATTTTCTTCTTATCGCTGAAGATTGTTCTTTGTGACTTTTACTGTATCTGTGGGGTTGTTGGCGTGCGTTCACCAAATGTCTCCCTGGTGGTGTTGTGTGAAGAATAACGCTAAGAATATATAAACTTTGGAAAACCGTTACAACAAGTTGAAAATCTTGTGTGAATTTTAAGGGACATTTAAAGAAACGTTTCACAGCTCCATTTGCCCCACAGGACAAAGGACCAGCAAGAGCACAAGAAACAAATACCAAAACGCATACAAACTAGAACTACCACCTCAGGGTATGTCAACCGGTCACCTTCCAGTTTCCACCCACTTCTGTCTAGACTCATATATATGTAGTGAAGTCTTTGAATGAATGTATATAAATTCACAGACTTGGCCAATAAAGCTGTTTCGATAACCTCTAGAAAATAACACATCATCAAATCTTTATCTAATCCCATCAGCACATTTGTGTGAAATTCGACTTCAATCACGGCCAATCAAATCAGCTCCTTTCATCCTCTCTAAAAGTCATGTGGCGTTGTTCGCAAAAATTGGACGTACAGAAGGAGCAGACATGACGTCGCAGTGACCTCGACTTTTGACCTTTGGCCACCAAAAACGCATCACCTCATCCTTGATTTCAAGTGAAAGTTTTTGCCGAATTTGAACAAATTATTAGCCGTTCTCGAGTCGTAGCTTTCAAAAGAATAGGCAGATGTGAGCTCACAGTGGCCTTAATCCTTGAACCCCAAATTTTAAGCAGTTTATCGCTGGGACCAAGGGAACGGTTGTTCCAAATTTGAAGAAATGTCCTCCAGGTGATCTTGAGATATCGCAGTCAACGGCATGGGACGGATGGACACATGTATGTAGCACGCGCAGGAGAGACAGGCCACCCGCAAACATAACGCACCCGTAAACCAATAAAAAATCAAAGTACTTGACCAATGGCAAAAAAAGAATCAAACAGAATCGCTTCCACCAGCTCTCAGCACAAACACATTTCAATTCAATGTGCCATGACATTTTCCTGGTTTTTGCAGTCAATACAACTGAAGCAACAAAAAAAAAAGTCAGAGTTCGATTTTGTCTCATCAATATTTCTCCAAGTATCTGTCTAAAAAAAACAACAACAAAAAAAACTTAAATATGAGCAACAACAACAACAACAACAAAAATCCAACCATGAATCCAGGTTCTGTTTGATATTTAAATTTTTTTTTTCTCAGGTCCTGTGCCCTCTGTTGTGACCACAAATCAACAGACTGGACCCTCCCACACCGTAGAAGGTAAACTGCATGGCCCCGACTATAACCGTAATTCAGACGTCACCTGATTTAAGGGGTGTGAACGTTGAAACAGAGGTTGAAGACTCGGATGTCAGAAGTCCTGCATTCAAAAGATTTAGTAGGAAAAATAATGCTGTGGATCAATTTGTAACTAATTAATGTTCATTGAATTCTTTCATAGCTGCCATGACGGCAGCTGTGCTGCAGACAGGTAACGTGGCACCGACAGGTAGAGCGACGCAGTCTGCACCACCGGCTTCTGCAGAAACTGGTCCAAAAATGGCCATCGATGAACACCCTGGCCCAACGTCTTCGCATGTAACCTGCGCCACGGTCCCACAACAACTCAACCCTTTGTTGCGACTCGACCTGCAGAGTATATATCGCGTAAATGTCGTGTCTGTCATCGCCATGGGAGATTGCTGCCATGAGCAGCTGAACGGTGCTGAAATCAGAATCGGCCTCAAGGCTGACCTCAGCAACCCAAGGTGATATTTGCAGGAGCAGAAGAGTACTTACTTGCTGTTGTAGCAACTAGCACTTACCGGCCACTTTGATCCTCCTTCGTTTTTTTTTTAACCACGCTTCCTCGTGTCTTTTAGGTGTGCTGTCATCGCAACTGAAGCGGGACAGCACAAATATATCTACCAATGCGGAGGTATGGAGGGTCGCTTTGTCCATATTGTGCTTCCTGGACACGGGAAGACATTGACTCTGTGTGAAGTACAGGTGTATGGTACTGTGCTCGGTAAGCTCCACACACCACCACGGATGATTTTATTTTATTTTATTTTTTTTTTTTAAATTGAGCATGCTCAACTCAGAAGAATAACAGTTTTCCTTTTTCCACTCTGTTTTAAGTGCACGGTAACATTGTTATAATAATATACTAGAAATATCAACATTGTAGGTAGAATTTTTTTTTTTTTACATTGTGAAAAGTGGACAGTGATGTTTAAAATCTTTTTGTAATACCACCTTGCCAATCACACGAGCAACTATTTTTCAGATTATAAGAAGAGATCTCTGGTGAAGATCAGCGCCGACTTTGACATGAGTGAGCCTCTCATCCAACAACAAATCCAAAAGCAGGTGGGAGATGAATTTCCACTATTTTCTTTACATGTTCTATATGTGTATTTCCAAAGACAACTTCCTTCAACCAATAAGTAATAGCATCGTGTCAGCTAAAGCAAAAGCTATTTGGTTAATTATGGAGTAAATAAAGGTAAAGACTGATTGTTACGTATGCTTCCAAGCTGGAGACGGAGATGGAAAACAGGGGCATCAGTAATTTGAAGATACGCTGGAGGATATCCGGGAAATGGGTTTCGCACATAGGAGCCTGAGCCCGTACAGTAAGGCTTTGACCATAACATTTTCTCTCATTCCTTATTAATTTATTCATATTTGTCTGTTTTTCTTTTCACACTTCTAGAGTTAATGCCATGTACCAAGGAATATATATATATATATTTTTTTTTTATTGTTGTGTAATAAAATAGAATAATGATACTTTTAATGCTAATGCTGTCCTTTCTGCAGCTCGTGTGAGAAAAAAAATTCCAGCTCGAGACTCGGCTCACCAGAAGGACTGGGAAGTGAACAAGAAGCACAGCGTGCGTGTACAGGAGGGAATGCAATGACTTTAAACATATTTACATTTTGAACCTACTATTTTCAGTTTAATGCACGTCAAAATAAACGTATGCAACTTATTGAGACAGATGTTAAAGAAAGGTGCAGTGTATATTTTTTGCATTTAAAAATATTGTGTGAAACATTTCCATGTTATGTTTAAAAAACGGATTTTTTTATTTTTTTTTTTTTTATTTTTTTTACTTTGTCATATTACATACAAATAAGAGCGTTTCCTTAGATACGCTTATTCAGTCTCAACATGTATGGGGAACAAATGGCAGAAATTGAATTTAATATCATACAAATGAATAAATTTGAAAAGCAAACCTCATTTGCCCAGTTAGTCTTATTGTCACTGCGTGAGATGTTGTGAGATTTCACGTTTAATGTCCATATGTTCACACTTTTATTTTGCATTTATTCAAAAAATAGATGCTTTTGTTGAAAGTGAAATACAAATAGTGCCTCAAATCATCACGTCCAGCCTGGAACAAGAGGCCACAGGGCTATTACCTGTACGTAACAAGTGCCTATACATTTTTGATTGATGATGTTTGATTGGACTGTTCAAACCCCATTCCAAAAATATCAATATGATATCAAAATGCAAAATTATCCCAGGAAATGTCTCCGTTTGTGGACGCAATGTTGAAATTTTTGTTTTAATAGATAGATTTGTAAATGCTTGTTGTTAGTAATGTTCATGTGTTGTGTCGTCAGGAAATCTGCCTGCTAAAAGGTTTGTGTTTTATTTTGAAGGTCTCTCCTGTCTTGTTGTTCCAGTTCCTGCGTGTGTGTTTCCTTCACCTTGATCTTTCTCACCTGTTTCCACTTTACCAGCAGCTTCCTCTGTTCCCTGTTCTCCTCTCTTCTTTCTCAACTTGTTGTTGTCCTCTTGTTTCAGGTCAATGCCTTCGCGTTTGCTTTCACCTCGCCTCTCCATGTATTTTATTGCTTACTTGGTTGTATGCCTCTGATTTAATAATTTAATTTAATAATCTTTTCTTAGGGCGCAGTTTAATTTTCTAGTTTTTAGAAATATTTTTGACTGTGTTATATTACATGCAAATAGGAGTATTTCCATAGATACGCTTATTCACTCTCAAGATGTAGGGGGAACTGTTGGCAGAAATTGAATGTAAAATCATACAAATGAATAAATTTGAAAAGCAAACCTCACTTGTCCAGTTAGTCATCTTGTCACTGCGATGTTCTGAGATTTCACGTTCAATGTCCATATGTTTACATTTATTTTGCATTTATTCAAAAGATAGATGGTTTTGTTGAAAGTGAAATTCAAATAGTTCCTCAAATCACCACGTCCAGCCTGAAACAAGAGGCCACAAAGCTTTGACTTGTATGTAACAAGTGCCTATATATTTTTTTTAAGAAAGAGCTAATGAAGGATTGAGAAAGAGAGCAAAGTCATGTTTGGAGAATGACTTGGTTTAAAATAATGCAAAACACAGACTGGAAATAAAAGTGAAGAACTGGCCAGAATCAGCAGAAGTCCAGTCTTGAAAAGATTAGGTTGATAGCTCTGAACTGAAATTGTTGAGCCGGCCCTTCAATGGGAAGGACAGATAGAGGTGGGTATCATCAGCATAGCAGTTACTGTTTGACTGGATGGTCAGACCAAAGATCATATGAAGAAGAGCAAGCGACCAACCGCAGATCAACTTTGAATGATTACGCTGAAGAAGGACTAGAATTGAATAATGTTTTTTTCTCATGTAAAGTGTAATTTTACAACTCAAATTCTAAAAACTTAAACAATTTCAAATTTATACAAAAAAAAATTAAGCTTACTTTAAAATTAAGGAAGAAACCTGGTAAGACTGCAAATAACAAATAACCCAAACACTCAGGTGGGCAACCAAATGAGATGTTTAACCAAGTGATGTCAGAGGTCCATTGGAACATTTGTGTGCTATGAACATGAGTAAATGACACACAGAGGGGTTTTTTGTAGGAGAGATTTAAAAAAAATAAAATAAATAAAACTCTGAATGGAGCAACACATTTCTCAATGGTGGTTGATGGTGGTTTACTTTGGGATTGTTGGGGCAAAAAGAAGAAACGTGCTTAACTTATTTTTAGCCATGCTAGTGCTCCACAGATCAGATTTACCACTTTGGTCCCGACTGAAATAACTCCCCAACCATCCAGTTGTTGGTGAGTGAACACAGTGGAAATGTTATGATGAATCCTCAAATTTTACCATTGGTCTTTTCTTCTTCTTTTTTTTGTGAATCTGCAATTTTGGGATAGTTTGCCCCGAAATTTGTAGAAATACTCCCCCCTCATGTCCTTTCTTTTATTGAACTATCCAACAGTTTGTGACCAACCATTCCAATCAGCCTCAGCTGTGTTTTGTGTAGTGCTAATAAGCACGCTAACACGATGTAGCCTGCCAAGATGGTACTGCATACGTTCACATTGCCATTATAATGTTAGCATGCTGATTTCATTGGAAGGTTTCATTCTTAATGTTAGCATGGTTATTTACAGTACTTAAAAGCATCTTTGTGCTACAAGAACAGCCTTGCAGAGTTACTATGGTAACTCGTCACGATTTTGAGGTTTCCCAAATACATATTGACTCATTTCATAGTATCACAAGGGAAAAGGTCTGAAAACCACCGCAATAGGCCATTTACACAAACAGCAAACACTTTCAGCTTATTATTGTTTGAAAACGGACATTTTCTTGAAATCTCTTTGCTTCAAAGACCTGCATGATCTCGGCAGGAGTTTACATTCATTCCTTCGATTTCATTTACTCATTGTCTTGCCCGAGGCTGACTTGCCTTTCAGAAGACGGATGTGACGGATTCCTCACTATTGATCACTTTCATTCATTTCCCGAAAACAACGGTACTGGAAAAGAGTTGAATCTTGCTTTTTATTGTTAAGCTGAAAATCTTTGAAAATGATGGCATTATTAAGGCACTAAACCAGCTTCATATGCGTTTTGATTCGACAGATCTCAAAGTGAAGAGGATTGTCATAAGGATGAAGCTGCACTCTGGCGATGCACTCCTGAAGAAGGTACAAAAATAACTGATACAATAATACTTAATATGCATCTGCTTTTGAAAAACAGAAAATTACACTTTTCAGGCATAACATTTACATTGAAATGAATCATGAAATTCCTGTATGTCTGTGAAGATCCTCTGTCATGTACAGATTTATAGACTGATTGAAGAACCCATTTTTGTTTCTAACACTGGTGTTTGCCTCCAGTTGGAGACAGACCTGCGACATCAGAGCGTGACTGATTTCCATCTCCGCTGGCGCGGTGACAGAGGTGGACTCGTCTTCAGACGTGATGAACAGTCGGAGGTCGCTGAGAAGAGGGGTGAGTGTAGCCCCCTAAATCGTACACAAAGTGGAAAATGCTCTCTCCAAAGGTCACGAGATCACACTACGAGCACCTCTAGAGCTCACACGTGAACACATTGTAATTCATACAGAAGACAAAGTGTAAAAAGGCCGATTTGTAGTTTCACGGGGCCTCGTGTACCGAACTATTTCTTGCACACATTTGTCATTTTGGATTTTGGATCACAATCCGGAACCCTTAAGTTCGTTCCTAAGTAACAAATATATCATGATTTGTATAAAATGAGCTTCTTCGGGCAGATAAACAGTTTAGATGGACCCAGTGCTGTTCGTCAGGCAAATATCCATTAGTTAGTTGGAAAACTAACCTTAAGTTATAAAAAAAAAAAAGCCTAAAATAAACATCGACCACGACAAGGAATCCAACGAGCTTTCAAAATAAAAGTTCATTTCTGGCTCTAAATTGTTTTTCTAAAATCCCTTTTTTTTTTTTCTTTTACAGGAGGCTGATTGTTAAGCACAGGAGCCCATATGGTTTCACTCCAGATGTTGGAGCTAAAGTGGATTGAAATGTAATGTAGAAGAAGTCTGATTGATCATTTGAAGACCGTATAGCTTCAGTGTATTGATGTGGACTTATTCATTCTATCTTGCTTCATAGGAGCTGATGAATGTATCTTCTTTTAACTCACCGGCCTTCTTAAGTAAATAAATGAACTGCCTGACCTCCTCGATTTTATCGAGTCTATACTTTGAAAATATGATGTTACATACACATTATTTACATTTGTAAATATTTACATGTTGTTGGCAACATTTATGTATTTACAGTTTTTCCTGATGAATGTGAGATAACTTATTAGTTACTTGAATTGAGGTTCAAAATATGAAATTTTCCATGATTTTTAGAGTCCCTAAAAAACCTTGTTGACTTTTATGACGCTGCTATTGGTAATTAATTTAATACATTTATCAATATTCAAGTTAAATTTGAATTGTGACTTTATGTGAGTAGCATGATTTGATGCTATAAAGTCATTAAAAAGGGTGATGTTATTAGTTTTACGTGACATTAGTGGCTTTATACCTTTATGTTTTGACCCAACAAACAACTGAAACAAATGAATGACATCCGGTCTAAAATCATTTTCATGATCTCTGTGGTGATTCAGAGACTTGCCTGAAACTCTTCATCCCGAAATCTTTTTGCTCGTACAACCACATGTAGCCAAATATGCGGTGAATACAAACCAAACTCACCGCATGTGTTTGCATACGTGTTGAATAAGTACACCCTGACATCGATTGAAGGTTCAGGACTCCAGAGTCAGACCACAGCAGATGCAGTGCAGCGCATCAGGTACTTTTATAACTTTGATTATCAACAATTATTATAAATATTTAAATTTTCTTAATTTTTGCTGCTCGTTACTGTGCAGGTGGACAGAATATCAATACTGAAAAATGTATTGTGTCTTGTTTTTAGGTTTTAAATATTTAGACTGTACTTATAAATTAGGAATTTCGTCTGATTTATTTCCTATTGTGCGATAAAGAAAGAATGCCTGGCTGAACATCAACTCTTTCTGCTATACTTTTGCAGCTATGGATCACAAATGGCTTATTTGTTCAGGTAAATCTTAAAAGTGTCAAGAAAATCTCTTTTTGTGAATGGATGTCTTGAGTATTATCTTATCAATATAAGATAATACTTTGGTCTTCAACATGCTTCAGTTTTAGTTTTTTAGTTTAGTTTTTTTTTTTAGTTTTAACCATTTAAAAAAATCTTCTGAATTATGAAGATCAAGCTTCACAACATCGTTAGATATAAAATAGCACACCATCAATATCATACTGGATTACTGTAGGCATGATCAGTTTAGTATTTTTTGAAAAAAATTATGAATCAGGTTACTGAATAAACTAAAAACAATAATAAGCTTTATTTGTGAGGTGAAGTTTTACCCATTCAAATGTTGGAGATTTGGTTTGCAGTGAGGTTTAACGTAATCAAATGACTGTATGGAAACTCAGGGTGTGTGAGATTAGCTTGCAAAACACAGATGTTCAACAGCAAAGGTGGAAAGTTCTGTCATTACATACAGATATCTTCTGTAAACTCAATCTATACTTCTGAGGACACCAAAGTCATGTACAGCATGTGCAATTTAATCCAAATATAGTTTTTGATGGCTACCAAATGTTTAACGATAAGGATTTGAACACAAATTAAAATTGAGCAAAGAACTTTCTGATCAAAAATGAAATGAGTTAATATATTATTAAATACCGCCCAACCCACCCGCTGTTTGGTTTGCAGGAATTTTCCTGATGATTTTGATGGCTACCACCAGGACTAACGAGATTCGTCCCACAGGTAAGCAAGCATTCACTACAGCACTGGGTTCCAGTTTTTTGTGCGTCATTACATTTATGCTTATAATTCTTTAAAAAAGCAAAAAACAATTGAGTTGTTGTAATTTTAACGCACTTTACACTTAATGGCCACCTTGTGCTAAAGCATGCAATACACCCATCAGTCCACCACAGGACAGCATGACAATGTCATAATTTTGTCTTGTCCAGGTGAAAAACCATGTGGTTTGGTTAAGAAAAACCAACTAATGTAGTTGGGTTTGAAGTTGGCTTTTATATCCATCCAACTCATAGACTGCATATAAAAGATGCAACTACCCCCAACCTGCCTCCCTACACTGACATGCTGTCCTCTAGTGGACTAGTGGGTGTTTCACCAGCTTCCCATGCTGGTAGGTGTGGTCAAAGGCCACATGACATTTGTCACGTGACCCGTGTCATGTGATGCACATATCCTTTCATGGCAAGGCCAATCATAACCTTGACATGATGCCCTCTAGCAGACTGGCAGGTGTTTTTACTTACTCTGGTGTGATACTGGGATGGAGGCCAGTATTGGATGGGCAAATCTGATACAGCATTTTACAGTGGTTTGTAGGGTTTTTAGCTACCTAAGAATCTTATTTTTTTTTTTTTTTTAAATTTTGACCACAGTGAATCGACAGTACCTGTTTGTTTCAACTCCTATGAATTGGAGTGATGCTCAAGAATTCTGTAGAGCCAGCCACAAAGACCTGGCCAACGTCGACGGCATGGAGGAGCACGAAAAGCTGAAGAAGATCATCGGCACAACTGAAAAGATAGTCTGGATTGGCCTGTCAAGATCAGAGACAAAGCAGTGGGGGTGGTCTGAGGGCATTGCAGAATTGGAGTGGAGACCAAGCAATGATGATGGTGACTGTGTGTGGATGGGAGGAGATGGAACCTGGAACCTCGAAGACTGCAGCACCCTCAAGCCTGCTGTGTGCTTTTACTGTGAGTTACAGCAGCGAATAATGGTGTTTTGTTTCTAACTTTTCTAACATTAATACACAAATCTGTGAATCCACATGTTTTTGTAATGATTGACTTTTCATGACAAAATGTTTTGTCGCAGCGAACATACTTTAAAAGACTAAAATCCAGCTAGTGACCCTCAGGGGCTGCAATGTTCTTAAGACACGACAGTACAAAAGCAAAACTAAAAACATACACACACATAGAAAAGTGTCCAATGGCGTAAACATATATTAATTCAATGAGCAGCCTAAATTTGCTCAGGATATGAAATTACAATACATTATTCAGCTCAGTAAATATAATTACACATCATTACATTACAGATTGCAAATTAATCAATGATATTTATTGTATTTAAGTTGATAACAACAGCTTAGAAATTTATTCTCTGGGAACCTGAACAATCCCCCAAAAAATTTAGGCACATCATGAGAAAAAAAAAAAAAAGACAAAGAAGTTCCTCCGACAGAATGATGTATCGATTTTATAAAAAAATAAATAAAAAAAAAAATCTTTTTTTTTTGTTTTGTTTTTTTGCAGATGACAGCTACGGGATAAAACAATATTACTTGTATAACATTTTGCAGTCTTATCGAACAGCCAGGATAAACTGCAGATTGTTTTATTCTGACCTGGCCACTGTAAACAGTGATGACCAAAATATAGAGATTAAGGTGGCTGCAAATGGCAACGATGTCTGGATCGGGCTGTTCAGAGACGCCTGGAAGTGGTCTGACGGAAGTACTCGCTCTTTTAGAAACTGGTACCTAACTGCCCCTATTAATGTTGGAGGAAATCGGAACTGTGTTTCGATGAGAGCATCCTATGGATACCAATGGAGTGATATTGATTGTTCTAAAAAAAGTGCTTTCGTCTGTAACGGTGAGTAATTTATCACAGATTTTCACAAATATGTATGCTGTTTAACAAAGTGTCAATGCAATATAGCCTTCAGTATTTCTCAATTCTGGTTCTGTTTTCTGGTTCCATTAGATCACACATTTAATGTGGGATTGTCATAAGGTATTGTGTTAAATGTCAGAAAGCTCTGCATAAATGCTGTCGGAGTAAACGATTGAAGAATAATACATGTTTATTCATTTCAGTATTTCATGAGTGCTTATGTGATTTATGCACGTTTACATTGTTGGGAAGGACAGTTTGTGCTTTCTTGTCAGGAGTTAGATGGGAAAATTGACACCAAGATTAAATTCATGCAGTAAATATATAGACTAGTTCGACTCATTGCAGACTAATTGTTAACAGTCAGTTAGCTTCGTTTAGCAAAACTGTTTTTTGACAGATGTCATAAAACTTACAATACTCAAAGTGCATTATGGGTTTATCTGCCATTCTGGAGGTGCTATGTTGTCTAAGGTGCTCAATGTTCAACTTAGAAATTGTTGTACCTTTACTGATTTAATGGTACAATGTTTTATAAGATGTTATAAATTGCAAATAATAAGTCCCGAGATAGACACGGTAGAAAAATCTACCACGAGGCAAGATTTTTAAAGTTTCCCACATGGAAAAAAGGATACGTTAGTATATTTCCCCCAAATATTTAACAAAAACATATTTATGTTATATATATGTATTAAAATTAACTATTTAAATGAATCTCTGTTTTGGGGCTTTAGCACAGGGTACCAAGAGATTTGTGGTGAAACTGGAAATGAGCTCCGCCGTAAATCTGAATCTTCCCACAGTGAGTGAATCACTCCTGCAGCAGGTGAGAGTAAAACAAAGACAAACACAGACACTCACAGTAAAATGCGTCTTTACATTTTCATATGTGCTTTCAGGTTCAAACCCAGTTTGAAAAACAGGATTTGTCAGGTGTCAAAATCAGCTGGCGAGCTGTTAAAAATGAAACAATCTTCCGTCGCAAACAAGACAAGGACGATGGAACCAAAAAAACAGGTTTGTAAATTTTTTGGGGGGTTTTGTGCACTGGAACAACAAATCACCTCCACCTTTGAAAACACTTTTATTTTCCTTTAAAACAAATTCATAGTTTGAAAGTGAAACAGGTTCTGCTTCATGAACTTATTTAATGAAGGATTTTATTCATTTTTAGAATTGTGAATCCAGGTCCCAGAATAGAAAGGCCATTGAAGACTCCTGCTTGGTAAGGTTGTGAAGAAGCAGCTGTTCAATGACGACAAATAAAATCCTGCGTACATGTCATAAGAAACCTTGTTTTGTGGAGTATATGCTAAATACTCCACTATGCTCACCAGCTTGCAACTCTCGCTGGTTGATTTGCTGTTTTTTTTTTTTCCTGCGTTCTGCAGCTACATTTTATGGGAGCAGCGAGCGTGAATGTAAACAGTAACGGTGAAAAGTTAACAGTAGAGTTGTAAAACCAAAACAATGAGCTGAAAGATGTTAAATCGCTCCATAGAACTGGGCTGAACTGCAGAGTTGAGTAATAATTCTCATCATCATGAGAAAAGTTATTTGTTTTTGTGTTTTGTTGTTGTTTATGTATTTTGCACTTCAGTGCCACCGAAGCAAAAAGCCATTGACAGCACATTATCATTTCACCCAATGATTATGTAAAAATATTGTCTGTCTGTATGTGAATGAAACATGTTTTGACTAAGTCCAAAAAGAGATTACATATTACTCTAATTCCAAAGTCTTTGCTCTGGCTACCTGTCCGCTTCAGAATTGATTTTAAGATTGTTTTATTGGCTTTTAAAGCTCTTAATGGTCTTGGTACATCTTATTTATGAGATTTGATTGTATTGTATGAACTTTGTCGAGCCCTCAGGTCTTCTGTTAGTGGCCTTTTAATTACACCTGGGGTCAAAACAAAACCCCACTGGAATCTTTTCGTTACGATGATTCACGTCTCTTCACCCATCCTGAAGATCTCAGGGCTGCAGAAAACGTTGATATTTTGAAAAGCAAATTTAAGATCTACCTTAATTTTGCCTTCATTGAATTCTATTGATTTAATGTATTTGCTCAGTTGTCAACTTATTCATACAATTTATTTGGTTTTACTTCTTAGTATATCTAATTTAGTTTTTTATAAAATTTGAAATTGAATTCTATTCATATAATCTTAAATATAATAATTGTCTAAATATTCATGCATTTTAGTTGGTTTTCCTTGGTATATATACTTTAGTATTTAGTTAACTTTGAATATCATTTATTTTATTCATTTATTAAATTGTCTACTTATGTAAACATTTTAGCTGGTTTTACTTCTTGGTATATCTATTTTATTATTTCATTTAACTTTTACTTTTGTCTACTTATACATTTTAGCTGGTTTTACTTGTTGGCAAATGCTTATTCTCTAATTTAGTGTTTTATTTAACCGTAATCCTGCCATGATGTTTCCTCATTGCAGATATTTGTGTTTAATAGCATGTCTGAGTTCCTCTGTTCCAGTTTTATTGATTCTTTTATCCACATAAATAAAGTAGTCATTTATAGTTTTGCAGTGAATGGAAAGAACGTGTGTGTGTGTGTGTGTGTGTGTGTGTGTGTGTGTGTGTGTGTGTGTGTGTGTGTGTGTGTGTGTGTGTGTGTGTGTGGTGGTGGGGGTATTGTTTTTATTGTTTTTAAAGCTCTTTGTGTCAAACTGTACTTCGATGAAAAGTACTATACAAATAAAGTCTGATTGATTGATTCAAATAAGACATGTTGTTGCCTGTATTATCCTTCTTTAGATTTAGAATGATTATGCACTGTATTCTTGAAGCAAAGATCTTATTAGAAAGCCTTTTGTAACATAATACAGTTTCACTGGTTGTTATGTATAACGTATATTCATGAGGAACGATGTGTTTTGGATATAGAATATGTCTTAATAAACTTAGCAGCTTAATAGTGATGCTGCATTATTTTAATTGAAATGTTAAACACATTAAATATATCAGGCTTGTAAAGTGATCATTTACAGGAAAGCAGGATTTATAGGCTGCTTGTCATTTATGCAGAAACAAAACTGCTCAGTGGCATCTCGTCTTTCAAGTATGAGCTATTCAAGTTGTGTTCACCCACACACACAGCAACACTATTGTTGTCATTGGTATTTTGGTTTACCAACGTCACCACACTAAGACTTACTCAATATCAAAGATTCCAGAAGACTTAGTATGCAAAAGGCGTGGCTCAAACCATTTATAAATGACAATCTCAGTCTCCACAGTCATCCACACACCTGCTGGAAGTCAAACAGGTAACAAGATTTTCAGAACATTTGCTGCTTTTTTCAAAAGTTTTTTATTTTTTATTTTTATTTTTTTAACTAAAAGATATCAGTAAGTAAAAATATGGTCTTTTCTTCTTTCTTTTTTTACCTGTTTGATTGGACTGTTCAAACCCCATTCCAAAAATATCTTTATGATATCAAAATGCTAAATTATCCCAGGAAATGTTTCTGTTTGTGGATGCAATGTTTTATTTTTTGGGAATATATACATATATTTGTAAATGCTTGTTGTTAGTAATGTGTCTGTTGATGTGTTGTGCCGTCAGGAAATCTGCCTGCTAAAGGTTTTGTTTTATTTTGAAGTTCTCTCCTGTCTTGTTGTTCCTGCTCGTGTGTTTCCTTCACCTTGATCTTTCTCACCTGTTTCCACTTTACCAGCGGCTTCCTCTGTTCCCTGTTCTCCTCTCTTCTTTCTCAACTCGTCCTTTTCGGTTCTTGTATTTCTGTCCTCTTGCTTCAGCTCAATGCCTTTGTTTTTACTTTCACCTCGCCTCTCCATGTATTTTATTGTTTACATGGTTGTAAGCCTCTGATTTGGTAACTAAAGTTGGACATTTGCTTAAAACTCCTGCTTCCTCTGCCGTGCGCGGAGGTCCTCTCTTCCTGCGAACACTTGTGACACAAATGAATGAATTGGTTTCTTTTTGACAGTGGCATAAATCATCTATTCTTCATTTTCTTTTCTCCTTTCTTTTGTGTTTGTTGTTTTTGGTTGGGTGAGGGTTTGGAATTTTTTTGTTTCTCCATGGAGAAAAGAAAAGGACAAATTGAACATTTAAAAGAGGAAAATAGTTCCCATTAAAGACTGCATAACATAGAATAATAATAACTATATTGTTCTTGTATATTTTAAACCTAAATCATTAACATTCATCCCTCATCCTCACGTCTGCAGGTATTTGAATACTGCTGGATTAAAACGAAGAAAACAGTCAAAAGTCAAAGCCACTATGGAGCGTAACTCAACAGAATCTGGGACCACTGATGTCATTGATGTGGTTGCTAATAAACAGATTAATTTTGATGACTTGTGGAACCGGCACCTTTCACAGTACGTGCAGCAAAACCCAAATTCCACCAACACGCAACTGTTCTCGGTATTAGCGCTGCTGAACGCATACGTTCCCGATTCGTCCCTCTCGATGCAGGAGTGTCAGCACATCCTCGGTCCACCTGATCCCATCCACGGAGGCCCCCCCTTCAAACAAAGAATGGAGCCATTTACTGAACTAATTGACACATCTGAAAACGTGCGTATTGACCCAGTGATTGCACAGAATGTTGTGGAGCGACTCGCTGACTCCGGAGTTACCCGAAGCAATACAGCGAAGCTTTTGATGTCCTTTCTTTGCGGAGATCAGCCGCAACCAGACATCGTCCAACACATCAAAGATTTGCTCACAAAGAGAGAAATGGGGAAAAAGGGTAAAGAGCTCTTCTCGTTGTTGATCACCGATATTTTGGAAAAAGAGAGATTGGTCCATGCAGTCTCTGTGTTGAAAACGGCTTCAGATAAATTCAGACAGAACCCCAGTTTTCCTCAAACCATTTCTCGTCTATATAACAACAAAAATGACAGTGACAAAGCAAAAATTTGGGCAAAGACAGCCATTGAAAGAGCTCCAAAGAACTCGTACGTGGCTGACACTCTTGGACAGGTTTATAAGAGACGTGTGAGAGCCTGTCAAGTGCAGAATATTTTGCATTGTGCGACAGAGGCCTTGCGAGCTTTTAAAGATGTGGAGAAGAAAGCTGAGCAAGAAGAGGGCCCAGAAAGGCATGACATAGCTGACACTGTAAGCATGTCAGATAACTTCAACAACAGAGGTCTTTTTGGTTTCATTCAAGTGGCAAAGATAGTCTTCGAGAAACTGGGCAACGACTATGCTAGTGTTCAAATAAACTTGAAAGAAGAAGTTGAAGCCAAGTTTGAGTTTTTTGAATGGTATCTGACCTACTCCAGGCTGGACATGACCTCCTTAGAGCCAAAATTCTTCTGGAAGGATGTTGCAGAGTGTTATAAACACTACACAGGGCAAACAGCAGCTGAGTCCACCAGCTTTCCGGGCCTTCTTGATCGTCTGAATCAGGGCCGTTTCATTTCAAAGGGAAGACGTGCAGGATTTGAGGAAGCCGAGATAACAGCGGACGCTCTACAGTCAATCCGAGACACTTTGAGAACTAGCCAGGAGAATAACGCTGACGACGTCAAAGTAGCAGAGAGGTACATCCTCTCCAACATCATCTTGAGCAACAAGATGCCCAACTCTCCTCAGCCCACCCTGGTGCACGAGCTCCGAGCAATAATCTTCCAATTATTGAACACGGAGGTCGGGCGCAGAAGCCCTGAGTTTTACCTTTTGGTTCTCATGTTGTTCTGCCCGGAGGAACAGGCGACGCAAGAGCCTGGCCTGGTGATTAACATCGACCTGCAACGGTACGTCACATTCATGGCGGATGCATTTGAGAGAGTCGGGTATGCCAAGTACCTCCGAGGCCGTTACCTGTTGCCACTGTTTTTTCTGGGAAAAGGCTCCGGACTGAGCAAGTGGATTCACAAATCAAGGTTGGATGCAATCGTGGAAGAACAGGTGGACACGGAGCTCGCTGCTGAACAAGATAGAAGAACTGAGATGAAAATGAAGCGCATCAGTGATATGTGGTGGAGTGGGGAAGTGTGGCAAATCCCACAAGTCCAAGAAATCCTTCTCCCAGTCCAGGTAGAGCCTTCTACAAATCCATGGGAAGTGTTTATCTATGTAGGAGGGAAGAAAACTAAAGCAATAACAGAAGCTAAACCAGATGGATCAGCCCTGAGACTTTACTACCTCGGCTTCACCATTCAGGGTCCTGTAGTCTTCTAGGTGGACAATGATGACGATGATGATTATCAATGGCCGTAATAAAGACGCAACAACCATTAGCTTGACAACAGGATAGACTACGCTGTTAATGTTTAAAAAAATGATTGGAACACATGGATTCATGAAAAAATACAAGCAAAGTTTGCCAAAAAATAAAAAAACATGTTTTGTTTAATGTATAATAATATATGTAATGTGTATAATATATTTATACATTTAAATGTAAGTTTGAAGCAGTAAATTATCTTTGTTTAAATAATTAAAAGGTGGTTGGGTGTATAAAATATGCTCTTTTAAATTCAGGTTTCGATCTTTATATTTTTATTAACCATGACTCAAAACAACATTATCTTAACCATGAGTCTTTAGCGTCATATTTGAATCATACTTCGGTAGCAAAATGTAAATATTGAAGAATTATCAGTTTGAAAATGCCAAAAGTGACATTTGGTTTGACAAGATCTGAAAAATCACGCAGTTTTAAATCTGTTATGATTCAGATAAAAAAAAAAAAAAAATAAGACTTTTTTTTTTTTAAAGTTTTGTTTTGTGGCCTACTTTTATAGAAAGAAAGTTAAATTGTTGTATTGGGCTGGATGGGATTTTGCAGATATGATATTTTAGGAGTTGCTGCTTATATTCATTTTATTTGAGGTTTTTATGTTGGTGTATTCCAACATAAAACCCTGTTTTCAAAGAATTTACTTCTGACAATGTATTTAAAAAAAAATGGATGCAGTTGTTTTGGTAATAAAAATATAAGCTTCCAATGGTATTTTTGCTTTGCATTTCTTCTTGAAGATCTTAACTACAGCTTTGAAGCCTTTAGTTTCCTTCATGTTTTTTTTGTATTTTTTTGTATTGCTTTGCCCTGGATATGCTGCTGTAACGTAAAAATTGACGAACTTGGATCCTTTACCCAAGCAATACAGCAGTGTAAAAATACTGTACATAAAATTTCTCTTGCAGTACAGGAATTTAGTTTGACTTTATACTGTAAACTGTTACATAGTTTGGCGCAGTGGTTCCCAACACAGGGGTCACAAAATAAATCGGAGGGGTCCTGACAAACAATGAAACAACAAATCTGGAAACATTTGGGGTTTTCTCAAATATTTTTGGGGTCAAATGAGATCATTTGAACAGTTGTCAAATTAGTGCAGTAAAAAAAGTACAATATTTGTCGGGGAAATATACTAGACTACAAGTATAAAGCAGCATGCGTATGGAAACACAAATATGTCAAAATCGTACTGAAGAACTAAATAAACAGAAATAAAAAGTCCCTAAGCAATATTTGTGACAGCGTTTTGCTTCATCCCTCTTAATAAAAAAAATTAAAAAAAAGAAGGCATAATATTTGAGGACTCACACACACGACTTATCGAAAGCAACAACTTCCAACATTTATGCAACAGCGGACCCAAGCGGTTAGATATTTTACCGGGTTTACAGAATTTGAAAGCTAAATTTCCGAGGAACCCTGAAGGCAGCATTTTCCCCGCATCAACCTGCTCGGTTTCAGTTCACCGGCTGTCCGTTTGTGTGCGGCTCAGGTGTGTGTGTGTGTGTGTGTGTGTGTGTGTATGTGTGTGTGTGTGTGTGAGAGAGAGAGTGTGTGTGTCCGCTTGTCCCTTTGTGTCAGATACCGAAAGCTCCAGATGAAAAAACGAAACGCCCGGTGACAGGAATATCTCCTCGGACTAAACTGGCCTGTTTGCGGGAACAAGGCAGAGCCAACGGGTCCGTGACGCGTGTTAGCCGCGGCCGGACAGGTGCACCGCGGCTTTGGAGACTCGAGCCGTTGGCCTCATCCTGCGCGATACAGACCTCCGGCTGTGTGTCCCGAGCTCCGTTATATATATATAAATATATTTATATATATATATATATATATATATATATGTCATCGAGGTAAGAAGCCATAAGTGCTTGTTTGTGTCGTGTTTTGCGACTCAACCGCCGGGAGATTAGAGTCGTAGAGAGCTAATTGTCGGTTGGCCCCCGTTCAGCTGCCGTCGGGAAGAACCGCCGCATGGAAACGGGACGTCGTGTTAATGTCGCCGGCTTTCTGGGCAGCTTCACGGGCCTTTTAATGTGACAGTTGGAGGACTGGAAACCGGGCGGGGAACAACGGGATGGGGGTGGTGGTGGTGGTGGGGGTGGTGTAAACAACACGGAGCGGCTCGGCGGTGTTTCCTGGTCAGATTTGAGGTCACGGTCTTTAAAAAACGGATTTCAACAAGTTCAAGCAACGAGGCCCGAAGTCACAGCAGGTTTTTTTTTTTAATGACGTCTTCATCCTTTTCGTTTGAAACTTAAGACAAGAAGAAGGAAGTTACAGTGGTCCAGTGTCACGTGTGGTCGTAATGCACTTCAAATAAGTTATTGATTTACTTTTATGGCTCGGTTACAGATAGTACGAGCATGTTTACTGCCGTTACTTCAATGACCTAGATTGATTTGTGGATTATTTCCTCAAGTATTCAATCGTTTTGTCGATAAAAGGTCAGTAAAACTAGGAAAATGTATTGTTTTTTTTTTTTTTTGCTTGTTTTATGTTCAGATTACTATTGAAATGAACTATTGGAAAACAGCCACTTTTTTTTTTTTTTTTTTTTTTTTAAGTTTGAGAGACTTTTACTTGTGAATTCATAATATTTTTGCTTGAAAAAAAAATGGTTAAATCACTGAAAGCACAAGGTGTCAAAACAGCTCATCAATTAATTGACTCGTGATTGAATTATGTAAATTAAGTCTTGCAACTAATGAGGGTGAAACCATAAATCAATTCATCCACGAGTGTCTTAACAAATGAAAACCATCTTCCCAGCAGTTCAGGTATTTATCAAGCACAAATACCAGGTTCTTGCAGTTTCCAGCTTTTCTAAGTGAGGGTTTGCTGCTTTTCTCCGTTTGGTGTTCACGTTCATTTGAATATTTTACTGTCTTGCACTGTAAGTCTGACAGGAAATGCAATTTAAAGACATCAACTCGGGTTCTGGGAAACTGTGATTTCACCCTTTTTTCTGAACATTTTACATCTAAATAATGCATCAAAAGACAACTAATACAGGAATTGACAATAATAATAATAATAATAATAATAATAATAATAATAATAATAATCATTAGTTGTCTCTCTTTTCATTAAATCCATAATTTTGTTTCCTCTATGAAATGCTAGAAAGTGGCGAAAAATGGCCGTCGCAAATTCCCTGATCATTTAGCGACATGTAATATCAGCCTTTCCTGACGTGTGACGAGTTAAAAACACAAAGTTGTTCAGTAACTACTTTCTTACGAGCCTTTCTTTCTTTTTTCCGTCTGTTTCAGCAGCAACACACTTCCAGGAGGCGAAGAGTCTGCATCAGGAAACCAGCTGTCGTCACTCCTCTCCCTTGTCTTCCCTTTTCCATCTCTTTCCCCACCACCACCCCCCCGATTCCACTTCTGTCATCTCGCTCCACGTCCGGCCGCCTCCAGCTCACCTCTCCGGCCTGGCAGCCTGGATCTCGACATGGCCTCGGCCCAGTCGGAGCAGTCCAGCGTCCTGCATGAGGAGCTCACCTGCCCGGTGTGCCTGGACTTGTACCGCGACCCCCACTTGCTCCCTTGCGGGCACAACTTCTGCAAGGCCTGCCTCGATCGGCTGAAGCGGCAGGCGGATCGGGGCCGCTTCCGCTGCCCGGAGTGCCGCGACAGCCACCGGTGCGGCACCTCCTTTCAGAAAAACTTCAAGCTTGCCAATATCGCCGACGACTACCGTCACAGGCGCACCGCAGCCGCCACAGCTTCGCAGTCCAGGGATTTGAAGTCGTCTTCGCTGACGGCGCAGCAAGCCAGGAGCGCGTTCGCCGTTCCGTGCGACTACTGCCCGCCGCTCGCCACCGAGGCGGCGAGCGGCGACGACGGCGGGAACGCGTCTTCTGCTGCTTCTGTTTCTCAGGAAGGCGACGACACGCAGGAGGCCGCCGCCGCCGCCGCCGCCGCCATGTTCGCAGTCAAGACGTGCCTGAAGTGCGAGGTGTCCATGTGCCAGGAGCACATAAAGCCACATCTGGAGCTGCCGGCGTTCCGCGAGCATCCTCTCACAGATCCGATGAACGACTTCTGGAAGAGGAAGTGCCCTGATCACGATGAGATATACAGGTAGAAGGGCATTTATTTATAGTATTCATGTTTTAAAAAACCACGTCTGTTCCATGTAGGAGTGCAATTCTGCTTTTTCTCTGTCCCACAAGGCTTTTAAAAAGTGTGTTTTATATCTGTTGTTGCTGGTTTCCTGTCCGGAGCGGTGTTTGTGTTTATGGGGTTGAAACTGCAGCTGATTTTCATTGTCGATTATTCTGCTGATTCTTGTCTCTGGTCACAGTTATTTGTGTTGTTGGGAAAATATGTCGAAATTATAATTTCCACGAGCCGCTGGTCTGACGTCTGACCGTCAATCCAAATCCACAACATATTCAGTTTTCTGTCAAATTGTATGTCACACACAAAAAAAAGCAGCAGCAAATCTTAGAACCAGTCGTAATATCGTAATATTTATCTGGACCCAGTTTTTTTTCTTTGGTTTGCGAATGCAGATACTTCTGCCTGGATGACAAGATATGCGTGTGCAACGCTTGCACCATCGAGGGACACTCGGGACACGCTATCAAGACGCTGAAAAACACCATGAAAGATCTCAAGGTACGCTTTTCACCAGCGTCACGGTTTCTTCCCTCGCTTTATTATCGTCATAACAACAACGGTATCGATAGGTCCGCTCCACTAACCCCGCCTCTGCATCCTACACAGCCATAAGTGTTTGTTGCATTCTTATTAAGATGATGTCACTCTGAAATAAATCTGCTGCAGCACCAGAGCTCAGAGAGCGTTTTAGCATCCTGTTCCCTTCAGTTGAACTACCTCTTCATTGTTTGGCTTGGACGAAGTCCTGTGATGGATCTGGAATCCTAATGAATGAACACAGTCAGTTGTTTGGCCGTCTGTGAATGAACGAAAAGAGTCACGTGACTCTGTGGGCTCTCTGTCAGGGGGATGAATCCACTTCCTGTTCTTTCATTCCCCTGAACAGACTGTGAAGTTGAAACTCTTCCAGTTCACTGCTGCGGAAATTCACTCCGCATCCCGTTTGAATGTTTGATAAGTTAAACACCCTAATACAAATCATTTCAACAGAAATTCTTGAGCAATGTTTTGCTCAAAAACACGATAATGAAAGATCCTCCACGTGATGGATTCCCCTCTAATGTTTCTGTCTCAGGGGAATCCACCACGTGTTCGGTTTGCCGGCTTGTGATAGTTTTTCCGCTCCGATTTAATCATACGAAAGTTTTGCGAGACAAAATATTTCACAAAAACATTTTACAAAACAAATAAACATTTCGCAAAACGCTAAAACATTTCGCAAAGATCTGTGTTTCGTGAAAAGTCGAACTGTTTTGGTGATTTTCTGAAATGTTGTTGCGTTTTGACCCTCAGGGCCACCTTACTTTTAAGATATACGACGTCAAAGTCAACGTAGATGAGAAAAACTAATCGGAGCTGAGATTGAACAGAATAAGGAAAAGAGTAATTGCAGTATTGTACCATGTAAAATAATGTACTGATGATACCAACAGCTCCCTGCTGTCCCTGCTGTTAGCTCGTGACAAAATGTCCCCCCTCCCCCCCCAAAAATAATAACACAAGAATAATGTTTATGTCCACCAGGGCACGCTGGAAAAGCAGCTGTACCGGGTAGAGAGGAAGTACAGCCTGGCAGAGAAAAAACTCCAGGAGCAGAAGGAGAAGGAGAGACAGAATAAGGTAAAAGGACACGTTTGAAATTCTGCACGGTGGTCAAATTAGAAGAACAGTTCAATATTTCACCAAATGTTCACTTGAAGAATTAACTGATTAAGTTTTAGTGGTCAAAGGTCACCGTGATTTCACAAAAACACATTTTTGGCCATAACTTTAATCAATTTACGTGCCAATTATGACAAAACGTCACACAAATGTCTAATAGGATTAAATGAGGAAGTAGTGATGTTTTATATACAAAAAGGTCAAAGGTCAACTTCACCTTCAACTTCAAGAAGGATGTTTTGCAAAAAAAAAAAAAAAAATAATGTATATGCTCATGATTCAGCACCATAACTCAGGAAGAGGAGGGGAGATTAGGAGCTTTTCAGCACCATGGACAGCTAAAAAGAGGCCGCGGGGGGGGGAAGTGGTGCGTTTTCTCTGGCTCCGCTGTTCAAAATTACAAAGTGTGAAACTGTGCTGCGCAAACACATGCGACCTCTGTTTAACTTGATTTATAAAGCTAAAAGTAAAAAAAAAAGAAGAAAAAACGCATGAGAAATTATGTCTCCCAGCCGCTTCACACAGAGTTAAGAGTTACTACAAAAATAGAATAATTTGTTCCAAGTTCATTAGAAATGAATGCTTATTTGGTTTTAATTATTTCAAATAAAAAAAACTCAATCTTGAAATGAAAATTAGAAATTTTAAGTTTATAAAAATATAAAAACGCACTGGTTGATTCGACAAGATTCCCGTGTAATGTTTTACAGTGTACTTTTCCTACTGTGGTCTTCCTCTTCTCCTCCCCGTCGCTCCCCTCATGTAGAAGTTCATGGACGACTCGGACCAGTGCTTGTTGAGACTCGGCGAGGAGATGAAGGCCAAAGTACTGCGCTTCGTCATGAAACTGAAAGAGTGCTCGGGCGCTCACTGCGACATGAACGGGCGGGCGATTCAGAAGAACATCTCCAAGATCTCTCAGGACCAGGCGCGACTGCAGGAAGTCCGCTGTGGCATCGAAAGCCTCATGCAGGAAAACGACCCGTTCCGCTTCATCGAGGTGGGACGCGGCGCTCGACGCTGTCCGGCTGTAAACTGTGAAACTAAATATTTCAAACATACATTGGGAGTTTTAATTTATTTAACAGGAACGTTTAAAGCCCTGAAAAGAAACTGTGACAAAAACGATGTCGGCTGCACATTTGTAATATATTTGTAGCTGACCTTTTTAAGAGACTCCCTCCGTCTGGCCCCACCTACACATTTGTACTTTTCATTTTCAGTTGTATTTATTATTATTTATATGGCCGCAGTTTTGCCTATTTTTGAAACCGGCTTTTTGTGTGTTTAAACATCTACTTTTGTTCTCTTTTCAGGCATACAGGTCAACAGGAAAACAGTAAGTGCTGCTTTCGTATTGATTCAGTCTTTATTATCATTTCTCAGTCGATGAATTAATGATTTAGTTTATATAACGTCTGAAAACAGTTTGCAAACAGTCCAAGATATTCAATTTACTGTCATATCTCACAAACAAGCATAAAATCCGCTGTGTTTAATTGTATTCGTCATTTTTCAAGGGAAACTAGTCAGTTTATAGACGTATCATTGTGTGTGTGTGTGTGTGTGCGTGTGCGTGTGCGTGTGTGTGTGTGTGTGTGTGTTTTAGGTGCCGCAGGCAGGTGAGGAAGATCATGTTTTACCCCGAGTATGTCGACATGGAGACGGACGTTCTCGGAGAGATGATGGAAGAGGAAATGAGAAAGTTCCTCGAGGACGATCTACCGGGACACATCATCGCCGCCATCAACTCCCTGTGTAGGAAAACTTTCACGTAGTTTAATACAGTCCCTCCAGGAAATCATGGGAAATTCAAGCGATCTCCACAATATTTGCAGGATCTTGCAAAAAAAACGTACTTAAGAATCCGCAAATTACGTCCCAATTTTTTAGAAAATCCGACGGAAAACCGAGCATTTATGATCGCAACGATCACAAAAAAAAAACTCCTGGAAATCCTGGAGGGACTGATGATAAATATTGAAACATGGATTTTTTTTTTTAAACTGTTTTTTTGTTGTTGTTGTTGTTGTTTGTTTTATTTTGTTCCACCCATCAGGTCATCTGTCGGGTTCTGAGGAGGAAGAGGAGCAGGACGATACCGAGCAAGAGGCCGCGGAGGAGGAGGAGGACGACGACGACGACGACGACGACAGCAGCGAGGAGGAAATGAGGAGCGAGGGGGAGGAGGAGGAAGACGAGGAGGAGGAAGAGGAGGGGGAAGTGCACGATCACAGCGAGCCGGTCGATGACCTTTACAGCCCCGAGGAGGAAGAAGAGGAGGAGGAGGAGGAGGAGGAGGAAGAGGAGGAGGAGGAGGATGGAGAAGAAGACGAGGAGGAGGAGAGAGGGGTTTAACCCAGGATGGGATTTTTGTACACAAATATTTTTACAACTACTGAAGCACTTTGAATCTGAATCCTTAAACCGTGCATGAAGGAAACAGACGTTCAGGTTCCGACATCGGCTTCGCACCCATCTTCTCCTTCAGTGTGTACAGATGAAAACTCCAGCAGCTGCCACATTTTGCCTCAAACCCTGCAGAGACAGCAGCGGGTCGATAACGGAGCTTCGACTCAGCTGGACATTAAACGAACTCGTTGTGAATCTCGTGCTAAACCCGTGTTGCATCCTGCTAAACGTTATTAAGGTGCTTTAGATTAGACATTTGCTGAACACAGTACGTACACACACGATTGTACAATGACAGAACGTGGCTGGAGGGATTGAAATGGAAATTTTTGGGGGGGATAGGGGAACAACTTTTTGCATGTCCCGTGATGCCAGATTTTCTACCGCTCTGCTAATAATAATAAAAACAAAACAACTTTACAAAATATCGATAGATTCGATGGAGTTCGTTTCGAGAACTTTCGCTGGTTTCACATTAATTTTTTGATACGACGACAGGTGCGGAGAGAGCTCGGTCGCAGACGCAGCCTCGGAGCTTATTTTTTCCTGACATTTAACAAAGCGTAGATCAGAAACAGTTTGAAATCCTCGAGTTTCCCAGTTTTGCATCACCGCAGAAAGCCTTTCGATCGGCGGCCCTCGAAGCAGGTCGAGACCCGTGTCGGCGTATTCGACCCGAAGAAGGAAGAAGAAAACGCAGCCAACAAGTCCTGTCTGTGGGGTTGTGATTGTTTCATGCTAAACATTGCAAGCCAAAGATAAAGTGTGTGTGTGTGTGTGTGTGTGTGTGTGTGTGTGTGTGTGTGTGTGTGTGTGTGTGTGTGTGTGTGTGTGTGTGTGTGTGTGTGTGTGTGTGTGTGTGTGCGTGTGCGTGCGTGGATACTCGGCATGACGTTCGGAAAAAAAAAAAAAAAGGAATGCAATGCTTTATAAAGAGTTTACAAAGGCTACAGAATGACTCTGCTTTTCATAGTTGTGCTTCTAAAGCAGTCCACGCATTATTTTATGAAAATGTCAATTGTTCCTATGCACAGGTCGTATATTATTCTTAAAATATCAGTTTCAGGTGGTGTTGGATTTTTGCACTTTACTACAAAAAAAAAGATATGCTGGGCCTGAAATATTTGAATGTTAAAAGGGGATTTTCATCTTGATACGTGGGATTTTGTGAGCGGCCAAACTGAAAAGGTGATTACATAATAATAACAATAATAATAGTAATAAAGCCTGTTGAATGTGCACACGTATCAAGTTTTCCTTTATGACTATTGAGTACAATTTTGAGGTACTTATACTTAACCTGAGTATTTCCTTTTGATGCTGCTAATACTTCCACTTTGCTACATTTCAGCGTTGTTCTTCAACTACATTTATTTGACGGCATAACGTGAAAATTTGACACAGAATTTCTTTGTACAGTTGGACAGTTTTCTTACTTTTCTCAGTATTAATCCGTTTGAAAGTCTTGATATAATCTTTAAATTCACCCCAAAATCCGGTGCAGTCGGGGGAGATTTTTGACATTCTACATTTGTGAGTGAAGAATTTGCCGTGGAGGATTAATGCATTTACAATGAACTCGGGATTATAGATTTTCGTGTTCAAAATATGTGATAACATTTTTACATTCAAATTTAATATTAACATTTATTTTACACATTAAATAACCTTCCATTCTCGACCGGGACATAATAGAGTGTGTGCACAAAGCCCGAGTGTTACTTTATTCCTCGTACCCGCGGTGACGTCACCGGTCCTAGGAACCTTCGGCTCCTGTGTGCTTTGCCGACGGACCAATTTCCCGTAAGCACTTCCGGGGTCAGCGGATGTAGTACGAATTGCGTGTGTGTGTGTGTGTGTGTGTGTGTGTGTCCCCTCCTCCGGTGTTTTGGGGGCATTAATTATTCTCGCTCCATGTAGTTTATTTAATCCCTCTTCGACGCACAGACTTCGCTTCTCTCTGTCAGTATCCGACGAAAGACGCGGAGCTATGAACGCAGCCCTCCGAAAGGTGACGTCACGTTGGTTTTGTCTGTAGTCTTGTCAGAGGTCACAACATCAAAGCTTCAGTGAGCACGTGTCGCACCGATTTAATCCGTTATTTCTCACCGGGTGTGAACGTTCAGATAGATTTATGGGTCTCAAACTCCTTAACTTTTGTTTATTATAACACGAGTATCCTGTATTTTTATTTTATTTTTTTCCTGGTCCGGTATAAATGCCATAACCAGAGCAGTACATTTTTTTTATTATTATTATTGTTGTTGGTTAATCAGCTGATCCCCCCCCCCCTCAATTATGTTGCCTTCACAAATATAAATAAAAAGACAGAAAGTGACAATGTTACACGATTAAATGTTTGAATTCATGTATAATAAACGTTGACAGCTGATGTTATTCTGTTTTGTCCAGTTGCAGGTGTCTGGGACACAACAGGCGTTTGCGCTGAATCAAGCTCTTGCGTTATGCCGGTGAGATGTTCTTCTTTGATCCTCATGTGGCCTGATTTAAAGACTTATCATTTATAACTGCAGAGATTGAAGAAGGTCACGTGATTTGGGGATAAAACACAAAGTGAGTTCAGTGCGTGAAGCAACTGTTTGGGTATTATATTTAACATTTGCCATCATATTTTTCCGAATATGTTCCGGCTTCACTTAAAAACCCTCCTGACCGTTGCGCGTTTTTGTGACTTTTACCCGGTGTAGTTTCTTTCTTCTTTTTTTATTTTTTATTTTTTATTTTTTTGCAATATTACCACATTTCCACATTAATGGAATTAATTAATTTGGAGAGTAAAATATTCATCACGTTACCGGTGCGAGAGATCGAAGGACCGCAGGTGGAATAAAGCAGAACTGTCCTGTAAATTGGGGGCGTACGAACGGCGGCAACGATTCACTTGACCGGTTCACTGCAGTTATATGTGGGCTTTTCCCAAAATGGTGATGAAGTCGTCTCACTTTGGAGAGGTAAGGCCTGATGTCAACATGGCTAAGCCCCCGCAGAGCGGACCATTTTCAGCGTGTAGGTTGCTGGTCTGAGTTTGCTGTCGTGGTTGTTTGTCGTTTGCTGTCGCGACGGGGATTTTGAAAATGAAAACACATGCAGGTGATTGAAGCGGAGGAGAAGCTAATCCTGATCCTTCCATCTTTCCAGGACCTCGCCATCCGTCCGGCATCCTGTCTGGTGTAAGTATTCAAAAGACGAGAAGAATCGGCCGCTTATCTTTTCAATGAAGATTTGACTCCGTGTAGCTTCTGCCAGATAATCTCGCCGTGTGTGTTTTGAATGGACATTTTGTCACCTCCAGGCGCCGCCTCTGTGAACGACAGACAATACAAAAGCAGGCCGACCCACGGGATCGGAAAGTGGAGGCATCTTGTGACCAAAGAAGCGGTAAGAACTTGAGGACTAATTACATTTTTGGGAGAAAAAAAAAAAAAAAGAAGAATCTCCATCTTAACGAGCTGTAAAAGAGTAACAACTTAACCTGTGAGAGCACGAGATAAGTAAACGTTCAAGGTTGAATTTATCCTGCAAAAAACAACAAAAAAAACAAACAAACGCATGTACACGACAGTTTTCACATCCTCGCTGATGAATGTTGATCAGAAAATAACGGAATAAATGACCCGAAAAAGACAAAACGGAGCTAAAAATAACAAAACTAGTACCGACGTAAAACCCCCTTACGGGTTAAAGACAACATTAATTCTGGCTAATTGTAAAAACGTGGTTGCGGACAACCATTCACGAAAGTCTTTCAAATTGGGAGTCTTTCACGAGATCCATTCATATAATCCACGAAACACTCAGCCGTCGCCGGGTTAAACTGAAGGCGTCCAGTTCTGATCTGGACAAAACCATAAAGAAAAAAAACAACAAATCCCGCCGGTTTGAATGACGGATCGCGGATGTCGGCGTCTTTTGTTTCGTTTCGTTTCAGCCGAAGAAGAAGAAAGACAAGCAGCAGATGAAGCAGATCGTGGCGGCGACGGATGCGGCGTACGGCACTCTGAGCGTGAAAGTGTCGGGTTACGACATGACGGTGGTGGAGCATTACTCCCAGTACGTCCACAACCTGTGCAACCGGCTCGCCATCAAAGTGTCAGAAAGGTGCGGACATCGACCACATTAATACGGATCCGTCCAACGAAAGCACGCTCGTCCGCTCGCATTCGTTGAGTCGTCCCGTGTCACGTTTTCAGTCCCGTAGAATAATGTCGTATTTCAACGACGCTCTTCTTCCTGCTTTTTTTTTTTTCCTCATGCAGCTACGCTTTGCCAACCAAGACCACGGAGGTCATGCTGATGCAAGAGCCGGGCACCAAGGCGTACGTCGACGCCGTCCTGAAGACTCACGAACGAGTTGTCCAGGTGAAACTCAGCCCGTTGTTTTGTTTTGTTTATCTGTTTGTACTGGTCTTTACTCCAGCCCGCGTTCGTTCCCCGAGATATGAATCCCCGACTGTTCAACCTCGTTGTCTGTCCAGCTGAGCAGTTTGGACGCCACCTTGTGTCCCGTCTTCATGGACGTCCTGTTGCAGAACCAACCGGAGGGAGTTCAGCTGTCTGTGAAGGAGGTGAGTCAGCATGAATACAGCTATTTTAAACGTTGCTCGGACAAAACAAAACGTGACGAGGTCACCTCATGCTCTGCTATCAGAGGGATTTTCTTTCTGGAATTTGATTGGCTTAATAAATAATGGAGAAAACACTAGATTGATCATGAGAATAATTGTTAGACGCGGTCCACTATTTTCTATTATTATTACGTTGTGCTGTTTTACCCAAATGATGGAAAAACATACCGATGTTTATTATTATTATTATTATTATTATTATTATTAACCAACACATCCCGACAATAAAATCACCTCAATGCAGTTTGACTCCAATCAAAACCCGTCTTGATTAAATATTATGTTAAAACTTTGTTGGAATGAATTTGAATATGAAACCTTGATGTAAAACAGTTATTCTAATTGAGGGTTGTCATATTTTCAGTAATAATTCACCTCTTGCCCTCCTTCTTTCCCTCTCAGCACACCGAGGCTGATTTCCACGCACGGTTCAAGGCTCGTCCCGAGCTGGACGGGCTCATGGCACAGGTCAACCAATAGGACATTCTCAAGTTTTTCCAAAACTGTGCGTGCCACCAACTTTCCATCTCGTTAGGAAAATGTACACCCGTTTGAATTTATTTATTGCCCGTTCTTCCTCAGCTAAATGCTGTTGAAGGTGATTATTGCATTGAAGTAACTGCACACATTCACGCCGGCAATTCTTCTGTAACCTTTGGAAAATAAAAACCTACCTGTTTTTAAAAAAAAAAATTCTTCTTTCCAACAGAAAACGTTGTCATATTTTAATGCTTCAATTCTGTCCCTAATAGATTTTGAAGTGTTTGTGTACAGCCTGAAAGAGTTTAAAACAAAAATGGAAATTACAATTATCAGGTGTATTAGTTCATTTAAAACCCAATCTCGACACTTTTATTCAGATTTATACGTTTCTGCTCTCCACAGAAAACTTCTGAAACTTTCACCTGCCCGTTTGACCTCGCATGTCATTTCCGGCCGGACTGAAAATGTGGAACCCCAAAAAAAGAAAAATCAACTATTAACTATTTACGGAAATCAAAATCTTTAAAAAAACAAAAAGTATATTTGTGGACAGGCAGCTCCTCAAACCTTCTGACATGGAGCTCTGCAGCACACCGACCTTTTACCCACCGCCTTCACTGTCGTTACACAGTCCTGTTTAGAAAGTGTTTATTTCACAACTCCTTGTGAGTGAAACGTGTGGGCAACAGACTGTATGTAACAGGTCTGAGCAAAGTACTGACACGGCAATTAGCAGCTCTTTTTTTTTTTTTTTTTTTTTTTCCCACAAATGAAACTGGAAGCACAAAAAGTATTCAAAGTAGCAGAGAGGAAATACTGTTTTTCAAGTAGAGCGGCAACAGAACAAAGAAGCTCATTAAGACTCATCGTGGTCAAGGCAAGGCAAGTTTATTCGTCAGTTTACAGCTTTATTTGCCCACTTTATTTGGACAGGCTGTTGCTGACCAGAAACACCGACGATTTTGAGGCTACTGAAACAGGGATCAGATGGTCTTTGTACGTACGAAGTCCATGCCGACACCGATTTTGATTCGAGCACCATCATCGGGGTTAAAGTCCTGTGTTTGTTCCTTCCAACCACCAAAGCCTCTTTCCTTTTTCAGACTTCATCACACTTTACATTTGGTACCCTCAAGTGGACTGATGGCCTTAACTGGTCTTGAATCCCCAAGGAGATGATGATGATGATGATGATGACGACACCTCTTCACTTTGTATTTGACATATCATAATTGCAGTAGCTGCATGGCTGCTGTTCCACAAAAGCTATATAGTTATTAACAGTATACTTAATGTGTAATTAATGTGTCTGAATAGTTTTTTTTAATTTTTTTTTATAAAAGTTTGAAGGGGTAGATACTGATGATAAAGAGATCACAGGAAACAGGGAAGAGGATCTATCAATATGCCCTCTTTACTTTTCTTTTCTTTTTTTTCCACATGAATGTCTTCAGATAAACATATCAGAGATGCTGCTTTTATGACCTAGTATAGATCAGCTTTGGACTGACAGTTTGAACAAAGTCAAATACAACTTTGGGAAAACTCAACTTCTGTGTGTTCACGCCAAACAATGATTTTAAATAATACATTTAACACACTCGCTCAGATATGTCACGTTTTAGCCGGCTTGATTAAACCAAAGTGGAAAAAAAAGATCTTGGAGATTAAAGAGGATTTAAGGATAAGTAAGGAGACAAACCCTTCCTGTCTTGCATTATGAAACACCAGTCTTCAGTTGGAGAAAAGGTTTCCATGAACTACCATTAACAAATATCCTTCCTGGTTTAATACAAAACATGGAGTAACACAACATTGACTTTCACACCGTTTCTTTTCACATAATGATGACATGTTGTATACAACCTCAAGTTGATGTTGCACTGTTTTTCTGACCCATTACTGCTTCTTTTTTTTTTTTATACTTTAAATGCACGAACATAAAGAAAAAGAAAAAGACTTGTTCCATGTTTTAGCACGAGCCTGTGTGCTGTTCATTTTTCGAGGGAACCTCGATTTATGTGTTGCAAGACTCCTTCGGTGCAGTCAGGACGGTTTTGGCCGAAACGAAACTAAAAGTTGAGGTGGGACGAGGAAAGCAAGAGTCGAGAGGTGATCACTCAGTGGAGCGTCGACATCAACAGGGTGAGGAGAAGGTGAGATGTGCACGTCTTACTTTGAACTTTTGCCATATTTTATAATGACAAGAAATAACATTAATTAATTCACGACGCGTTAGACGTTAAGTAGATGTTTTCCCGAAGTGTTGTTTTAATCCGCTTGAAAAAAAAAAAAAAAAAAAAAATAGAAATCACATGTAAAACGCGTTTATGACTTTAAAAACATATTCGGCATTAATTGCCTCTACTTTAAAAAAAAAAAAAAAAAAAAGTTAAACGGTCTTAATGTAATTTATCAAACCAAAATTTGTAACTACAATATGAAGAAATGAGACGGCGGTGCTTGACTTATGTTTTTTTTTTTATCTTTTTCTCCTACGACTTATTTGCATCAGGGGAATTTATGTATTTAAATCCATCTATGTTTATTTGTTATTCTGCTGTCCTATTATTTCCACATTGCTATTGCTTTTTCTATACGACATAATGAGTACTTGTCTACACTATAAAGTTACGTCTCGTTTAATACAGTTCTTATTCAAAATAAAAAAGACGATGACGCTTGATGGTAAAAAAAAAAAAAAAAAAAACGAGACAGGAATGCAAATCCGCTAAACAGTGAAAGTGCAGGTATCCGGGTGTGTGCAGAATACACCTAACGTAGTGATGTAGTGTTGGCCGTGCGTGGATTAGACCAATCATTCATAAGCAGTTGTTATTTTTTTTCTGCTGTGATTATGACGTCAAGCTTCCAATGCCTCAGCGCAAGTTGTTTATTTAGATTCTTGGTTGTTTGTATATAACATATATAGATATATACTGTACTGTATATACTGTGCATTTTATATTTAATATTTTTTTTACTGCTATTTTATTGCTTTTTATTATTCTATTATTATCTTATTGCTGTAGCGAAAAAAAATTCCTCTTGGGGATTAATAAAGTAAATACCTACCTATCTGCAGAGTTAATATGAACTCCTTCTATTCCATTATATTTCTGATTGCATTGAAGTGATACTATGCGTCGAACAAGGATGTTTTTAAGAACTAAAAAGAGGAAATAAAGGTACAGCCAAAGAATTAGGATTGTTATATAAACATCTCTAGGGGCTATCTTTCACATTATACTTAATTAAATTAAATTAAAAATACGAACTAAATCCTACTTAAAATATAGGCCTAGTTAATCTGTACTGTGCCAAATTGACCAAAATTATTAGAAAACTGCACTTTAGTTTTACATTTACATTACTGTGGGCGTTTAACTCATTTTGTGCTGCTCTAGAGCAATATTATTATTACTGTTTCTATGCTCTGTAATTTCATCTTGCTCTCTTCCTGTTTAACTTCCTGGTTGTGTCCGGTTGTTTGTAACCTGCAGCAAAATCGAGTCCCCACTGTATATTGCAATTCAGTACCACTAGAGGGAGACACCGAGTAACTATCCACGTCCTACACGTTCAGGTTGACATCAAATCATTGAAATAAAAGAAATTTAATGACTTAAAGAATGAAATACAGACATTTTACCGTATATTTAACAACAATATATGTTGGACTTAACAAAAGCGATACATTTAAATTCCTCTCAAATTGTCTTTACTCGTAAAATCTAACTTTGAGACGGGTGTTTCCTTAAAGTGGAACAGAGAAAAATGAATGAAACAAGGGTCAAAATGAAGAAACTGCAGCAACTGATCCGAGAAGACTCATCTTAAGCATGAAAATCCTTTCTTTCTGTCTCAAAAACAGGAACACAGGTTTGGTACAGTTATGAATCCTGAACATATGGAGACGCATGCTACTACAAATGTGTTAAAACACATGCTTTTGTATTGGTGTTATAGTGGCACAAAACATTGCATTTACTCTGTTTTCTACAGATTTCGCAACACGTCCGACATGTCGCTCCAGGTTTGCCACTGCGGTTGGTCTAAAGTTACATCTTACCACGGCCTCAGGACTCACCAGGGGAAGATGGGATGCACGCCGAAGGGAATGAGGATCCCTGAGGCTGAACAGATCATTTATCTTCCTAAGTACACCTACACGGCTCCTCAGATCAAACGACAGGAGCCTTTCAGGGATATCTTCAGCAATTTGAAGTCTGGTGAGTTTCACAAAAACATTTCCCGTCTTTGTGCATGCACGGCCCCGAGTTACTGGATGTGCTCTGCAGAGTCTGTGATGCACCTGCTGCAAAATGTTAAATGTGAGATAAAAAGGTGCTGAGAATAACAATAACAAAAACAAAAAAAAGCTTCTGTTGCCTTCGTGTTGCACCCAAAATGACATAATATAAAAAATAATGTATATTCACCCCAATATGAGTTGTTACTCCTCAAAGTGTCATACACTTTATGGTTTCACCCACGTGTGTACCGGAGCGCGTATATGAATGTATATTTATATTGGTTTAATTTAATCAAGTTAACAAGAGGATTCTGTCATTTTCAACAGATGTTTTGGATTATCGATTTTACGTGTGATTGTCCGACTTCAGTCACAACACAAATATTTATCCATAAAAGCCTTTATAGGAAATGAGGAGGTTTCTGTCAAAATAAAATGCTTAGAAGGCTTTTAATTTGAAATAATACAGGAAGTGCTGAGTTTGTATTAACGCGGTAAATGCAGTAACTTTGACAGCGCAAATGTCCTTGGATCACAGCAAGGTTCAGGTTAATGTCACGAATCAGTTAATTCATCTCAAAAATCATTTCAAAAGGTTTAACCGTTACATTTGTCTTTATTGTCTCTCTCGAATGATCCGCTTCATTGTGAGTTCAAACACTCAAAACATGTAAATGAATTTCAACCAGATCAAGAAAACTGTGGACATTTTATTAGCTCACTTGAAGAAAAAAAAAGTGGCGGAGTCATTCTGGCAGCTCTCCATCCCTGGTTTCACACATTTTCACTTTATCCCAAAATACTGACTAAGACATGGCTATCCCATTTGCACATAAAAAAAAATAAAAAAATTCATTACAGATAACTGTTTATTGACGTTGCAAATATGTCGATCCCCCCCCCTCAAAACAGCTACGTAGAAACATCAAATTAATTCTTAATCCTTATGTCCCAAACAGACTCTTTGTCCAAAATGGTTTGCCACTGCGGTTGGTCTGAAGTTACATCTTACCACGGCCTCAGGACTCACCAGGGGAAGATGGGATGCACGCCGAAGGGAATGACCATCCCGCAGAGTGAGCAGCCTTTCTGGGCGAAACAGTGGGAAGAATCTCAACTAAGGAACGTCGGACGGCTGCGCAGCGCTCTGGTCAAACAGGAGGCATGTAACAAAATAAAAGATTCAATTAGGCCGAACAAGTGAGGTCTGGACAGGGCGTGCAGGCCGCCATACAAAACCATGACATTTAATAAAGTTATGGAATGATCTGTACATTTATATCCTCTTAAGTATTTTTTTTTTTTTGTCTTCCACCTTCTCTCTGACAGGATCTGTTCTCGACTTCAAACTTCATCACCCAGACGAATCCTGCAGCCACACAATCCGCAGTCATGGAGATAATCACACCCTGTATGTGTTATCATTTACTTCATTCATAACAGAGAATAAAAAGCTTTTATTTCACAGTGAACCCATCTTCTTTCCCTACAGTGGTCGGACCTCAACAGCATTTTCTACAAATGGGAGCGAACCCGTTCAATACTCACCAAGCGCTTGATTTCACCGCCGGCCCGAAGGTGCGGCAGATTTCTGGCTCGTTTGAATCTAATAATGTTGAGAAAGAAGCTGTTCGAGTGTAATCTCTTCTCTCTGATGCAGTGTGTTTCAGAGTATTTCAATTTTTGACCTTCATTTAAAAAAAAAATATATTTCTGTAGTTTTTATTCGAAGCTTTGTTCGGTTAAACCCATTCAAACCTCCTCCTCCGTTTCCCGACAGCCTTCCTTGATGCCGCTGCCGTCGCTGACCTTCCCCACCCAGGCCGACCCCGCAGCCGCAGATACCACAGTGAGGGAGTCCAACGAATCATGTACGTATTTGTTAGTTGCTTAAATTCGCAGCAGCGATAGAACGAGAAGAAAAAAAAAAAAACATCGAAACAATTTAAAGCAGCTTTGTTTGTTTTATTTTCTCTGCAGTATTTGAGACTCCACCGCGCTCTCCTCCAACCACCTTCAGCCCGGGCAAAGTTCGTCGAGCGCTGGACTTCTCCACTGCCACTCAGCAGGTACGCGACTCATATTTAAATGCTGGGGAGGTCCTACCAGTTCTTCAGAAACAGCCCTAAAGTACAGCAGTCTAGATGCACCTGTATACAGTGACATTTTTACCTTGTTGTAAAGAATTTGACATGATTTTTTTTTTTTTTTACTGCTTTCTCTTCAGTAGATGCACTGCTGACTGAAAAGTTCTGTTGTGTTTAAACTGGGTTTATTTTTTTTTAATCATATATCAGGTGGAGCACCACCTGAAGCCTCCAACAACCACAGCCCGGGAAATAGTGAAACATCCAAACGAGACAGAAAAAGAGGACGAGAGGGAGGCTCAAAAACGGCGAAAGGTACAGCAACTGTTTTTGCCCCAAAACAAGCAGCCTCGCTTGTCGGGACGGCGATATAAGTTTATTGTTTCATTGTTATGTCGGTTGGTCGACCATTTTGTCCAAACTGAAAGGCATCACAGTGCTTTGAACATTATTGACGACTCATCTACTACCATGAGATTAACATTTGTCGTTTGAAATTAGAAGTCTCAAAAGCTATTGGCTGCAAATCCAAATAAAATTTGGTAACAGATAAATCAGGTCATAACCTAGATTTTGTTTTACTTGGTCGTCGCTGGTCAGAGCGAGCACAGCCGTAGACTCTTACGTCTCGTTGAGCTCCATCGGGTATTTCACTTTGTATGTTTTGCCCTCTTTCAAGGCTCGACAGGATAGGACGAAGGCTGATTTACAGCAGAAAATTCACACCGGAGAGACCAAGGTGGCCGAAGTACGATCGTCCGTGAAAGCCTGCAAGGTAAGCTGCAGCGGCCCGTTCCACTTCTGGAGTTGTGGTCGTGGTATTTTCTTGAACATCGCCCGTCACCTTTTTTTTTTTTCAGGGCAATTTGGATGCCGAGTGGCTGGAGATCAACAACGTGTTCTCCGAGGTGATGAGAGAGGTGGAGGAGGCTCGGCAGAAAGCCCTTCAACCTCTGGAGGAAAGGTTAGCTCCGTGCGGCCGAGTGACATTCATAGTTGATGAGGATTAGTTGTTTCCACTCTGCAGGTCCAACGACCGGCCTAATGCGCTCTGTTATTTCTAGGAGGCGGAAGGTGAAAAGAGAAGCGAAAGATCTGGTCCAGAAGCTGCAAAGAGAAATTGATGCACTCAAAAAGACCATCGATGAACTGGACAAAAACACAGACTTGCAGGTGAGCCCAGAGGATCTGATGAATTTCAATTTTTTTAATTCAATTCGTTTATATAGCGCCAAATCACAACACAAGTTATTTCAGGCCACTTAACATGGTGAATATCCTTAAAACAGAACTTTATAGCATCAAACAAAGGAACCCAACAGATCAACAGTTACCACGTGAACTGTTTCCTGGGAGGACAAACCTCCAACAGTGAGAAGGAAATATTTCATATTAAAAGAGAGAAAAACCTCAAACAGTGAGAAGGAAATATTTAACATTAAAAGAAAGAGAAATCTCTAACGGTGGGAAGGAAAATCTTCCTTTTAACAGGAAGAAACCTCAAACAGAACCAGGCTCAGAGGTGGGCGGTCTGCCTCGGACGGTTGGGGTGAGCAGAGAGAGAAAAGAGCAGCAAAGCAGTCCAGGACAATAAACTGTCATAAAAGCACTAAAACAGGAAACAGATTGTTCGAAAGCAGTCCAGGACAATAAACTGTCATAAAAGCACTAAAACAGGAAACAGATTGTTCGACTCAAATTTTCAATTTCTGTGTATTTTCTAAGTTGAGTGTTTTACTCCTGAACATCAAAATGAATCTTGTATACTGTCAATGTGACACACACACACACACACACACACACACACACACACACACACACACACACACACACACACACACACACACACACACACACACACACACACACACACACACACACACACACAGGTTTCCCCTCCAACAGGCCTGCATGAATCTCAGGATTGGAGCGATGTAAGTGTGGACACTTCATTATCCTTCGGTTCGCTGAGATCGGCAACTTCAACCATGATGAAACAGATTCACCAGAAACTGGAAAAACTGTCCTCCGTTGGTGAGTCCTCACATTTATTATGGTTTGTATTTCATTTAATCAAGATCTGTCTTTAATTTATTGCGTCTTACTTAAATTGAATTTCTGTTTCCAAAGAACTGAAGAGGATTCCCACATTTGCAGGTGCGTATCTCCAAACCTCTGCATGACATCGAATACTTTGGTAGTCTTATTTAGAAAAAATAAATAAATAAAAATAAGTTAAGAGTTCAGATGTTTTTTTTAACAAACTTCTGTTGATGTTATCACTTTGGTTAGTTCCCCATATTTTTTAGCACCTCGATCAGTTTTGCCGCCTTAGAAACAAGAAGCGAGAAGGAACTCTGCGTGCGGTACACTATCGGTGAATTTTGACGTGCGAATCCTAATTTGCTGTGTCACATTCGAAACCGTGGCGGCACAGTGGTGGAGTGGTTAGCATGGTCGCCTCACAGCAAAAAGGTTCTGGGTTCAAAGCAGGGTTTGAATCCTTTCTATGCGGGGTTTGCATGTTCTCCATGTGCCTGCGTGGGTTCTCTCCAGGTACTCCGGCTTCCTCCCACCATCCAAAAACATGCACCTCTGGTTAATTGGTGGTTCTACAAATTGCCCTTAGGTGTGAATGGTCTTTGTCTCTGTGTGTTGGCCCTGCGATGGACTGGCGATCTGTCCAGGGTGTACCCTGCCTTCACCCTACGTGAGCTGGGATAGGCTACAGCCCCGCCCCCCCTCCCCCTTGACCCTGTTCAGGATAAAGCGGGTATAGATAATAGATGGATGGACATTCGAAACAAGCCAACGTAAGAGGTGAATCATGGTTCAAACAGTTGATTTATGGACTAAACAGTATTCATTTCTTGTCTGGTAGCAAGTTAGCGAACAAAATAGCTGGCTATAACTGGTAGTAGTTTCTACGCACAATTTATGGTGACTTGGATGTCAGGCAAAAAGGTTTTAACCTTTCATTCTGTTGATCTTACAGGGTGGTTATTAATCGTTTTCAGTAACATATGCATTAAGCTGTCACACACGGTTTGTACATATGAATTAGCCCCGCATCATGATTCCTCTATTCACCTGTATTCTGTGTGACTGCAGTGGATGTGAAGTTGGACCCGGCCAGCGCGCACCGATGCCTCGTTCTTTCCGACGACGGGAAGGAGGTGAGAGACGGCGGGAAGAAGTCGGAAGTCCCCGACCCTCCGGAGAGGTTCGACCTGTTCGGCAGCGTGGTTGCGCTCAACAGCGTGGCCTCCGGGAGGTCGTACTGGGAGGTGGAGGTCCGCAACAAGAGCGACTGGGACCTGGGCGTGGCGAGACGCGACGCAAAGCGCAAGGGGAAACTCTCGCTGAACCCCGATGAAGGTTACTGGGTCGCTGTACATTACGAAGGGGGGAAGTACGCGGCCCTGGCGGCGCCGCCCGTCAGCCTCTCCCTGGAAGAGAAACCTGAAAAGGTCGGGGTGTTCGTGGACTACGAGGAAGGCCTCGTGTCCTTCTACGACGTGACGACTCGGTCCCACATCTACTCGTTCACCGAGTGTTCGTTCGGCGATGAGGTCTTCCCGTATTTCAGTCCGCATCTGAAAGAAAATGATAAAAACGCCGCCGCTCTGATTATCTCTGCTGTGCCAAAGCAGTAACGTGACATCTGATGAGACGCGCACAAGTTCGCTGTTATACACTAACAGCTGACTGCTTCGTGGTGTTTCAGGTCATGTGAAGGGTTTTAAATGAGTTTTGTGTGCCGATCCAGGTTTAAAAAAAAAGATTTATACTTTAATGTTGATATTATGATGCAGGCGTCTCTTTTAGTTTTGTATGCTAAATATTTGAACTTCCATTTTCATTTAAGAAAAGTCAAAGTGTGCAAAAAAAAGATATTGTTTAAGGAAGGAACTAAAAACTAAATATGTATTTTTTAAGGCAAACGATGAATTAATAAGGTTAGTTTCTCCTTTCATTGCCTAATTTCCTTTTATTGATGCCACAGATATTTTAATTAAGCTGTTTGAACAATTAGTTCTCAATTTGCAGTCAGAATTTGGTGGACAAGCTTTTTACTTCCCTTTGAGCTTCATTTTTAAGAGTCTGCATCGATCTGTTCAACCTTTTACCTCGAACAAGTTCCTCATGTGGTTTCTGTCTGTGTCACTGTCAATATGCCGATTCACTGTTTCTGCAATATGTTTTTTGGTGTGGAGTGAGCATGCATCTATAGAACTAGCTGTGGGGAAATTTTTTCTGTACTCTTAAGTTTTAATTTTAATGGTCTTGGTGCAAATAAAAGGATAAATATTTTTTTTTAATGTAATTAAAAGAAACAATGACACCTCATTTTCTCCCCCTCAGCCCCATGAGCGCTTTGTTCCTATTAGCTTCAAATTTTCACTGAATTCTTTTGTACTTTTATACTTTTTTTAAGTCAGACAATGTTTTGTAGACTATGTTATCCAATCAGATTAAAATAAATGTAGTTTCCACACAATCCAACTAGTCTTGTTTGTGTGTGTGTGTGTGTGGGGTTGGAGGGGGCTACATGCAAATTAGGATGAGACCTAGTCCATGTATGTAAAAATAAATAAAAACCACACAAGGTGATGCAGGTTAAACTAAGCAAGCCAAACATGTTTAGAGCTGCCTGACTCTAATAGACTCACTATAAATGGACTTAAAACACCAAGACCGTGGGAAGTCGAGGTGCGAAGGGTGCAGCAGCCCCCCTGGCAGATGGGAGAGTACCGGCACGCCCACAACTATAAATTAAAAAAAAAGAAAATAAATTAAAATAAATAAAACTGTCGAGGAGGAGGAGCCTGGACCAGAGCCTGGACCAGAAGCTGGACCAGAACCTGGACCAGAACCTGCGCCGCCTTCTGAGTGAGAAGAGGATGTATTCTCCTGATGTTGTGCAGCATGTATCTACAGGAACGTGATGTTGGCAGTAAGAGAGAGTTGACTGTCGAGTGTCTCCGAGGTTCTTAGCAGTCAGGGTCGAGGATAACACAGAGTTGTCCGAGGTAGCAGTCAGGTCGAGGGTGGGAGAGTCTTTCTCTGGAAGGAAGAGCAGTTCGGTCTTGTGGAGGTTGATTTTCAGGTGGTGTGAGGACATCCACTGAGAGATGTCAGTCAGACAGGCAGAGATTCGTGCTGCTACCTGTGTTTGAGATCGGGGAAAAGAGACGATCAGTTGGGTGTCATCAGCATAGCTGTGGTAGGAAAAGCCATGTGAGTGAATGACAGCCGAGAGAGTTGATGGACAGAGAGAAGAGACGTGACGTCCCATGTTGGCGGATCGTGTTGACCTGCTGTCTCCCCTTGAAGATCCTCAGCCCACCTGAAGTAGACAGATATGGAGTACGGTGGATCTCTGAGGCAATAAAATACAACAAATACAATGAAGGATAGAAAAAAATCAGTACGAAATTATATACATGTTCCACTGTATGATATTAGAAATGCTCTTTTTTTTGTGTTGTTTTTACTGGTCTTGTTTGGCCTGGGAATACGGAGTCAGCGGTCGATGCTCTTATCATGAAGGTATTTTATATATCTGGCTTTCAGGAAACTGTTGTTGTGTCGTGTTTGTGTCGACTTTGCGTTTGCGCGCTGTCAGATCATCGTCTGCTTTGTGAGTAAATAACAGTGTCGTTGTTTTACCGTCAACGTTCAGTGTGTAAATCTGGTTGATGAGCCAGTGCCAAAGCTGCAGTTGTATATCCGTGTAGCCTGTTATTGTCGTACATGACTATAATTTCTTTCACGTGCAAATCTTCATCAACTATACAACTTAATTTTGAACTTTGAAGTGTGTTCATTTGTCCACATCTTGCGCTGCATTGTAGACACGCTGCACTTGCTGTTCTTGTTGTATTGCATCATGTTTCTTGGCTTAATGCCTTTTTTCTTGTGTACCGAACTTACCTTTCCTCTTTTGTGATTGGCTGTTGGCTCCATGATTTTGGAGCAGATGATTGGCTGTCATTAAATGTGCACAAAAAGAGGAAGAGAAATCAGTTCATAAAAGCAGAATGAGTTGAGAACTTCTAACAGAGACCGGAGTTGGTGTTGATCCTCTCCAGACTCAGACAACGGCTGACAAAGGTACGGAAACTTCTCTTTATCTGTTTCTGAAATCCTTATGCAGTTATTTTTTGGTTTATTTATTTTGTTTAATTTATTTTACAGAGTCAATTTCCAAAACAGTAACCAGCAACTGTTTCGATGCCTGATGAGTTTTGTTTTTGTTGACTGATATTTCAATACATAGCATTATTTTAGCAGATGTTTTGTCCAGAATATTGTTTTTATTTTATTTCATTTTTCACTTTGCTTAAACTGCAGCTGGTTCCAGTAAAAGCAAAGAGAACCAGGTTTTGTTATGTAGAGCGCCCCCTGGTGTCCTAGACTGTGAATCAGCCTCGAGTTCTTCCAGCCTCTGACTGTTGTCAGTGATGTTTCACTGTTTATGTCAAATGATGGAGCTGGTGCCAGAAGAACAACAGATTTTGCAGCTGTTTTCCATTTAATGAAGAATTCAGTTGGCAGAAAATTGTGGCAAGTTTAGTTTTTAAGTCACACCATTTAACAGGATTTACGAGGATTAAGGAATCAATTATTAAAACAAAAAAAAGTTCCCTCAGGTTCATTCACACAGTTCTATCTAGTTGCATGGGGTAAACAAATAGCACAGACTAGTGGGACCACATCATACTAAACTCTGCATGTAAAATGTTATGATGCTACGTCTTAAAAATACCAGTGTGATAATAATGTTGCAGTTGGTAGCTGTTGATTTTAGTGCATGCACAGCCTTTGATAGATATTTTATTTGGTGTGTATTTATATATATATATATTCACACACACAGAAAAATTGGTTTTAAACTGCATATTTTCATCTAAAAATTAAAGTCTTCCCTTCTTTCTTTCGCTGTAGTGAAAATGATCCTCCTTACTGCCTTCATCTTCACTGTGGCCCTGATCCACGAGGGGAACTTGGAGCCCTGCCAAGTTAAGATCGTCAAAGAAGATGACGACGTCGTTACTGAAAGGCCCATCCTTCAAGAGCCCGTCGACAGAAATGATGTAGGGGAGTTGGCAAGGTGAATTGAAAGTTTAAATTGATTATTTCATTATAAAACAGACAAGAACTGTGTGCTAAATTACGGTTCCTTCAGTTATCCGGTTCCTCTCCTGTGGAACCAGCTCCCAACCTCTTCAAGTCTGAGCTTTACACGTGTTTGTTTGACTAAACTTAAAGGCTGAAAAGAACTCTTCTTCGTATCTCTGCACTTTTCTATTGTGACTTTTCTTGAAATTGACTAAAGTTTTAATGTTTTTTTTTTTTTTGTGCTGTAAAGTATTTTGCACTGAAAAATAAGATTCAATTGAACTGAATTAAATGTAAGACATTATAGTGAAATATTGTTCTCATTATACAGAGATACAGCGCAGTCTGTCATCGAAGCCAATAACAATGACGACGACAAGCAGATCTTCAGCCTCACTGACCTTAACCTGCCAAGCCGTGGGAAGAACCCGGGTAAAAAAAACGGTGGGAAGAACCTGGGAAAAAAACGCGGTCGGAAGAACCGGGGTAAAAAACGCGGTCGGAAGAACCGGGGTAAAAAACGCGGTCGGAAGAACCGGGGTAAAAAACGCGGCCGGAAGAACCGGGGTAAAAAACGCGGCCGGAAGAACCGGGGTAAAAAACGCGGCCGGAAGAACCGGGGTAAAAAACGCGGCCGGAAGAACTGGGGGTAAAGAAAACGGTCGAAAAAACGCGGGGTGAAAAAAAAACAGTCGGCACAACCTGGGTAACTTGTCTATCAGCCAATCAAATATGACGATCTAATGATGTCACATCCAACATGGGGGACCATTTTTTAGTATTGTAGTCCTGATTGTTTTGCTTTATATACTGTCAAATAAATGCATTCATTCTTTTTTTTGATATTTAGATTAGAAACAAATGACACAAGTGTGAACTTTAAATGGGAATATTTGTAGTAGAGAGATCGTAGAGAATAATTGCTAAACCCTTAAACTTTACAGTTTTCAAACACTTATTTTAGTTTAATTTCTTTTGTTTTATTGCTTGATTTTTAATGAATTAATTTGCTAGGAATTATTAAAGAATCTACTCCTGTTAAAGACAAATATCATTAATGTGCACTGTTCACTGGTCATTGTAAATATAACTTTTCTAAACTGTCCCTCAGTTGTTGTTCTCTTTAATGCATTTTATCAACACTCGCACTTCTTTCTCACGTGACTCGTGAAGAACAGCTCATGTTTTTTGTGTGTCCTGCAGAACTCACGACCTTGGGTGTGAAGGTGTTGTTGTTTCTGTCACTTTAAAGAAGTGCGATGAGGAAGTGCCTGTACTGCTGTTTAATGTCATTTGCTGTAAACATACAGAAAACATCCTGTCGCGTTTGTCTGTTTTCATGACGATGTTAAAGAAAATAAAACCATATTCGACATTACGTTGGTTCTTGTGGCTTTTTATCCTTATCAAACAGCACCAACGACAACGTGGAGCTTTTGATATATTTAACATATTTCTTATTATTTGTTTTGTTGACTGTCCTGGTTTCAGGTGCTGTGCAATATTTTAGGTCTTCCAGCAGCTTTGGTTGGTTCCTCTGTGTTTTTCTGACGTTTGTCATATAACCACATCTCGCCCACAGTGACCCAGCCTGACAGTTTCACACGTACTTCTTTGCATTAACGTGCGTCCCGGGCGAGCCGATCGGAAGTGGTCGGCTAAGAGTACTGGTGTGAACACACACTAAACACACGGATGTGAAAGCTGTCCTCAATTTCTCAAAGATGGCGCTTTAAAATGAGACGCGAGCGAGCCAGAATGTCTCATTGTGTTGAATGCCTGCCACTGTGACTTCTCTTTCTCATCTCTGCTCGTGTTCACATGTTTACCTACTTGTTTATTTGTGCGACGCACGTGCAGATTTGCATATGCAATAGTGAAATTGAGATTCGATGGTCACTTGGGATGAATGTGGAAAGGTATGTAGATGTCTGGTCTGAACATGGCCTTTCATTGGCTGTCTGCTCTGGGTTAAGATGATTGGTTGTGCTCAAATATTCACCGGGCAAGGGGAGAAGTATTTCCTTCCTTCGATCAGAGACTGACGCAGCAACACTGACAGCACAGAGGCCGGCTGATCAGAGAAGGTGAGCAAAATCTCTTCCCAGCTAACCAATGTTATTTATTGTATCACATTATTCAAATCTGTGTGTTACACTTTTTAGGATTCGACAGATCAAGAGATTTTGGGAATCATTGTGTTTTCCTGCCTCTCTTCTGACATGAAATAGTCAGCCGCACAGTTGCAGAGCCCCTTTGTAGATCTGATGTCACAATGACAAATGCAGCCTTCCAAAGAATATACAAGAGAAAATGCTGACATAAATTGTGTCTTAACTTTTCTCATATTTGGCAATTACAGCGAAGACCAAAAAAGTCTCTCAAAATATACAAATGCTATTATTTTAATATAAAATTATAAATTCTGTGCGACAATGCTAATTTACCATTATTTCATTGTATTCAGTGCAGTGTATAGTACTTGTGAATTTTTCTCACAACAAATAAACTTTGCTTTTCCCTCACTCCAGACAAAAATGAACGTCGGTCGCCCGCTCACCGTCATGGTCGCCCTCGCCCTCGCCCTCGTTCTCGGGTGGCAGGAAGTGGTTCACGACATGAGCAGCGACTCGGTGACGCCTCGCTACAATCGTCGTCCCTGCGAGAGGAACCCTGACAATAATGCGTACGACAAATTTGTTCGGAGACACATCCTTCAGGAGTCCTTTAACGTTTCGTCGCGGTGTGCATGGAAAACGTGAGTCAAACGGTTAAATCAGTTCATTTTATTGTGAAATATCCACTAATCAGATAGACATCAAACATTACAAGCACATGCATACCTTCTGTTTTTACTGTGCGATCGTGTTTTCTCACTGATATGCAGCCATTTTTGAATATCACATTACTGTTTTATGGAATTGTTAAAGTCAAAATCCGTGAACTTCTCCCCTTCAAGCCATTTCAAGTTTAAGTGCATTACATTTTTATAACTTATACAATTTCTAATATATTGATATACTATATATATATGATTTTTGCAATTTTTGTTGATACAATTCAAAATATGTTTGAGTGAGATGTTCTGCAATTTTCCTTTTAATCACACATCCTTTTAAATTTCATGTGTGCACTTTTAAAGACTGTATTTCTTCCCTCAATATGGTTTCATTCTCAATGTCTCATCATGTTTTCGTTCTGATAACATTGGACATTGATCTTTTTCTTCAGGTACTTGAACAGGTGGAGACTCTGCAACCGAACTCGGCAGTCCTTCATCAGAAAGAGTGATAGAAGACTCGTCCTGCAGATTTGTAACGGCTCCGGCCGGCGCCTGTCCTCTCGTAACTTGTGCATCAGTCACAAAACCATGCTGGTGTATGATGTCAGAGTGGGAAACGGTTGCAAAGTTGAAAAAATGGCAAAGGGCAGAAAATATGTGATCGTGGCTTGTGATAAAATTGGAAACTTCTGTCGTCCTGTTCATTTTGAAAGAAACAACAACCGGAGGCCTGATAGAAGAGCTAAACACTGCAGGCTGCGTGCTCATCATCAGCCTGACATCTAAAACCTCCGGCAAGATCACAAGTTTAAAACTGAGCTCCGGTTCTTTAATGTTTAGACACTGCAAAAGGGAGAAGTCAGTAGATGCTGCAGTTCCATGTTGATACAGGGTTCGGTCCATTAAAGTAGCAGGACAACAATACATGGTATCGAAGAGAGAGAAACTTTATTCATGAAGCCAATAAAGAAAAGTTGCATTTGGAATGAACCAGAAAAAAAACAGCTTTTTAATCACTATTAGAAATGATTGTATGGGGGCTGAATTGAAAGCTCAAGAAAGTAGGTTTGATGCGAGGAAGAAATTGTCATGTCTTTTTTAACGATTCTTTAATGTGAATTTGGTTTTTAATTTGTAGGCATTTATTGTCTTTTTTTTAGTATTGTAGTCCTGATTGTTTTGCGTTATATACTGTCAAATAAATGCATTCATTCTTTTTTTTTAATATATTTAGATTAGAAACAAATGACTCAAGTGTGAACTTTAAATGAGAATATTTGTAGTAGAGAAATCATAGAGAATAATTGCTAAACCCTTAAACTTTACAGTTTTCAAACACTTATTTTAGTTGAATTTCTTTTGTTTTATTGCTTGATTTTTAATGAATGAATTTGCTCGCTGAGCGTTACGCCACCCGAAACCAAATGACCATCTTAAAAATAAGATTGTGCAAAAAGAGATATTTGCTGAAAACAGCTGGCTGAGGATGTAGTTGTAGATAAACTTCTGAAGTTCATCATTACAAATTAACCTTTTCTAATACACATCATTTGATCCACTGTTAAAATAAAAGTATTGATGAATACAGCTTTTAATACCACATGAGTTTCAGTGCATACATTTCTCTTAATATTTAACTGCATTTATATATTTTCATCTGTTTAAGTTCTAAAAATGTGCTGTTTTTTTTTATTAAAGGGATTTTGTTGTTTGCATTTAACTCTGAAACAAAAAAACTGCTTTTATTAAAAAAAAAAAAACAGAGTAAAACATCAAATTTGTTGCAAATGTTCTGCCCGAAAAGGAATTATTGAAGAATCTACTCCTGTTAAAGACAAATATCATTAATGTGCACTGTTCACTGGTCATTGTAAATATAACTTTTCTAAACTGTCCCTCAGTTGTTGTTCTCTTTAATGCATTTTATCAACACTCGCACTTCTTTCTCACGTGACTCGTGAAGAACAGCTCATGTTTTTTGTGTGTCCTGCAGAACTCACGACCTTGGGTGTGAAGGTGTTGTTGTTTCTGTCACTTTAAAGAAGTGCGATGAGGAAGTGCCTGTACTGCTGTTTAATGTCATTTGCTGTAAACATACAGAAAACATCCTGTCGCGTTTGTCTGTTTTCATGACGATGTTAAAGAAAATAAAACCATATTCGACATTACGTTGGTTCTTGTGGCTTTTTATCCTTATCAAACAGCACCAACGACAACGTGGAGCTTTTGATATATTTAACATATTTCTTATTATTTGTTTTGTTGACTGTCCTGGTTTCAGATGCTGTGCAATATTTTAGGTCTTCCAGCAGCTTTGGTTGGTTCCTCTGTGTTTTTCTGACGTTTGTCATATAACCACATCTCGCCCACAGTGACCCAGCCTGACAGTTTCACACGTACTTCTTTGCATTAACGTGCGTCCCGGGCGAGCCGATCGGAAGTGGTCGGCTAAGAGTACTGGTGTGAACACACACTAAACACACGGATGTGAAAGCTGTCCTCAATTTCTCAAAGATGGCGCTTTAAAATGAGACGCGAGCGAGCCAGAATGTCTCATTGTGTTGAATGCCTGCCACTGTGACTTCTCTTTCTCATCTCTGCTCGTGTTCACATGTTTACCTACTTGTTTATTTGTGCGACGCACGTGCAGATTTGCATATGCAATAGTGAAATTGAGATTCGATGGTCACTTGGGATGAATGTGGAAAGGTATGTAGATGTCTGGTCTGAACATGGCCTTTCATTGGCTGTCTGCTCTGGGTTAAGATGATTGGTTGTGCTCAAATATTCACCGGGCAAGGGGAGAAGTATTTCCTTCCTTCGATCAGAGACTGACGCAGCAACACTGACAGCACAGAGGCCGGCTGATCAGAGAAGGTGAGCAAAATCTCTTCCCAGCTAACCAATGTTATTTATTGTATCACATTATTCAAATCTGTGTGTTACACTTTTTAGGATTCGACAGATCAAGAGATTTTGGGAATCATTGTGTTTTCCTGCCTCTCTTCTGACATGAAATAGTCAGCCGCACAGTTGCAGAGCCCCTTTGTAGATCTGATGTCACAATGACAAATGCAGCCTTCCAAAGAATATACAAGAGAAAATGCTGACATAAATTGTGTCTTAACTTTTCTCATATTTGGCAATTACAGCGAAGACCAAAAAAGTCTCTCAAAATATACAAATGCTATTATTTTAATATAAAATTATAAATTCTGTGCGACAATGCTAATTTACCATTATTTCATTGTATTCAGTGCAGTGTATAGTACTTGTGAATTTTTCTCACAACAAATAAACTTTGCTTTTCCCTCACTCCAGACAAAAATGAACGTCGGTCGCCCGCTCACCGTCATGGTCGCCCTCGCCCTCGCCCTCGTTCTCGGGTGGCAGGAAGTGGTTCACGACATGAGCAGCGACTCGGTGACGCCTCGCTACAATCGTCGTCCCTGCGAGAGGAACCCTGACAATAATGCGTACGACAAATTTGTTCGGAGACACATCCTTCAGGAGTCCTTTAACGTTTCGTCGCCGTGTGCATGGAAAACGTGAGTCAAACGGTTAAATCAGTTCATTTTATTGTGAAATATCCACTAATCAGATAGACATCAAACATTACAAGCACATGCATACCTTCTGTTTTTACTGTGCGATCGTGTTTTCTCACTGATATGCAGCCATTTTTGAATATCACATTACTGTTTTATGGAATTGTTAAAGTCAAAATCCGTGAACTTCTCCCCTTCAAGCCATTTCAAGATTAAGTGCATTACATTTTTATAACTTATACAATTTCTAATATATTGATATACTATATATATATGATTTTTGCAATTTTTGTTGATACAATTCAAAATATGTTTGAGTGAGATGTTCTGCAATTTTCCTTTTAATCACACATCCTTTTAAATTTCATGTGTGCACTTTTAAAGACTGTATTTCTTCCCTCAATATGGTTTCATTCTCAATGTCTCATCATGTTTTCGTTCTGATAACATTGGACATTGATCTTTTTCTTCAGGTACTTGAACAGGTGGAGACTCTGCAACCGAACTCGGCAGTCCTTCATCAGAAAGAGTGATAGAAGACTCGTCCTGCAGGTTTGTAACGGCTCCGGCCGGCGCCTGTCCTCTCGTAACTTGTGCATCAGTCACAAAACCATGCTGGTGTATGATGTCACAGTGGGAAACAGGGGTTGAAAAGTTAAAACCTGGTAAAGGGCAGAAAATATGTGATCGTGGCTTGTGATAAAATTGGAAACTTCTGTCGTCCTGTTCATTTTGAAAGAAACAACAACCGGAGGCCTGATAGAAGAGCTAAACACTGCAGGCTGCGTGCTCATCATCAGCCTGACATCTAAAACCTCCGGCAAGATCACAAGTTTAAAACTGAGCTCCGGTTCTTTAATGTTTAGACACTGCAAAAGGGAGAAGTCAGTAGATGCTGCAGTTCCATGTTGATACAGGGTTCGGTCCATTAAAGTAGCAGGACAACAATACATGGTATCGAAGAGAGAGAAACTTTATTCATGAAGCCAATAAAGAAAAGTAACGTTTGGAATGAATCAGAAAGAAAACAGCTTTTTAATCACTATTAGAAATGATTGTATGTTCGGATCTGTTGACAGTCATTTCAAATTGCTGTGACAACTGAATCCTGTTCAACTAGTTTGATGAGAAAACCACTGAAGGTTGTAAAATCACTTCTCCAAACATGTCTTCCTGCTACCAAGCGCACATACACCTGGTCTCCTTTTTGCAGCTGCAGAAATGCTGCGTTGCCTCCATTATCAGCCCCGTCGTTTGTTGAACTGTGGTCACTGGACTGAACGACAACATCGGCGTTCTGGATGAGGCTTAGCTTTGATCTTTTTTCTCCTCCAGCATGATAGAAGAAGGTGAAGTAGTAAAAGCCTGCGACAGGTGCAGCGAAGATACCTGTGGACACAAACATTTTAGTCCAACAACTGAAACAGCTTTGTGAACGACCTCGATTCCTTCTTCGGACAGTTTTTTGGAAATGTGTTTTCTGTATTTATTGCAACATACTGTAACAATTCAATTAAGGATTCAGAAAAGGCTTTAAAAAGCTTTCTGTACCTTTATCTATCACACATGTAAGTAGCATCAACACGTTAAAACGAAAATATTTCTGTGATGTGCAGCACGATTAATATCACAGGAACTGATTACATATTATTGTTTATCAGGTAGTACTTACAAAATTTAAAATCTTTCTTCACTTGCAATTGTTTGGAATTCCGTTAGTGCAAAAAACTCACTTAAAACTCTACAAATTGCATTGCAAGTTTTGAGAAAATCTTCTGTAAAATCAAGCATTTTTGATCGCAACAATTACAAAAAAAACTCCATGAAATCCTGGAGGGATGTTTAATGGGTGAAAATGAACAGTGGAAACAGAAAGGGAACAACATGAGAGCTGTTTCTCTTTAAAAGCTAATTGTGGATACGATGGGAGACCGCTAGATTACTCCAAAATTGAAATGGTCTATTCACAAAAATTGAAGAGGCCTTTTTGATATCATATTAGGAGGTCAAATGAAAAATACATCTAAAACAATCAACCTCTATGTTACAATCTATATTACACACTGTTATTCACATTGTGCTATTTATTAATTTGTAAATAATAGATTTGATAGAAAATGTCAGTGCTGCTGTACTTACCTGTGTCGTAGTTGTAGGCATTGCCAACATTAGTTATCACTCTGCTGTAGACTAAAACTGTGTCATGGCTGAAGGGCCCAAAGGCATCGCCTCCAACAGCTGCAGCACTGAATATTATGTTGGTTGCTTCTAGATTTAAACAAAACATTAGCATCACATTATTTTGTTAATTTGTTTCCACACTAATCCAGTTTTCTTCAATGACATTAATCTTCTTTAAACCAATCAGAGCACAAGCTTCACTTTACCTTTGTTCTTCATTTCCTCGATCTGTGTTTCACTTTCCTTCAGCCTGTTTTCCAGATCGATTAGTTTACTGAAGACTTCAGTTTCGGCCAAAGTCGAGCCGCAGAACAGCGACACAAACAATAAAATTGTCAAATTCATCCTCATTCAGCGTTGCTCCGTCTCCTGAGCTCTGACTGATGTGATCCTCGTTTTTGGCTTTTATGTTGTTTCAAGATCACCTTTGGACATTTGGCTTTATTATCTTGTTTGGCTGTATCATCTGTTTGCTGTTTCAGTTTATGTACAATGATGAAATATTGTCAACTCTATTTATTGCCAATTAGTTTACCTTTGATGTCCTGCTTTTCTCTTATTGGAAGTGGCGCTGCTCGGCAGCTCAACTTCAGACTCTAAAACGTCATCAAGAGGTTCTGGCGGAACTGACCTGTCTGTTTTTGGGACCTCATAGCAGTTTTAAAATTCCAGTTATTCAGCTTTCTAAAATCAACGACTGAGGAGTTTGAGTCCCAATATCTGTGGTCCCAATTACACCTGATATAAATAACTAATTAATGTGTTAAAAACATTTAAGGTAGGTCGCTGTTTTTTTTCTCCGTTGCTTAAGTTCAATTTCTATGACGCAAACTGATTTATTAATGTTTAACAGAGTTGGCTTGCATAGAGAAATGCCCTTGATTGAACTGACTGTTTAACTGCTTCCACAAATTTGACTCTTTTCCACTAGAAGTCCTTCACCCCTCTGCTGTTGAACCAATGCTGTGTTGCCTCGGGTTCCTTCTTTTGCTTGAGGTTTCTATTTTGAAATATTTAGGTGATTTACTCTTTCCTCCAGTCTCTTTTCAAACTATTCTTTTAGTGCTCATATAGTTTTCTCCTGGGTCCATTCCATTCTGGTATATTTTCTGAAATGTTCCTAAAGTTGTTTCTGAAGTATAGTTCCTATATATTCTGGGTGGGTATTTGTTGTCTCATCATGTTTTCTTTCTGATAACATTGGACATTGATCTTTTTCTTCAGGTACTTCAACAGGTCGATACTCTGCCACCGAACTCGGCAGTCCTTCACCAGAATGAGTGATAGAAGACTCGTCCTGCAGGTTTGTAACGGCCACGGCCGGCGCCTGTCCTCTAGTAACTTGTGCATCAGTAACTCAACCATGCTGGTGTACGATGTCAGAGTGGGAAACAGGGCTTTACCTGCTTGTAGTCGTACAGACTTTGATTGATTTGAAATTTTAAGCGGTTTAAAAGAGCAAACTCATATATTTATGTTTAACTGAGTTAACTGAGTCAGATGACTTGCTCTTAATTCAGCTGACCTTTCAAAAGCTTTTACATTCATTTCTCTTCTAGAGGCAATGCAAAAGGTGCTGCAGTTATACGGAGTTACAGTGAAGTTACATTAAAGCAGCAGTACAACAAAAAACACTATCGAAGCGAGAGATACTGTATTCAGCAGAAATTATGATGCTTTTATTTAAAAAAACAACAACACTTGGAATGAATGAGACAGAACATAGTGTTTTAAATTCTATTAAAAATTATTGTTTTAATAATAATTTCAGATCTGTTTAAAATCATTTAATTGTTATGACAAATAAATCCTTTCCTGTTCTGTCCTTCAATCTTGTTTGAGCAGAAAACCGCTGAAGGTGGTAACGTAATCATTTCCCCAAACATGCGTATTTGCACGCAAGCGCACAAACACCTGCTCCCCTTGCTGCAGCTGCAGAAATACAGAGTTGCCTCCATTATCAGCCCCGTCATGCGATGTCTGGTGGTCATAGGCCTCCACAACAACCTGGTCGTTCTGGATGAGGTTTAGACTCACTCTGTGAGTTCCTCCAGCATGGTGAAAGAAGGTGAAGTAGTAAATGCCTGCGACAGGTGCAGCGAAGATACCTGTGGAAACAACATTTCAGTCCAACAACTGACAGCTTTATGATCGACCTCGTTTCCTGGACAGATTTGTAAATCTATAAGTGGCTGGATCACACTGTAAACTTTCTTTATTCATTACAATGTGCGGCAGCTATTAGATTCACATTTTCTTCACTGTTCTGCACTTGTTTCGATGCAACCTGGTGTCACAGCAAAGCGTGTAATGTAAAATCCCATCCACTAGAGGGCAGCGAGTCAGTATCACGGAAAAAAAACGTGGTTAGGGAAAAAACTGGAATCCCGTCCTTCCTGGTGAAAGTGTGGACGTTTGACTAAAAATGATGACAAAAATTACAATATATAAACGCAACAGCCAATGAAAAATGAACTTCCGTGGCTTCCGCCATTTCTGTAAATGTCAGCAAACACGTCACAACTCGTGAACTTTAGGCTTGTAGTAAATTTGGATTTCCGATGAATACCACAAGAGGGGGCCGTTCATATGGACTCTTCTTGTTTACCTGGTAAATACGACCCCATTTAAACGCAGCATTACCCCTCTAATTATTTAGTCTGGTCTTGTCAACGGATTCACCGAATGACGTCATTAAAAGAGTGATAGTCAAGATCTTTATCCTGCTTGTCCATGCAGATGAATGGAATTCACATTAATGATGTAGTCAAATTTAAGAGGCCTTTTTTAAAATAGCCTACATGGCACTAAAATGAATAAATAAAAACAAGTAAAAACAATCTACTTGTTTTAACCCACATTACACCTTATTATTTACATTGTGTTATAAATCTATTTGATTTGAGATGGTAGAAAATGTTAGTGCTGCTGTACTTACCTGTGTACTGGTTGTAGGCATTGCCAATATTTGTTATCACTTTTCTGAAGATTATAGTTGTGTCTTTGCTGAAGGGTCCAATTGCTCCGTTCCCACCAATTGCAGTACTAAATACTACAGTGGTTGTTTCTAGATTAAGCAAAACATTGGCATTACATTATTTTGTTAATTTATTTCCACACGAATCCAGTTTTCTTCCATGACATTAATCTTCTTTAAACCAATCAGAGCACAAGCTTCACTTTACCTTTGTTCTTCATTTTGTCGATCTGTGTTTCACTGTCCTTCAGCCTGTTTTCCAGAGCGTTCAGTTTCTCTCTCATGGCACCAAACTCTTTCAGTAAACTACAAGTATCAGAAAAGCACAACTGTGTTTCACTGACAACTTCCTTGTCGGTAGAATTGCCGTCGTTCTCGGCCAAAGTCGAGCCACAGAACAGCGACACAAACAATAAAATTGTCAAATTCATCCTCATTCAGCGTTGCTCCGTCTCCTAAACTCTGACTGATGTGATCCTCGTTTTTGGCTTTTATGTTTTTCAAGATCACCTTTGGACATTTGGCTTTATTATCTTGTTTGGCTGTACCATCTGTTTGCTGTTTCAGTTTATGTACAATGATGAAATATTGTCAACTCTATTTACTGCCAATTAGTTCACCTTTGATATCCTGCTTTTCTCTTATTGGAAGTGGTGCCGCTCGGCAGCTCAACTTCAGACTCTAAAACGTCATCAAGAGGTTCTGGCGGAACTGACCTGTCTGTTTTTGGGACCTCATAGCAGTTTTAAAATTCCAGTTATTCAGCTTTCTAAAATCAACGACTGAGGAGTTTGAGTCCCAATATCTGTGGTCCCAATTACACCTGATATAAATAACTAATTAATGTGTTAAAAACATTTAAGGTAGGTCGCTGTTTTTTTCTCCGTTGCTTAAGTTCAATTTCTATGACGCAAACTGATTTATTAATGTTTAACAGAGTTGGCTTGCATAGAGAAATGCCCTTGATTGAACTGACTGTTTAACTGCTTCCACAAATTTGACTCTTTTCCACTAGAAGTCCTTCACCCCTCTGCTGTTGAACCAATGCTGTGTTGCCTCGGGTTCCTTCTTTTGCTTGAGGTTTCTATTTTGAAATATTTAGGTGATTTACTCTTTCCTCCAGTCTCTTTTCAAACTATTCTTTTAGTGCTCATATAATTTTCTCCTGGGTCCATTCCATTCTGGTATATTTTCTGAAATGTTCCTAAAGTTGTTTCTGAAGTATAGTTCCTAATATTCAGCAATATATTGGAGTTTTACTGGGATTTGTAACTTCTGGTTGGGTATCTGCTGTCTGATCTGAAATCGTCATTTAACTTCATATCAGAAAACCCAATTAAGAAGACTTGCATTGTGGGTAATTTATACATTGTTAAACCTGCAGGTAATTTATACATTGTTGGCAGCTCATCTCTGAGCCTGGTTCTGTTTGAGATTTCTTCCTGTTAAACGGGACTTTTTTCCTTCCAGCTGTCGCTCATGTGGGACTTGAGGAATGTTGGGTTCTTTTGTATTATGTTGTAAAGTTCTGTTGTCAGGATTTTACTCTGTTAACTGCCTTGAAATAACTTGTGTAGTGATTTGGTGCTATAGAGATAAATTAAATTAAATTAAATTAAATTGAATTAAATTAAATTAAATTAAATTAAATTAAATTAAATTAAATTAAATTAAATTAAATTAAATTAAATTAAATTAAATTAAATTAATTTGATTTGATTCGATTTGATTTGAATTTGAATTTGAATTGAATTATGCTGACACTGTTTCTGATGGCAAACTTTCTCTGTGAAAATCCTCACGGGTCTAGGATAGATCCATAGATGGCCAACTTGTTTTGTAATTTGTTTTAGCTGCATTGGCAATACTTAGTTTTAGCTGACATAACTTCTCATAGAAAGATATAAGAGCAAATTTAATGTGTCTCTTGTGCTTCTTGGGCCTGATATATTTACTTGAAAGTCTCCATACAATCATTATGGAAATAATACGAATTGATTTTAATGACTGAATAAAACAAATTATTTACATTTAAAGCCCTCCTCCATTATCTGCAGACCACACCCACACATGTATACCTGGTGTTTTGTATGACAACGACAAAAAGATTTTCAAAAATGTTTTTTCTTTCATTTTTAATGAGAGCAGAAACACATTATTTTGTCATTTTTATTACCCAGCGCATTAGTTTTCCAAGACTGCAATGATCTTAAGACTGTCCAGTGAGTTTATGTTTATTCTCTTTAAAAAAAATTGTACAATAAAAGTGTTTCTTCTCTTCATCAAGTAGAAAACATGTCATTGAAACAGGATTACAGTAAACTGGAGAAAATGAGAAGGGGTATAACCCCGGTCGGTGACTTTAGGTAGAAAGTGTTGGGGAAGGCCTCTGTTCGCCTCTTCGCTCACATTCATTGTGAATGTCGAGAGCCGGGACATGAGCAAATTTACACAGTCACAGAGGGCACATAATACTGACACTTTAACCCTCCTTTTGTCCTCGGGTCAAAATGACCCGCAGCTGTGGTCAACCAAGTTCTATTTTATTTTCATATTTTTTGGGGATCACTGGTGACAAGGAGGCTGTGAGGGTTTCTTCAAAGAATGATGACCAATGATCCCCAAAAAATATAAAAAAAATATAGAAATAAAATAGAACTTGGTTGAACACAGCCACGGGTCATTTTGACCCAAGGACAACAGGAGGGTTAAGCTGCGACCCCGTTCATCAGCAGACGGAAATCCTCTGCTGCTCTGGAGATCTCCTTCCCTAACAGTAAAAGTAAAAGTTTCCCATGAGGTGGTTTTGTTTGTCGCTCACAAGAAACCATACAGGAAGCAAACAGACACAAAGTGTGTTCGCGGCAAGATGTTACAAAAAACTCGTAATATTTTTGGCTTTGCCATTACCGGCTAAAACATAATGAAGTGAAAGATGGTAGTAAACATTTATTCGTCATCATCGTCATCGTCATCGTCATCGTCGTCGTCGTCGTCGTCGTCATCGTCGTCATCGTCGTCGTCGTCATCGTCGTCGTCATCGTCGTCATCATCGTCATTATCGTCGTCATCATCGTCATCATCATCATCATCATCATCATCATCATCGTCATCATCATCATCATCATCATCATCATCATCATCATCATCTGGATCGATCTTTCCAGACAGAACATCGTCAATCCACTGATCGAGCTCGTCAGAGGAGGGCATGTCGTCCTGGTCGTCCATTTCCATCCACACGCTGTCAGCCTGCCGAGGACAGAAATGTCGGCAAAAACATTAGACTGCAATGCAAACCTCTTCTTGGTATTTCCTAGTAATAGTATGTGTTATAGTTCTATACTACTGTCTGTCTGTAATAATAAATGTGGACTGTGATTGCTCGATGGCTTGTGCCGACTTCACACTCACCGCATCCATTGTGGAGATTCATAACTTCACAAACCTCGACAGCCGTCCATCTAAATATGGTTTGATGACTGAATTTGCGGTTTATCTCTTAGTTTGATTTCTTTGGGAATTTGCAAAGTACAATGTTTTTGAGTGATTTTTAAAAAAAATTTGTAATGGGTTAAAATGGGCCACTACCTTGTAGCTAAGAAAACTCTTTTGTATAAAATGTAATCAATTAGCCTGGTGGGCGGGGCTTGTCATGGTTAAAAGGCCCTCTTCAAGGACTGGAGTTAGTTTGGATGACTGGCTGCAGGGGAAAGAAACCTAGCTATGGTGAGATTATCAGTGATTGTGTGGTTGTGTGTCTCTCCGTCCCAGAGTTGTATGGTAGTCTGTGCGTCGGTGGCACCGAGGTGCGCTAAAACTGGCTCCATCGAGCTTTGGCGATTCAGGGGATAATTCTCTGTAGATGCTATGAGCAACTCCTTTCACATCGTCGTCAGATGCAGTTGTTTTTAAAATATCAATTATAGCCACATTAAGGTACGTTGCTGTCAAAAGTAGCTGTAGCATTAGCAAAGACTGTTTTGCAATGGCAGTTTTATGTTTTCTTTTCCTGTTCTCATGAAAACACACATTTGACACATTCTAATACTTGTCTGAATAATGTGATTGTCTTTTTCTGTACCAATAACTTGAAACCTGTTTTCTATTTTAGGATGGAAAAGTCTGCTTACGTCCTCAACATCGACGACACCAATCTGAGGAGAGCCGAGGTCGATGCCGAAGGTCCTCTCCCAGTAAGGAACCAACTGGAAGCCAGAAACAGACCCAAGGTAAATGTTATTATTGTTTGAAAGCAGCTACAGGAAACATAAAAGGATCAACAGCAAAAATCTTTTCCCACCACTAGTTAATGTACAGTTTAAATGGGAAATGTTCATACCAGGGGGAAATTGTCAGGGTCGATCCAGATGATGCTGAGGTTGGGGTTGTCAGTGTTCTCGCGTGCCACCTCCTTCAGAATTTCCAGGAACTCAAAACCATCTAGGAAATAGTTCAACGGTCAAATGCGGTCACATGCCAGGTATAAAGTATTCAGCTTCATATTTGATCTTCAAGTTAATCCCAGTTTAGTTCATCTAAATGCTATAATTTGGAATAATACCTGGATCATCCTCCTCGGCAAAGGCAACAATGTGCTCTCCATCAATGTCATCCTCCTGTGAACAGAAAAAAGATGGATAAAAACAGGATTTTTGTTATTTCCTCTCTAGACTGACTGATTGGATCACAGTTTATTGATTACAGAGAAAATTCAGATCTCATACCCAGATTTCGTACATGCTGTGAGGCTCAAGCTTCCTCAGGGTGGGCCTGAAACCCAAAAATATCAAAAAGGAAACTCTTACAAACACTTATCGAAAATACATTTTTGAAGAAATCATCATTTAGTACGTGCATATGTTTAAAAAAAAAAAAGACTTCAATTAGTGTTTTCTCATCTGCAATCTCTATAATTAATAGCTGGTTAGCTTTAGAGCATGGTTAATAATATTAGCATTAGATTATAACCCTTTAAGTAGGATTTAAAGCTTGCCATGTATGTGCTTCAGCTATTCATTTCAGTCTCCCACGGGGTCTCACCTATCATGCTGCTCAATGTAGTCAACAAGCTCAGACTCGATGTAAGGCTTTCCTGGAATGGAGACGGGTTCATCCATGAACGGCTCATAGAAATCCACTTCATTCATCTTCAGTTTCAGCTTCTTGGCGATCTGAAAATGACAAATGATACAAATTTAGAAGATAGCACAACGGTGATTTTGAAGCATTTTAGGAATTCCTTGTGTTTTAGCAAACACTGTGTAAATATTGGCTTTAAAATGTGTATTCAGTTTGCCTCTTCACTTATTCAACCTCACTGATATAATCATAATATTTTAAATTAATGTCTCCATTGTTAAAAGCTCGTTAAAGTATTTTAATCCTCTGATATGCAGCTCTTTAAACAAATGTAAGGATATTAATTCACAATTTTGCTTACACATGTTAAACAAAGCCATATAAATACTAAACCTTGGCGTCGAATGTGGCGAAGAATTTGACAAAGGGGTGGAACTCCTCAGCAGCATCATTGTACTCGAGGAAATCTGGATGGAGAAAATAACGACAAACAAAACTTTTAAAGTCATAAAATCTATTCTCTGCAACAGGTAATGAGTGATTGAGTGTGATCGGTTTCAAGGTCAGGCTTGAGATCATAATCTTGAACCTACGAAGAGATTTCTCGCTCTTGAAATAGCCGACCAGCTTGATGACCTCATCAATGTTGTGGAAGCCCTTCAGCTCACGCTCGTTGTCAATGATCTCCACGGGCTCCTCAATCACCTGAAGATACAGGAGGCAAATTTAATGAAGATTTAAATCTGAGGTGCGGGACGTTTTGTCTCCCCCTTTTGGTAGTGAGAGGAATTACAAAAACACTGCTGTTGCGTCCTCTGTTGTTAATGTTTAGCTGTAAAGCGGTGAATAAATTGTGGGAATGAATCCAGTTTGGTCCGATAACATTTGGAGAGAGGAGCCATGTGATTCAAATGTTTTATCCCTTTTCTAGTTAAACCAGAGGTTAGCTCGCTCACACGGTCAAAGCATGCCCAGTTTGCATTCACTCAGCCAGACAGGGAATGTCTCACCAGACACCAGATTTAAAAAGAGATTTAACTCTCGGTGATATCAGCGTTGTATGAACTCTTTTGGCTGGAACACAGTACATGTATTTATGTCGTGCACTGAAGCATTAAGTGTTGCAATGAACAAAATCTTACTGCACTCAAAATTACAGTACAAATGCACATCAATCCTAATATTTGGGTGACATAATTCCACTTGATCAGTATCTTGAAGCAGAATGGGAAAACGCAGCCTGCTCAATTACAACACCTCCAAGCGAACCTGCATGTACAATATGTGTGCTCTGTATAATCATAAAAATATGACTGAACCATAGTTTGATTTTACACACAGTACTCGGCACCATCCCTCATCATCAACGACCATGAAGCACTTACATCATAGAGGAACTCGACCAGGGTGTCGGCGGCCAGCTCTCCATCGTACTCAATTATCTCGTTATCGGCAAAGATGTAGATGCTCTCCACCTCGTCCAGACCTGGTAAGAGAAAAGTTTTTCATCAGCGTTAGAAAATGAAGTTTCCCACCTGTTTTTAAGATGGATTCCACACTCGTGGGTAGTTTACCATCGTCATGTCAAACTAGCACAGCAACTGTCTGAGGGATTTTAAAACTACATGACACCTCGACTCAAATTTGACATAACTGTGATAAACCAGTGAAATAATAACGATAAAATCATAATCAATTAGTGTCCAGGATTAGCCTACATGTCAGTACTTAATGAGATGTACTGTTCCAATACATTGCCATATTTACTTTGCATTTTCACAAAAGCAGTATATATTAATAGAGATACTTATAGATTTATCACATCTATTTCCATTATTGGTTTATTATAAAAAATAAAAAAACAAAAAACAAACAAGACTGTAAACATATAAGCATGGTATTAAATATAACAAAGCTGTATGATATATAACATATTTTAATACTACTACTTTTCTACTACTTTAATATTATTATTTTGGATGTCAACAAAGTTTTTTTCTTTTACATTTAAATTTTTCAGTCTTTAGGTCGTTGGTTTGGGTTCTGCTTTGCTAAAACAGTTCTCCACTTTAGCAGCTATTGTTATAAAGAAGCTGTGATACCTTTGGTGAACACTCGGGGGCAGGCTTGTTTCATATTTTCCCTCGACAAGGCATCACACACCAACCTTTCCCTGACAGACATTTACAGTTTGAATCCTATAAAAAGAAATTCCAATTTGACTTTCATTATTGACTATGGTAAATATTAGATTTGTAGTCCATACATTTTTTGTTTTGCCAAAAGATTCAATGACCACGGTCCAACAATAAACAGGTTTAAGTTTAATTCCAAGTGACTGAAAAATCAACACATAAAGCTGCACTAAATTAGCAGACTGTAGCCCTATTTTTCATTGCTGCCTAATTTATTAAATGTAATACAAACCCGAAAAGCAAAAGGAAAAGTCATTTTATGACCTGATGATATTTGTTGTGTTTAAGCTCTGTAAAATCAAATGAGGTTTGCAAGTGCTTTAATCAGGCAGATTTAGTGAAACTCTCAACAAGTGGTGGGATTTGTTGGAAAATAGATGATTTACATCGAGCCAAAGAGTGGAATTGTTTTGTTTTCACCAGCAATGTTTCTGTCAGGCTTACCCAGCTTCTTGGCAACGGCAGAGCCCTTCTTTTCATCCACCAGGGCAAATCCAATGTCCTCATCGTCAAGATCGTCCAGAACTTGGGCAGCGAGCTAGACAGAAGGATAAAGAGACATGGAGAGAATCGGGGGGAGTCGGGACGACAGGCAGAAAAAGTGGAAGTTGTAATTAGTATCATATGAGTGCTGGTTTTATCTCTGACTGATATCGGTGATAAAATTATCATCCTGGAACGCAATTAAAAACATACTTTCAGTTTCATTTATGCGAGTAAGCCCTTGGCTTTTCATCTCAATTTCAAGGCCTTAAAGGCAAAAACGTTGGCTTGCTGCCTTGCACTTTCTAAATCTGAGTGAAACCGAAGCCAACAATTGACAGCCTTCATAGCCGGTGCGAGAGGAGCACGGACGGCGGGGTTTCCAGAAGAACAAGAGGGGCAGAACTTGAGCCAACTATGTCGAAGGGAAGAGGCGTTTGCAACAGGTGTGATGGAAAGGAGAGGAGCTCACACTTTGCCAAAGTAAAGCCGCGTCACACATGCGCCATACATATTTACTGTAAACATTCAGGCTGACAAACTATCTGTCAGAGTTGTAAACATTTGCACAATATCTTCTTCCACATGTTTGCACTTCTCATTGCTTCGTCGTATACTTTAGCACCCGCAGGGTACACGATGATGCGTGAGGTTACATTTTATACGAAAGTGAGTGGAAAGCATTATGCAGCAGCTAGCAAAAGCAGCATTGCAAAATGGATAACATTCAAAAGCAACCAAATGCCCCAAAGCACCAGCACAAATAGCTGTGCACTGGTGTTATACTGTGTCTTAAGTTGCTCTTTGCAGACAATATTAAATGCCATCCATTCTTTTGGTCTCCAGAGTCGGGCCGGTTTTTCTATAATTAGGAACTTTCGGCCTATTTGCCTTAATTGGATTAGATTATCAACATGTAAAAGCCAGGTCAAGTCCTCCCAAATCAGAAAAAAAACCAAAAAAAAAAACATTTCCTCACTCTGTTCTGTTGACCAATGCTAAAAGTTGCAGGTCTATCCTCTGAGGAGAGCGGTTGAGACTTAAAAGGAAGTCACTTTTACCAGCCCAGAAATAGTCAAATACCAAAAACCCCCTTGTTAAGGCGTCATCTATACACTTCTTTTTCTACGGTTTATCCAAAATAAGATGTTATTAACCGAGCTACAGGCTAAAGGCTCGTTTCTGATCGATAAGCTAAGCCAGACGAAGCAAACTACCTGCTAACAGCAGCTTCATTCAAAGAGCAGATGGCATACGTGAGTGATATCAAACCTTCTCGTGTATTTGAGAAGAAAATAAGATCATTTCCCAAAATGTCAAAAATGTTCAGTTCTTTTTTTATTTTTTATGATTTACACAAAGAAGATATGTTTTAATCAGAGTTAAAGGCAGTTTCATTACCTTATTTCCCATCGTTAAGCTAAGCTAAGCTGAGTAAGCCAAACTGCCAGCAAGCTGTAGCTTCATATTGACCGTACATTTGCATCACTGATATCAACCTTCTGCTGTATTTAAGAAGCAAAAAAAATGTCAAACTTTTCCTTTAAGATATAATTTTTTTTTTGTTTCTCCTCCACCGATGTCAGTGGAGGTGTTTGTGCTCTGAAAACCTTCTGTTCATTGGGTTTGAGCTTTTGAAACACTGTTTATGTCCACTGTAGCGCGAAGGCAGAAACCCAAAGCTGTGGCACCGATCTACGACACATTTGTAATAAATCAGAAACGTTTTTTTTCATTTTTTTATGATTTGGGTGAAGTGGCCCTTTTCGATAATCGATGGTTTGCATGGATGTACGGATGACTGAGATGAAAAGGAGGATAGATGGATGGTTAGAGCTTGATTAATAGATTAGATGGGGGCTTTTTCAAACAGTATCCACTTACTTTTCTCTCTCTACACATGTGACGTTAAACTGGCACAGCCCAAGCCGCTGCTGCCGCTGGACTTTGAAAGCATTTCAGTCCCCATTCGTCTGTCACGTATGCTGTTGCTTTTTTTTTTTTTTTTTTTATAACCAAACTGCAGTCAAGGAGTGGGAGAGGTGGAACAATCAGCAGATACGGCAGCAGCAGCAAAATAATCTGTATTTCTCAGCCCGAGCTTTGAGACACTTGACACAAGAGGCAGAATTTTTTAACATACCTGAAAGATAATTGCTGCTTCACTTGTGATCAACTGCAAGAAGAGGTAACGCTTTAGGGCAAAGCACAATAGTCACAGCCTCCAGGTTTACAACAAATCGGAGTGGCCTTCACAGGAGACAAAATAGGTCCAGATTTACACACTGAGATTGTACCAGGGCGAGTAAAGCTCCATCCACACAGGGCTATCATTACCTGAGGGCCTTGTGTACAGTACAGCTGCAACATGTCTGCAAGCCAGTACTTGAACTTTTGAACACAAAATTCATCCGTGATTTAACAAACACAAAGCCCATCTCAACACTTAAATTATCAAAAGGTAAGACAGACATCTTGGAAGGAATATATTTTGTATTTCTATCATACCCAAAGATGAGGTTTGGTCAGTACATTTCAATTAAACAAGGTTTTATGTGACACAGTACACAGTATCAATTATCACCTGAGGTCCGGAGGTAACGCTGGCTGAGTGTGAATATGGCTTAACACAAGAAATCAAACAATTATTGAATAATTTTTTTATTTTTTTTTATTCTGCCTTAGAGCTGAAGAGTGTTGACTTATAGACAAAGATGACCATTTTGAAAACATATTTTTATAACTGGCAATTAATGGATTATAAAACATGAATAGATGTTTCTGTAGGCCAAACTTTGACCACCAGATGCAAATTGCAGAAGTGGTGGATACTCGCAAGACATCACCAATAGTTTATACCCTAACCCAATCTATGGTTTTTTTTTTAACGTGTTTGTCCAAAAATGATTCCCCAAAGCTTAATCGTCTTCCTCCCTATTCAGACAGGGCATAGCTTTATTAGTAACACGGGGGTATTTATAAAAGAGATGAAGTTTAGGGTGCTTGCAGTGGGGTGGGAGGCAAAGTAGGGAGTCCCACAGCTATATTAGGGCGCATAAGAAAGCCTGTTGAGGACCACAAAAGAAGGCTGAGGTCCGTTACATATAGAAATGGGTGTGGAAAAGGGAGGAGAGAAGGCAGGCAGCGCTGATGAATGGAAGATGACACCTGACACGCAAGTTAACACTCACATCAATCATCTTCCTCGTGACTTCTCTCCACCGCCTCTTTTTTTTTTTTTACCCTCTGTGTCTATTTGGATTTTTCTTTTTTTTTTGTTCACAACTCCTGAGTCCCCATTTAAAAACTACCTCATCTGCTCCCTTGCTATCACTCGACCCCCATTCGGAAGTCTGAGTGCAACACGGCCAAGAGGATAGGTCAGCAGTGCAATCGCTTGGCTCCGTCTCCCAATGCCCAGTCATTGCCGGCTTGTCAGGTGATCAAGATGAGGGCAGAGTACTGCGGTGAGTCGTCAAAAACGTGCTCTGGGTCCCTGCTGTACTTGGCTGTGGCACCAAATGATGAGCAAGGAGAGAGCAGCATGTTCGCAGTGCAGTAAAGGGGTCACATTTCTTGTAATATGACTGCTTCATTCAGGTTAGCCTGTATACATTGGTTGCCGCGGTTTAGCTCAAACACGTACTGTCTGAACAGCGTCAGTTACTCTTGCATAAGAACGGCTGCAATCCTCCTCAATGAGTTTGCCTTTTCCTTTTTTAGATGCATACGTTTTGCCAGAGGCTTTAGGGTTAAGCGATGTAATAATGAGGCACAATCCAAGTCTAAGTAGGTCAAGCAGAATTGTCCAAGAAGAGCTTCAACACTCACACAAATGTAAAAGAAATTACACCTGACACAAGTGTAAAATTAAGCAAATTTCTTCTGATGCTGATGTAAAAATAAGCAAATGTTATCCAACACAACTGTAAAAAGTTATAAATATTACCGGACAAAACTGGAAATATTAAATTAGACTTAAAATAATCTTACATTGATTTAAGAACTCGTTAATTGTGAAAAGTTACAAAGTTAAAAAGAGTAAAATGTAACAAATTTCATCTGACACAGATGTAATTTTGACTCTGCTGATTGCAAACAGAGGTTATTAGTTCCTCCTTAAACCAGATAAAAATGATTTAAATGTGAAGTAGACTTCAGTTTGATTTAAGTTATAGGCTGAAAAAAGTCCAAAACATACAGTACTTAGTGAGCTTCAAATAATACTGAAAACTCAATCCTTCAATCTTCAAAATCTCGAAGTACTTCTGCATTTTATATTTCAAGACAGACATGAGTTTTTTTTTTTTTTTCAAGAACAGACTGTGGAAGCAACTGGCTTAAATCATTTTTGCAGTATAATTCAGTGCATCAATGCCTGCAGAATTAGTAGAATTTGGGTTTTTCCTGTTTCTCGTAACCATATTCGAGAAGAAATACACCAAATAAGCTTTATTGTACTTTCCTGCTCAACTCTACCCTGCGCGTCCTTCACCCTTCCACAGCCGGTTCATAAGAAAAGGCTGAATGAACGATTGATTGAAATGGAAGACCTTGTTGTGCCCTCTCGTCCCTGTCTTCGGTCTAAATCTGAGCCACCGACCGAGACTTGGTGTTTTGGTTGCGTCCGTGCACCTCTGGCGTCTTAAGTGAACGACTGAGCGGTCGATGAGTCACACGTTTGTGACATGTGCGTCACCTCGTGATGTTAGTCACTCAGAGAGAACTCCTCACCAGCTGAGGAGAAGCAGTTCGCCCTGCAGTTTGCCTGGGCGTCATTTCTTTTAAAAGGTGCTTGAGTGCCCGAAGTATAAATATTCAGAGCCAGGGAGGAGAAACATTAGTGGTAATGCAGCTCTATGTTTTAGTGAGTGTTTTTAAAAAAATATATATTTATAAATGTGATGTCAGAGGAAGCAATTGGTTTTCATTCATTTCTACGTGGTAAAAAAAGGGAATTTGCAGAGATGAAGAACCTGTTTGGGATCATTGCGATTATTGGCTGTTTTTTTGTAGAAGATATTGCACGGTCATGGAGATAAAAAAATTTCATTACAAAATATATCTTTTGACAAAGCAACTATAACACAATTTTAACAAGATTTCCACGCAATCAGTTTCAATGTTGGGATAAATATTGTAGCAACTAATAGCTAACTGGTGGTAAAAGCATTTAAAAAGTCAAAACCCACATTATACTTTGGAGTATAATAATAGTAAATGGATGCAAACTAGTAGGTAATACAGAAAAAAGATGAAAAATCCCACTTTAAGTCATCTTTGGTGTTAGACCAGAGAGATTCTTTTTTTATGTAAAATAAAGGAACATTAAAATGTTTTGTTTTTTTCAAAGCAGGAATTTTTCTTCCTGTAGAAAAGCAAGCATCCTGGGAAGAATGTAAAATTAGAAGTTCAGCTGGCTTTTCCCCTTCAGCCAGATAGTAAATTAGTAATGGCTGCTGTAACACATCAGGACGTTCTACACCAGGCTGTTATGTAACACTGCGCCGGGGAAGTCATGAAAGATTCATATACAACAGCGTATAAAACACACACTGTGACTCGCCACAATCCAGTTTCACTGTTCTGTTCGGAAAGGAGATGATTCGGGATTTTTCAGACTCTCAGTGTGACTGTTTTTAGTTGCTAGAATTCTAAAACAAAATCTCATTGTGATCCTTTTAACTTTGAGTTGAATATTTACTGTCTTTCAGAGCACAACGTGGTCTCGTGGGAGACGTGATGAAATCCATGGAAAGCTTTTAGGAGCCTCACAGGCACACCAGCTGATTCTCCCACAACAAACTGTGAAAGGCAGAAGTGTCTGGGACCATCTGTGAGTGACTCACTGTGACAGCAATAAGCCATAAAACAAACATGTCACATAGCAATCAAAGCTAATGAACTCAGAATCCTTCCTGCGTTCGTTAAGCTTGTTTTAGTGAGTTACACCTTTTAGGTTAAACATTTTTTTTTTTTAAACAGTATTTTTTTGTATCTGACTGGAGTGATTTGGATTTGAGGTCCTGTATGCACAGAATTATCAGACAGTAACAGTGGCAATAAATAATATGTAGAATACGAGCATAAATGAAATATCTATATAAAAGAAGTTTGTCATTATATAAGACAGGACGGTATTCCAAAAAAGTCAGATAAAAACATAAGAAGGTAATATTATATTTTATATAGATGGGAATGATAACAATAATACTACTATTTTAGAACACGCAGCTTTCCGACAATTTATTTCACCGTCCATTATTAACGTTTTGAACACGTGTGTGCTTCCTATGATGATGATGATGATGATTTCCTACGACGCCTGCAGAGGGCTGTTGAATAGCTGTAGTGTAACACTATATATGCTTTCAAATATTATCTTTGCAGGAAATTGATAGAAAATGAGCTTATTTGTTTCCACGTTCCTATAAATAACAAAGTGAATTGGGTGAAAAAATTGCCAAAAAGCTGATTAACAGTGTGTTCACGTACACACGGTGATGAAAAGCACGTATGCGCTGCCCTCTTGGTGATATCTTTGTTCAGGTCCATCACTTTGTGGAATGAAGATGTAAGTCGGGGTGTCAAAGTCACAAAAATTCACATGTAAATTTTTGATGACACACCTCGATCCCCTCCATTTCCGTGACATTTTTCTCCCATGAATAAGTGATACGAAGACATTCCCTGATACGGGTGACGGAGGCGGGGGCGAAGCATTAAAGGATATTCAGGGGAAAGACGAAAAAGAAAAGAAAATGTATGTTCTGTTGAAGGGGAGAAAACGAGCACGGTAGGGTCAGTCATAAATAATTCTGTAGACGATAAAAGCACACGTACATAACACGCTGCGTATGATCGGACGCGAACACAGTCGAGTCTGCGGATAATTCACAATTGGTCCAAGTAGATATAATCGCAAATCAAAGCCTTCTTACGAGTCACATTCAGGAACAAGTGCATTCGTTTAACTGCGTTAAGTTCTGTCAATCATTTAAAGGTCCAGTGCGTAGGATTTAGGGGGATCTGTTGGCAGAAATTCAATATAACTTTTATAATTATGTTTTTCGTCAGCGTATAAATCACTCGACGTGAAATAATGTTGTTTTTGTTGCCTCGTAATGAGCCGTTCATATCTACGTCCACGTGTCGTTCCGCCATCTTTCTGCAGCAGCGCTGAGGGGATGAACGTACACAGCAACACTGGCTCTAGTGAGTTTTGTGGTCACCGTTGTTGTCCTTAACACAAAACCTGCAGCTGAGGTTTGAGGCGGTACATGGGGTCTCGGAGGATCCAAGTGAAAGGGATTATGGGAAATGAAGGATCAACATCTTTGATAGCTCATGGCTTGATATCTCAGCCTCTTCTGCTGCAATTCTTTCTTTTATTCAAAATGTCTTCTTTGACCCCCCCCCCTAAATGTCAGGGAAGCATAATGAAAGTGAAATTTGCCAAAGTGCCTCTTCAAATGCTCAGTTTTACTTGCAGTCTAATGCAATTTCTCAATGTTAAGTTATCTGGTAGAACTGCACGGCGAATATCCAACTTTTAACTTCCATACCTAGAAATCCTACCACATGACGTCAGTGAGCAGAATTTTAATTTGAGTGTGTCAATATGAGACACTCCTCTCTGTTGCAGCTGCACTTCATATCCACACCGGCTGCAGTTGACAGCTGTTCGGTGGAGCTCTAATGACAATAAAGCTGTTAAGTGTTTTTACCAAACTAGACTGCAGATGTGAAAATATAATCTGTGGATTCTGTTTATAAAAATCAACAACACTATTCATTTGCAGAGACGGGCACGCTTCCACTGTTATTATATTTTCAAACAAATTCCACAAATTCGTACAAATCAGATTAATTTTTTTACGCCTTAATAAAGGTGCAGAAATCATTTCCTGCCTGATAGAGTTTCAGTAGAATCAACTTGAGAACTGCAGTTCATCATATTCACTCTCCTGAACTGACAAAAAAAAAAACATCCAAGTATCATATTGTACTGCACATCCTCAGATCAGATACATTACCACCGGGATGCACAGTCATCGCTGTGATTGATGAGATATACTTTTATTTTGAAAGGCAGATAAAGAAGAGAGAAAAATATAAATGATATTTGGTTTAGTTTGGTGCTATTGAATAGAGAAACACCTGATCTATATTGTGGCAGAACATCAGACCGCAAAATATATAGTTTCACCAGCAGCTGCGACCCTCGAAATCAACAGTCAAACGTTTCTATTATTAATCCTCTACAAATAACAGGTGGGTTTTGACATGGAACGAACTGGACGAGCCGGAACGCCGAGCTGGCCGGCAAACAAACATCTTTACCCGTTAACATCTGACGAGATGTCTCCAGAGAATAACACCAAGGACACTTAATCTAAACTTAACTCCTGTCAGGTCTAATGACATCACATCTCACAAATGAGTTCTTAATTTAGATCCTCTTTCAGTGTTAATTGGAGGATCAGGGAAGGAAGGTGGGAGGAGCTCTACTATGGCGCGATGGAGCTCCAACACAACTTGAAACAATCACAGTTTAGTCTTTTCTTCGTATATTTTAATTGTAAATGAAAATAAAACTGTCTCAGAGGTTGTCGAATCAGCTAAAAAAAAAAAAAATGTATCTGCTCACGAATAGTGTTTGGATGTTGGCAAGTTCACGGCAGTTGCGAAGGAATCTCACTGGAAGGAGAGACCGGCTGAAAACCAAGCGGCTCCGAGCTCGAATACCCAGTGAGGAGTTCGTGAATTAAAGGGGCCGTGGGGGACTCGTAGCAATGAGATACGAGATCCGGCTAATAACCTTCTGAATGTGGGGTGTCGATGGCTGTTGCTTGAAATCAGCGTCAGTAATAGTTATCTTGCCGCCTGTCAGGTTCACAGGTTGTTGGGCGGGATAGAGTCGCGAGGGAGGACACGCCAGTTAATACTCACCCTGATTTAGAGGAATTACACTGTGATGCGGGCTTATTTTGTCTGCTTAGCAAATTGGTGTCATAATAAAACCCAGATATTGTACATTTAAGGAAAATACCATTTTTAAGCTACATTTTTCAGGAATATGAAGTCAAATGTATCAGCCGTTGAGCGTCAGTGTGAACGTACAATAGTAGCCCCGCCCGCTTCCCCGTCTCCTCATCAATACCGTCCCTATCATTAAAAATGTAAGAATGGAATTTATTGTGCCCGACGAAACAGCAGTCGGTTTGAATAACGGTTACCACGGCGACCGTCTGACCTTTTCCCACATCTCTGAGTCGAAGGGAAGACGATCAGACGAGACAAATCAGGAGCTTCCTTCAAACAAGATTTCCTTCAAATTATGAGGTTATATTTTGACTCGCTTTGTGTTTGCACCTATGTCACCTTTCTTAGTTATTTATGCAACCGGGGGAAAAACAGCAGAAAAACACGGTCTTCTTTTCCTTTAGCTCTTACAGGAATACTGTAACTCAAACGGTGTCTGTCTGTATCAGGGTGTCTCGTAGCAATGTAGTGATCAATGAATTATTCACGGTTCCAGTCACTGTACTGCTCCTGTAATTATCTGCTAAATAAAAAAAGAAAAGGAAAGCGGTCATATAGGTTGTCAGTGCGGGCACCTACATATGACCCATATTTAAACTTACTCTGACCTCTCGTGAGCAAAAAAAAGGAAATCGCTGGCCCTTGTGAGTTGAAACATTTCAACTTAAGTGACGTATTTAACTTATTTCATGCACATAACAACTAAAATAGCGAACGAACCCAAATCCAGATTGTTTTTCCCCCTAAACTTATAGCCGAGTAGTATGTTTTCCTAAAGCTCACCAAACTCTTAAAATGTTATTTGTTACCATGACGACATGGGTCTGGTACAGAAAAGCCTATTTGGCAGCGTGATTGCCTGGCTTGAGTTATTGCTGTGCAGCTTTCTTGAGAACAGCTCGCCGCAAAAGTGGGTGAAGACACGCTCAACTGTGCCTGTGGATCTGCGGCTACTTAGCGGATACTCCGCCCCCGATGCTGCACAGAGCGCCCGTCGCTGTTTTATTCAAGTTTATTCATATTAAACATGTTGCATGTCCAAATCATGAGCAGTAGACCAAGTTATGCCGGGGACAAGCAAGCATATGTACACACAGAGACACAGAGATATTCCTTGAATTATATGCTGTAATATTAGGGAGCTACAAATGCCCCTGCTGCGTTGTTTGTAGTGTGATGGGTGGGTGATGGTGGTGGTGGTGGTGGTGGGAGTGGGGGGGTGGGGGGGGGTGGAGGGGGAGTGGGTATGTTGGCGAAGAAGGTGGCGAGTAAAAAGATCGCCGCAATCGGAGCTGTGTGGTGTAGTGAATGATGAGAAGCGGCATTTACAGTACGCAGCATGCCAAAGGTCAGAGTTCAAACTGAGAGAGAAAGACAAGCCAGACAGCCGTTAACAGCAACAGACTTTTTTTTTTTTCTTTTTCTTTTTTATGTTTCTCACCGCTGTAACAAGTACATGTTATTCATTTCGTCACTGCTTTGGGCGCGTGGTTGTTAAATTTGCACTCTGCCTGTGAGCCTTTATTCATATCTTTGGTGACTCGTGCTTCACAAAATGGGATTTGAGTCCTAATAACGGGAGATATTTTTGGCTGAAGTGCTGCAGGTGAGGTTGTATTTTTATCATGGTACCTCCTACTCATACCAATCATCTGCCTCCTGAAATTTGCTTCCAGTCCATTAAACAGATTGCTGTTGTCACTTTGCGGGCGGATGTTAGACATCTGCGGTGACTCTCCCAGATATTACATATAACTGAGTAATTGCACGGTGAGAGCTATATTAAACTCTGTTGCCATGCTAAGTACGAAAAACCTCCATGAAATTATCACTTTCTTATCACTTTGTCACCTTCAGATCAACGAACGTTAAAGGGGGGGAAAAAAATAGGCATTCGCAGATTCCTGTTGCCACTATACGTGACAACTCTGTTTAAGGTGTAAAAATAAAGAATAATTCTCACTGAACTGAGATCAAATTGAGGAGGTGAAGCTCAAAAGCTGCACATTATATGAGATCATGTAACTTGAAAACTTTAGTAGTAAAAAAGAATATGGTACTGATTGATTAGTTAGAACATGATCTCCTTCGTTTAAGCAAAATGACACAAAAATGAATGATTCCAGTAACAATTTGGTGTTTTTCTCAGTCCTACTTTATAGCTCGTTAAATTTCTGCGGCTTTTTGTTTTTTCTGAAATTTTACAGACCAAAGGCAGATATCTAAAACAATCATCAGTCACTGCCACAGTATGACATAACAATAACACTGTTGACTGTGTTTCTTGGTTGTTTGTATATAATATATATAGATATATACTGTACTGTATGTACTGTATATACTGCATATACTGTGCTTTTTATATTTTATATTTTTTACTGCTATTTTACTGCTATTTTATTGCTTTCTATTATTCTATTATTATCTTATTGCTTCTGTATGCTGCTGCTGTAGCGAAAAAAATTTCCCCTCAGGGATTAATAAAGTAACTACCTAACCTAACCTAACCTAAACACAGAAAATAACGGCAATAATATTGATTTGTGTATTAATCTATTGCCTGATTTGCTCCTAATGCAGCCAAAGTGAAAGAGCCTTCAGGTACAGCTGGCTGATTAGCTTCATCTATGTTCCACAGTCAGGGACTCGTTCATCAGCTGTGCATCTGTCAGCTGACCAGTAACATCCAATCAAATTCAGATTAGTAGTGACATTTGCACACATCGTTTGACGTGCAAGCTCCTTCCTCCGACCCAACCTCCTCATGTCCTGTAGTTTTGGTGCTGTAGATTTAATTATATTAATTAAATGTATTATTCATGTTCGTGTTTATAAAGGGAGATTAGTTCTGGTGTGGGCGTAACTTTTTAAACTGCCAGGATTGGGAGGCACTGTGATTAAAAAGGTAGTCTTGTGCATGTCTCGTTGTCAATGTGACTGGATTCAAACTTGTTCCCTTTTGAAAATAATACAGAAGTGTTTGGTCTAATCAGAAAGGTCACCAGGATGTTTATTCAGACATTAGACCAACTAGTTTAATTGTAATCAAATTAACAGAAGGCGCCGCATGTCTGGTGGGACTCGGGTGTCTTTTTGAACAACAAACATCCATGCAAAGCCAGAAACAGATGAAATAGTATCTTTTTCTGACCTACATAGAAGGCCATTTCATTATCCCACTCATCTAGGAAATGCAGATGTATTTATACTACATGGACTTCTTTCAATAGATTGTAAATAGTAAGGCATATTCACCAGCCATGGCCACTTCACAGGAGTCATAGGTGTGAGGACACGCAGGATTGTTTTTCACATACTAAGACAACTCCAGCTGTGGTCAAAGGTGACAACGTTGGGCCTATTTCAGGAGCGACAGGGTGACTCTTTCCAGCACACAGGCCCTTTAAGTGGAAAATGCTGAGTTTGTTGTTGGTGACGTGTGTTTGACGAGGGTTTGTTCCAAAGAACGAGTACCAGGAGGTTTCTGCCGTCAGGATTTACGTCCTGTCTGCATTAGAGCATTTTCGTCATTATTTTCAAGCTTCTAAGGAGACTTTAGAAGATATAACCTTCATGTGTAAGTGTTCCAAGTTTTGTAACTTTATCAACATCAGCACCTGAGTTACGCACATTTTGGTGACTACTTGTATGTGTGATGGTTTTGCACTTTCGCTATGGACTTGAACAGAAAGCACTCACCAAATTTTGTGTCAAACCGACACCAGAGACCCTTGAAACGCTTCAGCAAGTCTACGGCGATGACGCAACGGTGCAGGAGAGGTGTTTCCCAAAAAATGTCACGATAAACCTGATGTTCGCTCTCCTTTCAAGTTTCAGGTTGATGGTAAATGTGCACATAACCAGTGGTCACGGAATCGTGTGTAACTCAGGTACTGATGTTGATCAAGCAACGTTACTTGGAATACTTAGTCACAAAGGTTATGGCTTCCTCCCGCTCAGTTTGCACGCAACAGCGGCAGTCTCTGAATTTTCTGATTGCCACTCGTATAAGTTCTACGCACGTGCTCAGTGTCGATGGCCTACGGCATTACTTATTATAAAATGTCTTAAATTAAACGTATTCTGTGTCTATTCATATCCTCACTGTCGAGGAGGAAGTGGAGGTCTGAAAAATGAAGAAAGATCCTGTTTGTCTGACAGCATCGGTGGAGAAAAAAACAGTAAGATGTGGCTATTTTTCTCAAATTAAGATAATAAACCTGTTGACATAATTTTTTTCATAAAAACAAATGTAATGTATTTTGTCTCAAAGGAAAAAAAACTTAAATGTAAGACATCTTATCCTGATGTATGACCTAATCTTTAAACAAAAGTAATTAAAATTCGAGTCGCTGACTTTAATAATTCATCCTTCCACATTCATATGTGCTAACGACTCGCTATTTTAAGGATCCCCTCTGAGCACCTCGAGTGCTCTTCGCTGATTGGTTGAGTGGCCACAACTGGCAGGAAGTCAGAAGAACCGGAGTAACGGTCAGTCGGGGAGCTGCTCCAGTAAGCATCTCTATCTCCAGCCAAGAAGCACCAGTTGGCAGCGCTGAGAGGAAATTGATCAGATCCAGTGACTTGGGTGTGTAAATGATGGTTTGGGACTTCAGCCTACACCTAGAGGCCTGTGTCGTAATACAAAGCAGGCCGGTGTGTGTGTGTGTGTGTGTGTGTGTGTGTGTGTGTGTGTGTGTGTGTGTGTGTGTGTGTGTGTGTGTGTGTGTGTGTGTGTGTGTGTGTGTGTGTGTGTGTGTGTGTGTGTGTGTGTGTGTGTGTGTGTGTGTGTGTGTGTGTGTGTGTGTGTGTGTGTGTTGTAGTAGGTGAGGTAGGTGAGGAAGCTGCGGCTGACGTGAAATACAGCCCCCTAAACTCTCGGCCTGTCCCGCGAGGGCTTTCAGCCTCTTGCTAAGCATGCAGCGCTGTCCAGGGCTATTTACAGAGGTGACTTATGCGGGCTAGTGTAAGGTACACTGCGCCTCTGTAAGAAGACACTGCTGCTCTGACGGGCCGAGCGCTGCTGTGGCGAAACTACTGGCTGACAGCAGGGCCCAGGTGCACCGACGGTGGGCTGTCTTTTGAAGAGTGCTTGAGCGTGTGTTTTTTTTTTTTTTTTGATCCAATAACAGTCTCTGGAACGCGCGCGCACACACACACACACACACACACACACACACACACACACACACACACACACACACACACACACACACACACACACACACACACACGCACACATACAGTCCTTCTACTGTCGGATGATTAGCAGCATGTCTGGAATTATCTCCGTGCGAGTACCTGGCTCAAAGGCACCAGAGCAACAGCTGCTGAGTCGTCGCTGCAGTCTGATTTCTAGACCTTCTGGCCTTTGCTCTATTTACTACTGCTCCTGGCAGTTGAAATTCGCTCATATCATACAACTTATCTGCAGAAAATATAATCAACAATAGAGAATACAATGTGCATGATTCATGTTTTTTGCACCATCTTATGTTTATGATTAGATTATATCTAAAGTGTATGATGGCTTGTGTTGTGTGTGTGTGTGTGTGTGTGTGTGTGTGTGTGTGTGTGTGTGTGTGTGTGTGTGTGTGTGTGTGTGTGTGTGTGTGTGTGTGTGTGTGTGTGTGTGTGTGAGAATTAAGCCTTGATTCCTTTCTATCAATGGTCAAAAGTCAGCAGTTATGCCGGCATGGTGCCTTAGACATGATTAACCTTTACGTGTATTTGTATGAGATTGGCTAGGTTTTCTCCAAACGTAGTCACAGTGATGCACTTGTCCAAAAGACAAGAGAAGGAATTTGTTGTGTGAAAATCAGAGTTAAAACGATGGCAACGCTTTTGCCCACCTGACGAATGACAGCCTGAAGTGATCGTTATTCTGTTTCAGAAAGTCGCAAAACAGTAATCAGACAGCAGGTGATTGAATGTGTGTTCACCCATCGCATACACTCCATGTCAGCGCTCGCCTCCATCCTGTTCCTCAAGTCCCCCACATTCTCCGCTCTGCCTCCTTCTCATCAACTTCTATCCGGTCATACTCGGCAGGATGCCACACTTTGAAAAAGGTCCGAAATCCCTCAAACGGGCCTCACTGAATAATCTGCGCCTGCTCTCTTTGTCTTCCTCCTCACCTGTCAACCACATCATCGCACTCATCTTGAAACCCCAAGCGCAAAAGCCACAACTGCATCCAGGAATCTCCATCTCCTCAGAAACCCTTTCCTTCCTTCCTTCCTTCCTTCCTTCCTTCCTTCCTTCCTTCCTTCCTTCCTTCCTTCCTTCCTTCCTTCCTTCCTTCCTTCACCTTTTCCCATCACGACCATTCCCACACATGCGCCACAGTTTGGTCCCGTGTCGTGCCTCGGCGGAGACCCACCTCCAAAGTCAGCTCCTCTATCTGAAACTGCTTCATGGCGCTGCGGTTCCCGTCCACGTTTTTGTGGTAGTAGATCACCATCACGTCGTACTTCTTCATGACGGACTTGTAGTTGTTGGCGGTGAGGGCGTGGACGCGGTCTTTGCCGTCGTACTCGGGGACCTCCAAGCCCTTCTCCCCCCAGGACAGGGTCCCCAGAGAGAGGAAGACCCCCAGAAACACCCACTCCCACTTCATGACTATCGTCATCCGCCTCTCCTCAAAGCCTGTCGACGGCGGGGGGTTAGAAGCGGAGGAAAGTACGCTATCCAAGGTTTTAACCTTGTTCCTAAGGCGAGTTGGTGCGAAGCAGGGAGAGTTAGGAACAACGTCCGCTTCCTGTCCCCACCGGCTACAGAAGAGCGGGTCTGACGTTGACACCCTCCCTTTAAAAACCAGGCACACGTGGTGTTGCTGATGCTACTGGCCGAGGGAAAGGGGGCGGGGACCCTTTCGGGGAGGGGGGACTCGAATCTAGGAGGCCCGACACTGATCCTGCTTGTCTACAAGCCGTGAGGGTGCCAAAAAAGTAGGAATGACATGCGGTGGGGGTGGAGGGGAGTTCCTGAGCGGTGGTCAGAAAAATAGCAAATGGGCGGAGCCAGTGCTTAGGCCACCTGTTTGTACCCGTGGCTATGAAAAGGGATGGCGGTTTGAGTTGGGTGTGTGGAGAGCTGCAGATACCAGCTCAGTGTCTTGGAGGACTGAAGGTATGGATGGATGTATGGGAGAAAGAAGAGCTCCAAGATGCTATTTCCATATTAAGTTTTGCAGAGGAGCCAAACTTCTCGCTAAAAATAAGGCCTTTGTGGGACAGACAACACTGTGGACAAGATGGCGTACATCCTGAGGGTCAGAGGGCAGATGGTGCTCTGATAGACGGACACTTGTTCCTTCTCCGACTCAATAAAACAAACTCCAGCATGATGTCAAACTGACTAAAGTCACACTCAAATCAGAAATACTGTCTCGGTGTATTCTGATTTTTCAAGCCATAATAGCAATCAAATTCAAAATCAAAATAAAAGTGCATTTATTTTTCTGCTATTTCTTTGTTCGGGACTGATGGAAAAAAATTGATTTGTCTCTTCCTCTTGTTTGCATTGTGGCTCCGGAAAGTCTCTTTGTCAAGAAGGCGCCGAAAAGTTTCCTTTGTTTTCTGTCTTATTTGCAAGTGATTCTTTCCGCATCTAATTGACGACTCCCACTGTGTCCTTATCTTGTGCCCTACAACCAACTCTGTATTACCATACGAAAGCAGATACAAAGGGAATGGGGGTGACCGTCAACTGTTTGTCAACTGTATAAAAGCTGCCCTAAGGAAGAGGACTTAGTGGAGAACGGGAGACGAGGACTGGGGAAAGCCCGGCTGGGGCGAGCCCTGCTGGAAGGACTGCTGGAAAGCCCTGATGTAGAGCCCTGCTGGGGGGATGGGAGAGCCCTGCTAGAGAACTGCTGGAGCCCTGCTGGGGAGAGAACTGCTGGGGGGGAGCACTGCTGGACACCTCTCTTTGAGGGTGCATGTAGTTGCTCCTTCTTGCAAGAATAAAATGTCCGATGTGTTTGATTTTGAACCAAGCCTCTTGAGCAATTTTTCCAACAGGGACATTTTTATTGAAAATGATATCTGCATAATTTCTGCAGTCACAACCAAAATGACCTTTTTTGTATCGGAGATTTTTGTTTATTTCGCCATAAATGATCACAACAGTCTCAACCCTAAAATGTTGGATTGTGTTTTGTGATTTTTGTGATTTTGTACTCTCGAGAACAAAACTCAGAAAGCATTTCAGGATAATCTCAAGTTATTTTGTATTGATTTGCTGCCTTAAAATGACAAACTTCTACCAAACAAGTATGACATCCAAAACAAAACATCCATTGTAGAGCTCGAAGGTCCTGTCAATTGATACAAAGAAATATATACAGGTATATAGATATAGATATAGATATAGATATAGATATAGATATAGATATAGATATAGATATAGCCCCATTTACTACATTGTGCAAAGGCTTTCAGCTGCATCTCTTGACCTCAGTTGTCATGGAAACTATTCACTAGTTATCGCATGACAAATATGGAAAAGGAAATCTGACATATATAGCATAAACCCATCAATTTCAAGGGAAAGTTTCACCTCCTCATCTTTTGCTGCAGGTATTTGTGAATTTTTTTCAAATTTGATTTATTTGTTTCACACTTTAGAATTAAATCCATTAAATTACAAAAAAAAAATATATGTATATATATATATATATATATTTGAAATGCTGTTTAAATGAAAGTTCAACTGATAAACCTGCAGACGCAGCTACGCTCCTCAGCAAAACACAACTTTTGCTTTTCAGAGAACTTCACCGAAGCGCAGATTGGAAAGTATTAGAAAAAGTAGTTACATTAGACGTAGTGTTAGTATTAGTAGAAAGGGGAGAACTTTGAATGAAAAGTTGGCTTTGAAAACACCGTTGTAAAATACAAAGATATTTACAGTTTTTACACTCAAAGCTACACATGACGTTCGCCGCCAAACTGACAGCTTTTAGTTTAAGTACACACAGTTTCAGCCTCCTCATTAAGTTTGTTCCAACACATGTCAGAGGTGTCAGGAAACTACGACTCACTGCATACGTTTTCCATTGGCAGCGCTGCCATGACATTATTATCACTCGGTATGTTATTGTATGTTATTGGGGGAAATGGATGGAGACAGAGGGACAGAGGCCGAACAGAGGAGTGGCACAGAGGGACTCGGAGACAGTGTGAGATCATGTCAGCTATTACTTTACAATGAGAAAGTGGAGAGGGCGGCTATTAATATCAGTGTGTAATATGATCAGCCTTCATGGGTTCAGGCTGTGTGTGCCTATTTAGGCGGTGGCGGGGGGGCGGTGGGGGGGTCGGGAGACTCGGGCGCTGCTGCACAGAGGCGGCATCGTCGTGACTCCCAGAGTTTTCACACGTTTGCCTACGTTTGTGTTTTACACCCGTGAAGGTGCTCATCAGTTCTAAGACAGGGGTCTCCAACCCAACCCCTCCCCCTCCCCCGCAAGAGCTACTCATGTTTTGTCACATTTATTCACATAGCTGAGCTCCACCCAAAACCAGCTGAATCAGCTGCTTTTATGCCAACGGGAACAAATCGATCATCTTCACAGGCATTTTGTTGTCACAGAGGCCGAAGCTGCAGGCACGCTGCAGGTCGCCGGTTTCTGTCCTCTGATCTCTGCGTGTCTCTCTCGGGGCGGAGCTCGACCCTGCCCTCACCACCCGCCCCGCCATAGCGTTGTTCTCTCGGACAGGTTAAAAAAAAAAAGAAGAAATCAAAAATGCTCAAATTGATCACCAAAATATACTTGGGGGCGGGTGTCAATAAAGCCCGGCGGGCCCCCCCAAGTAAGTTTGTCTGTGGGGAAACACTGCATATTGTTCGAACCTTTGAGGAAGGCTTGCGACCCAAAACATGTCAACATCATCAAGAAATCAACAAACATCACTCTGAAAACATTTACGGTAAAAGGCAAAACAGGCATTTTATATAACATTTTACAAATAAAGTCTAAATGAAATTGAAATAATTCTAAATATGTTTAAAAACAAGCAAAACTAGCCCGTATCTTCGAGGTGCTTCAAAAAAACCCAGTTTCTTCCCTTTTTTTTTCTTAATCCCTCAACAAGAGCAGGAGTGGTCTGCTGACTGAAATATCTAATATGTTGTGATATGCAGGAGAGACAGTTCGCTGATGGACTTGACGCCAAGATACAAGCAGGGCGCACATACCGGTTTTTATTTTCAGCTTCCTTCATCTGTCATCAGGGAGAGGAGGTAACAGGAAGGCTTAATGAGACTTTCAGTGCCACTGAAAGAGCTGGCAGTTCCCCTTAAATATTAACAGCTGTGTGGCTAATAGCTCCCTTGAACTGTCCTCCGAACTGTTGCACCTCGGAGGTAAACAGCTCCCTCCTCTGGCGGTTGACCCCCCCCCCCCCAGCCCCTCGCCCCCCAATAAACCTCATCATTACGAGCCCGTCGTCTCGCTCTCATCCCTCCTTCAACCCTCTTTTCAAATGGTCTCAAGCGAGATGAGTAATAACAGGCGTCCGTATGGTGTGTGTGTGTGCGCGCGCGCAGAGGTCATTAAACTGTGTGTTTGTGTGTGCTGTTGCCACGGCGACCGGTAGGCTGACTCAACGCTTGTTTTGTCCGATTTAAAAAAAATAAAGAAAGAAAAAAGCACAACGACACACATTAGGTGATGAGATAAAACTGAAGCGTACCTATCAGCCCCAATTAATACGGATTCAAAACGTCCTTGAAAAAAAGAAATGCAATTACATCCCTCGCTCAGAAAATGGACGACGAAAAGGTATCTGCCAATTTCATGACTCAGACTTTATTTGAGAACGATGTCAAGGCGTCCGTTCACCAGTCAGGACGTTCGGTATACGACTGCGCAGTCTTTGCTCCTTTGTGCTTTTATAGTAATGAATCGAGTCGGTCGCCGGCGACCGGCAGCACACATCTCCAGGCCTCCGTGTCGCACGTCACCTCCTCCGCCACCGTGGCATGAGGGTGAACATGTGACACGTCTGAGTCGAGGTGCTAATGAGATCGAAGGCTCGATAACGGGGGAGACGAGAGAGGAGTGGAGGGAAGGCGAAAGGTGTGACTGGGGAAAAAGAGGAAAATGAAGCGAGAGAGTGAAGGAAACTCAGAGAGGAATTAAATAAGGGCAGGAGAAAACAGGAAAATGTGTCTGTGACTAGTAAATAAGCAGTAATTAATGTGGATAATAAAGAGGGTAATCACCAGATTGGTGCAAGGTTCAAACACAGCAGGCTAAAAATTCCTTGCGCAATTCAATTGGCTCGCACACAAAACATGCAACAGTCTACGTGGCGTGTGACTTCGACGTTTTCAGTTGCAGCACATAATGTTTAATTGGCTACGACACCCTCGTGAAGGTCCTTTCCATACAGGGGGCGCGACCGATAAACGACACGAAAATGAGTGAATATTTCGCAACGGAAGCAGATGCGCGACATTTTTCTCAAGAAAAGTACAAATGGACTTGCGTCAGTTTTTCTTCAGAAACAAACAACGGATTTAAAAATGGTGCAAATATCTTTAAAATTAGGACAAAGAACAGCAACCAACTGATCACTGGTCAGATGTTATGACGTAATAATTTCAGATGTAAAACTGAAATAAAGAGAAATTCCCCTGTAGAGGAACAAAGCCAGTTTATGAGAGAATAGATCCTTATTTAACAATAAAAGCTAAATGACGCAATCAGTTTTATTGGAGCAAATATTTACGTCTGCCGCATATAAAAGTATGTGATCATCCTGGGATCCCATAAAATATTATGTTTAGCTGGAAAAGGCAAAAAAAAAAAAAAAAAAAAAAGAAGTGAATCCTTGAATGTAGCATTGTCTATGGCATTACTCTTGAAGAATAAAATGAAGAAAAGCCATTTATTTTCCTGTATGTCCAATCGTATCAAAAAAAAATGTGAATGTGAGAAACGGTGCAGCCATAAAACATGGAGCCTTTGGGGCTTTTCCACTTATAGTCCCCCTACGGATGGCATAAACAAATGATATGTTATCTTAAAGGCAAGAGTAACAGATTTCAGCTTTAAGGCACTGCGGCGCTGCCTTTCAGCCGGGCCGTAATCGGAGCGTCGCAGCCGGCGTCGCAGCCCCTCGCAGGCGTCCCTCGCAGGCGTCCCTCGCAGGCGTCCCTCGCAGGCGTCCCTCGCAGGCGTCCCTCGCAGGCGTCCCTCGCAGGCGTCCCTCGCAGGCGTCCCTCGCAGGACATCAACCCGTCGCAGGATCTCAATTTATGTCTGATTCGCTTCTGAGTCACATCCAACACGCAGCAGAATATGAGATTTATCATCTTTAATAAGAAAAAATGTGTTTGACTGATACTTTATTAGATGTGAATAATCTTCTAAATTCGACCCGAGTCACGACCCTCCACACACACACTCACACACACACACACACACACACACACACACACACACACACACACACACACACACACACACACACACACACACACACACACACACACACACACACACACACACACACACACACACACACACACACACACACACACACATTGACACCTCCCACCAGCACCGGTCTGGCCCTGGTACCCTCTCCCTCTCCGCCCAACACCCACGGTCCGTATGCTGGCAGACATGTTGCTGAGCAGCTTCCCACGAAGCTGACACTCTCTCTCCTGCTCTCTCTCTCTCTCTCTCTCTCACACACACACACACACACACACACACACACACACACACACACACACACACACACACACACACACACACACACACACACACACACACACACACACACACACACACGCTGTCATGCCTGAAGTTTTAAGAAAACTCAAGACATACGTGAAAGCAGATTGTACGATAATAGTTTACAAAAAAAATAAAGGTCTCCAAAACAAATACGCACACAAAGAAACACTCAAAAACACAAACGCATCTCCGGGTAAAGCGGTGAGTTGGCACTCTCAGTGAAACACTGGCCAGCCTTTCAATTCTGGTGTCCAAGCAACCAGAGAGGCCAGAAACACACACGCAACACACACATCAGCAAAGAAGAGTTTCTTTGAACTGCAATTTTATATCATTAGCAATTAGGGCCTTGACATTTCCAGAAGAATGGGGGAAGGGATGAGGAGGGGGAGGGGGAGATAGGAAGGGAGGGGGGGGAGGGTGCAGCGGCTGTGAGTGAGCCAAATTTTTTACAGTTCAAAAATCCCAGTCTTTCGGGTGAGACATGGTGAATAGCTGTCAGACTTCACCTGTCTTCCAGGACAGCAGTCGGCTGTGAATAACAGGGAAGTCGGGTTTGACTTCATGCAAGATTCACCGCGGGGTCGAGTGAGGCTCGCGGCTCAGTGCAGCTCGCAGACACCTCCATCACCCGCAGCAGTCCTTGGCTTTGAGGAACTTCAGATGCGAGTTTTAGCACACAGTTTCCCTGGTTGTTTCACTCTCGCTGTTCTCCGAGCGTCATATTTTTTTCACAGTGGTTGCTTGCTGCAAAAGATGTGAAAAACCCCCACCATCTGTGACACTTCCTGTTCGGCACCAAATCACAAGACACGTGTAGCAACAGAAGCCGTGGACCCTCATCTGAATATAGCGGTTTCTTTGTGTCGAAAATAATTTGGCAAAAACTTGTCTTTGATTTCAATTCAAATGACCGATATGCATTTGGTGTCGCAATTCATGAGGATTCTTACTCCTTATAAGTTACAGGTCTGACTGTGGACCAGATCTCAGTGGGAGCTTTCCCAGGATCCTATGTTCCTACTGACCTATGTTTCCAAGGTCCCATGTTCCCAATGACTTATATTCCCAAGTGTCCCATGATCCCAAGGTTCTAAAATACCACGGTCATATGTTCCTCACTCTTATTTTCCCAGGGTCCTATGTGGTCCTATGTATGAATCCTATGTTAGTGCTAGAGTGCTAAGTTTCCATTTACAAAAGAAAATTTCACAAAATTGACTTTAAGGGCTGCCGTTACGATTCTAATAACAGAATACGCTAAAAGTTTATTTTTTAATTTGTTTTCATGCACTTGTTTTACTTTACTTGTAACAGAGGTCTAGTATGTCATGGTCGATGTCTTCTATTCAAATTTTTCGACAAAAAGGAAATTGACGTCAGTGCCGAGATATGCGGCAGCACGACTCTGATGCTCACTGTTGTCTTGTATTTCGTTTTTTTGTTGATGTTTGGTGTATGTCTGCGTGTGCACCAACATGTATGGCTGCATGCATGTAGCAGAGTGAGAGAAAAGCAGTAGGTGCTGCAGTTGTAACAAAGAACAGGGATGTTTTCTTCTGGCGTGACATATATAATTAAGGTATGAGACGTTAAACTCAGGGATTATCCTGTTTTCACTGATGGAGTTGTTGTTTTTTCATCTCACGTGTAAAACCTGTAAGAGCAGACGCTGTAAAATTGCATTTCATCTGTGCATTTTCGGTATTGTTTTTTTTTTAAGCCATGTTAAGTAAGTGGAAGATTACTTGCTGTCCTGACTCTTAAATGGTGGAATGAGCTCCCCAACGACACCAGGACAGCGGAAACTCTGTACATCTTCCGCCGCAAACTAAAAACACACCTCTTCCGACTTTATCTTGAACAGTAGAACTTTAGTAGCGCTTAAAACGGCACTTACTGGTAGCACTTTGTAGTTTGGCTTCCTTGAAGAAATTGTATTTTCTTGATTGTTGTTGTTCTGGGTTTTGTACCTTCATGGTTGAAATGCACTTATTGTAAGTCGCTTTGGATAAAAGCGTCAGCTAAATGTAATGTAATGTAATGTTGACAGTAGTTGAAGTGCGGCACGGCTTCCTGTGTGCTGCCAACATACCCAGCTGCACACGGTTTTTCTACCACTTCATTTTTCTCACTGGAGAGAATTCCCCCATCGCACATCACCCTCGTTGTCCCAGAGCTGACAGCATTTGGATTCCCCATGAATATTTTCGTATGAATGAAATGTGAACATGTAGTGAAAGCAAACACCTAATGAGAGACGCTTTGGGGCCTTTCACTGCACATTTGATGAATATTTGAGGGAATCTTGTGCTCAGAGCAGAAGTTCATTTCTGCCTGTAGCGATTGTTTTCATCTCCGCACTGAGAGCTTTTAGTCTCTGTCAAGTGATGTCAATAAGGAGAGACTTTTTGACAGTTGGCTGATGACTGGAGGATGAGATGTTGCTAAGTAACCGAAAACCTGACAGACTGAGTGATCAGGCCTCAGACCGAACAGTTGGCGGGTGTAGGATGGGAATACATGCTGTAGTAAGTGTGTGTGTGTGTGTGTGTGTGTGTGTGTGTGTGTGTGTGTGTGTGTGTGTGTGTGTGTGTGTGTGTGTGTGTGTGTGTAAAGTGTGAGCTGTGAAGGGGAAAATGCAAATGTTTGTTTAACCCATTTACAGTCTGGATGGCTGCAGTCAAGAGGCTGAAGCAGACGGTTTTTCAATCACGAGGCCGGAGTCCGTCTTTTCCCTCCTGTTAGAAAAGATGCGTTTGACTCGCCAGTGACATCAGAGCAGGAATACGAAAAATTAGTGTGAAAAACATCGTGGCTATGGAGCGGATACTCCCCTGAATGAACATGAAGGACAGAAAATCCTTTTTGCATCATAATGGCGTGTAGAATCATCCAGGATCAACAGGGTGTCTGCTGCTGCCTCTTTGCACATCACGCAGACATCCTATGATTCATTTCGAGTCATGTTTGTAGCCACCTGGAAAATATAAGTCCATTATTCACTCTCGTTAATCTCTGTTTTTATTCTCATCCGACTCCTTAAGGAAATGGCTGTTTCTCGATCGGCTTAGTGCTCCACTGTTCTAATATAATTCTGGAATTCTATAAAAATCCATTTTAAGAAAAAGAAAATGACATCGCACATTACAGTTCAGGTTTTGACGGCTGCAGTCGTCTGCGCATGTTTCTGCTATTTGTACCGTGGCATCCAATCTCGCAGTGAACTCCAGAGCCCGGTACCACTGTGTTCTTCTTCCTCTCCTTATAAAAATACAGGAGGGGAAGCATAAATAACTTTCTGGTGCATTACTGCCACCTTCTGGTGTCTACCGGGTGCCGGCAAAAAAAGGAGAAATAAGACAAGACGATATTCAGATTAACTATTACATTTTTTTTTATTCTTAACTGACTATTTGCAAATCCTGAAAATCATGACCCATACCTTGTCGGTTCCTCTTCAATTGACCATGCCGTGGTTTTGCGTGTTGTTTTTTTAATCAAGCAGTAGGGATGGAGCATGGATTTCAAATATTTGAATAGTCCTAATAATCTACAAAATCTACAAAAAAATAATTCTTCGTCTTTTATCGGCGCCCGGTTGTAATGTGTTACTACATTTTTTTTTTTTTTTAAGTCAAATAAATGCTCATAATAATTTTTACTGCAGCATTTCACCCCTCTTTTTTTTTTTTTTGTAACAGCTTCAAATGTCAGAAGCCATTTTGTGTTGTGATGAATCAGCTGTGATCAATACCTCTGCAGCTTTCTGAACAACACCTAATGTGACAATCCTTTTAGGCCATAATTGGAAATTGTAATTGTGGCTTGGCTAACAGGCCCTGTGGGGATGGTATAATTAAGAGACTGCTGGTAATAGAGACCAGTTATTGTTGTGTGGTTGTCTAACCCAGACGTGGCCCCAATGTACCTGTGGCTGGCAGCGGAGGAAAGACGCAAAAAATGAAAATTAAAAATGAATCGGGGAGAAGAAAAATCTGCACTGTAGGAAGTCTCGCAGTCTAAAACTGTTATTATCGTTGTCGATTTTTTTTTTTGGTGTGACATATTTGACAAATCGAAATTAGAATGAACTTCAATAATGAAACAACCGAAGAAAGAAAATTGACGAAAAGATCCCAGGAGTTATTTTCCAGCTGATAGCATGTGATGAAAGAGAAACCCCGGAGCGATCCTCATTTTCATGTTAATATTACATATACAGTATGTCGTGTGTGTGTGTGGTGAGCCCATTCTGTGACCTGGTATAAAAAAGAAAAAAACAAAAAACGTGGTTTATTCAGTCATTACTCATCACAGCTCCAGTCCATGCGAGATGCAATTAACAGACGGCAATGAGGAGTCACGACCATCTGCAACACTGGGACGCATTTAGACGAGGCTCGAGTCGGGGAGAGGAGCGAACGAGGCCCTGAATGACTTCACTCGTGACGGTTATTTTGAAATCCTAAAGAGGTCACTCAACAGGCTAAATCAGGAAGTGAATATGGAGTTAATTAAGCCTCTCTTAATGCTGTTGCTTAAATCTGCGTTTCACTCACTAAGCTCACCTCGATCACAAGGAGAGAAACTGGCCCTGAGCAACGTCAGATCTACTTTCCACACCGCGGCGCGACGAACAAATGACACGGAAACGCGAAATACTCGCCGGCAAATGTTTCGCATAGAAACTATTCGTCACCGGCAGCGATGCGGATTTGATACGGTTGCAATATTTTTTCCAAAGCAAAGTTCAAATAAATTTGTGGCAGATCATTCTTCGGAATAAACGATGGATTCAAAATCACAATAAGACCCTGTCTTTTTTTAAATCAGCACAGCTGGTATTAAACTATTACGATATACCACGATATCCCTCCCGCGTGTGAGCAAACAAAATTTATTTATTTGAGATATGGTATAAAACTAAGCACACCTCTGGAGAACCAGAATCTGTGGGGAAATTAGCAAACCTCAGATGTCTGAAATAATACGTATTTAAATGGGAAAAACCACAGCAAATACAGCAGCTCAGATTTGAATCAACAATTCAGCTTGTGAGAAATTTCAATACCAAATAGGGTTTGAATTCTGTATAATTGTCTGACTGCTGGTGCCTTGTTTCTTTTTAGCAATGCTGTTTTGTTCCCAGAATTTAGCAATTCATTTGATGAGTACAATGTTATTATTCCCTCCATGACTAATGGCTCAAAACTCAGTGAAAAAAAAAACAGCAAAAAGAAGTTGTTAATCATCACAAATGATCTTTTAATTCAGAACCATAACTCCATTTCCATGTAAAAACCCCAAGCAGAATCCCAACGGGTTCACACCTGTTGTCTGGTAATCATGAGCAGTAATGGCAACAATTTAAAAGGGCATAATAATTACTGCTATTTGTGTATTGTTCGTAGAAGTAATAGTAGTACTTTGGTGTTATTTAATCGCAGAATCGAGCGCAGCAGAGGGCATTAAATGGTCACGGTTTAACCGGGGAGGGCAGGCTTGTCTGTCTGTTATCAACCGGCTGCTTTGCGCCTATTTGTCATTACCGGTCTGAGCTGGCAGTCTCTGTGTTTATAATGGGGTCTGATGCTCCGAGCGGCTAGCCTGCATTTAGTACCGTTGGCGATTACAGGTCGGGGCTTTTGAATTTTCTGCTGCGGAGGTGCCGTCGTCGTGTGGAAAAGGCCGAGAGAAGACGGGAAGTGGAAAGGGAGGATGGGGATGAGCGGAGGAAAGTTGCTGAACACGGATGAAAGTATCTTTGAAATATGGATGAGAAGCTTTCGAGTTTGAGTGTGTGAAGGGAAGGTTCTAAAAAGCGCGGCGGGACAGTGAGCGATGAGTGAAGGCAGGTGAGATGGCAGGATGATAAAGGACACGAGACACCGGCTGGAAGACGAAGCAGACAGAATTTTACACATTAAAAGTCTTTACAGAGAATTTCTGACACGGCAACCTTTAACGAACCGGTATGTGTCCATTGCTGCGACTACGTTTACAAAACAACAACATTTGACTTCATCATCATCGCTCTTCACCGCCGGCCTTGCTGATTGGTCTGACCTTCAGCGTAGCGAAGCAAACGTTAACAGGGAGTGTAGTAACAGTAAAGAAAACTGAAGCTGTGAGCGTTAGTCTGGTGGAGCCAGGCTACTTAATCACCTGACTTCCTCCATTGACCACTAGAGGTCACTATAAACGTAAATACACGACGCCTCAGTGTCCGTAATGATAGCTGGCGTCACATCATTGCTGTTTGAAGTGACTTAAGTATTTCAATTTAGGTTATGAAACTCAAGGACGAATATCTGGTCGTTCCCGCTCTCAAGACCGTGTTTAAAAACTAGACGTAGCCTCGGTGACATCACCCAAAAGGCGTCCGCCATCTTGGCAAAAGCCTTACTGTGATGCCACCAACCTCAATCCCTCACTCAAAAGCAGCGGCGTACTTAATCAGGCATAACTTTAAACCTAAATACAATACAACACTCCCCCCCCCCGCCCGTACAGCTGTCATGAACGGGTAATTAGCTACGAAGACCGAAACAGTTTTTAGTACCATGCTTCAAACGTGTTTATTTCGCCTGTAAAGTCATGCGGATTGACTCGCTTTTGGAGCCAGCCTCCAGTGGCCAATGGAAGAACTGCTGTTTCGTTTTGGCAACGTCGCTTCCTTTTTCAGCCCTCGGAGGTTGCCGCTTGGTCCAACACCCTCAGGATGCACACGGGTGATACCACCTGAGCCGTGTTAGAAATATAGAATGATTCGCTCCTATTTGCAACTTTTTCTCACTGATTGCTGAACATCAAAACCATCCAAATGAGGAATCTTTCAGCTGCATTGTTAATAAAGCCTTTTATTAGGACAGGGGGGAGAAAAAAAACCCAGCAGCGTTAGAGAAGGTAAAGCAGCAGAATAAGAGATTTGAATGAAAGGGCTGCAGTGACTCTGCATTTTCATTGTTTCTCTTTGCACTGACTCATCCCTCTCAATAAGCACATTCACACACAGTGACACAACAGTCCCTCCCTATGTCTCTCTCCGTTGATCTTCTTTCTGTCCTTCTCTTCTGATCCTTCTCTTTCTCTTTCATTTGTGGTTTATTCTCTCTCTCTCTCTCTCTCTCTCTCTCTCTCTCTCTCTCTCTCTCTCTCTCTCTCTTTCCTTCCTGTCTTTTCTCAGCAGCTGAATCCTCAGAGTTGTTTTGTTCGGGAGAACTTCCTCTCCGTTGTCGGCCCTTTTTTTTTTTTCTCCCCTTCAATAAATGAGCCGGTCTTGTGATGGAAAACAAGAACTTCCCTCTTTCAGTCTGCTCGGAAGGAGGGGGGGGGGAAACATACACAATCCGCATACTTTACACACTCGACTGGGACTCTACATAGCAGTTCCAACATACAGTAGAAGTGTTTTTGTATTAAATCTACAAGTCTTTGTGTGTGTGTGTGTGTGTGTGTGTGTGTGTGTGTGTGTGTGTGTGTGTGTGTGTGTGTGTGTGTGTGTGTGTGTGTGTGTGTGTGTGTGTGTGTGTGTGTGTGAGCGAGACAGAGGGAGAGCCTGGCTTTGTGTTTGATCTGGATCCTGTTTGTCTGTGAGGACAGCCACTTCCACATCCCCAGGATGCAAACATGAATGCATTCGCCCAAAAGAATCTCACATCCACCTCAGCAATATATCAGCATCCGCTCCAAACACTGAATGTACGATTGCAACATTTTTGAAAATACAATTCATCATACCAGATGTTTCTCACTAACCCTTAATCGGACTAAAAAAAACAACATGAGCTGTACAAGCACGCGACCTGGAACATAATCGTTCCTTCGGTTTGGAGCCCGAAAACTGATGAAAGACAGAAAAAAATACAGTGAAAAGGAAACATAATTTCATATTAACCATTAAACTCCAGTCAGTTTTGAAAATAGTAAGTTTTATTTTACTGTATTATACTGACTCCAATTCTGGACCAATCATTGGCCTTGACATGCACACCCGTCTTCTTATTTCATGATCTAAAATAGTTTCACAATCAGGAGGAAAACTTGAAGTGTAGAAAGAGAAATGGGAAATGTTGCATTTACGAATTAGATATGAGCCAAGATTAAAAAAACAAAAACAAACATGTATTGTGCATGTGAGAGTTCAAAGACAGGCTGATGGATCAACAACTGTCTACGGTGTCTTTAATCACCGCAGTGTCTCTGCTCTGTTTACACTTCACTACCTTTTTGCAGTTCAAACTTCTTGCGGATGCTCTTTGTTACCATGGCAACCCCGAAACAACTGTTCGCACCGATACGTTTGCTTACGCCCGTTAAATATTTTAACGTAAACTAACTCTCCAGCCACCTGTTTGTGGGAAATAGTTCCCCCCTTTTGGAGATATTTCAGACAACATTCTTGACGAGGAAATAATTGAGACATGAAGTCGGCGTATTCATTGTTCCCCGGCGATGAGACGGCGTTGGGGAGCTGCTGTCTGTCACGTCGAGAACATTTTTATAAATCCCAGCATGCTAATCAACATATTGGCCTCCCAGGCGACGAAAGATCATCAACTGACTCATCCGTCACTCACTGAGAGCTGTTTGAGCAGCCCGAGTTAGAAACTCTCAGGCTGCTGTTTCTCCACCTCTTTATCTTCTTTTCACTGGAGTTTTGTTGCGGCTGAAGATCTCTCACTTAAAAAAAAGGGAAGTTGAGTTTGAACAGCGTCCCGTGGAAAAGGCCTCAGATTTAAGTCATTAAAAAGGAAGAAACAAAAACAACAGACTGATTTGGATGCATGTGTGGAAGCTTGTGTGTCGGCATCATTGTTAGTGCAAAGAGCATTTTCTGCTCATTGCAAATGACTGTGTGCTTATTTGCATACATTAACGACAGTGTGCCTTTTGTTCCAGTGAAAGCAGCCCGGGAGAGGACTCCGTCTCATTTAGATGGTGAAAGGTGGAGGACGTGTAGATCTCGTTTTAAACAATGATCGTTGTGTTCGCCGTGTTGGGTAACATCCACGGTATTGTCTCGGTTACCTGAAGTTCGAGCTGCTAATCGAATCTATGAACCTCTAAAAGCCCCAGTGTTGCTTCGCTAAAGCACAGATTCTAACATTGGTTTTAAAGCGACTCTATTTATGTATCCTTTCCAGTCCTTATGAGCCCCGTCGTTGTCGTCGTTGTTGGTTTTTTTTTTTGTTTGAGCTTTAAGTTGGCTGATGCTTCACCTTCCTTTGTGCAAGTGTCAATATTTTAGCTGCGGCGGCCTCTCATGGTTCCATAAAATTATACAAAAATAATCAAAACCTCTCATGGACCTTTCGAGTCGCTTTGGGAAACAAAATCCATCAGACTTTTCTTCTGTCATTCAGGCACCAAAAAGTAAGTGGTTTAGTCTCAGCTGAGGCTGTTTACCTTGAACCTGATCATTCAGAAGATCTGTGTTTTTTTTTATGTAGACAGTATAAGATCGTCATCAATTGTACGATGATGACGCCATCATTTTTCCTAACTTGGTATCACGGCCAAGCGTGTAATACACAGGCCTGTCCACTAGAGGGAAGCGGATCAGTGTCACGAGGTTTCTGGTTAGAATTCATAAACCTGAGTTCAGGTAACGGCCATGTGGTTACAGTTAGGACAAACAAAAACTTCAGTAACTAATTTGCCACCTCCCGCACTCGAACTGCATAACACTAAATGAAGCTTTCGTCTGATGACCGTCAGCCACCGAGCCCCCCCTCCTGACACCTTATGCCGCTTTCAGCAGTGTTTGTACTTCCTATTACTTCCGTCGCGGCATCAGTCACATGACCTCCAGCACGTGACCTGCCTCCGTTCATGCCTGCCTCTGTTTTTCTCACGTCCAGATGACGCGAGACGTGTCAAACGAACGCTATCCTTTAGTGGACGGGCGCAAATTCCCATCGCTGCCAGTATGAGTAGTTTTAATGAGAAATATTTGCAAGTGAGTATTTTGCAATTTTTTTTTTATCTCGTTGTTCGTCAAAAATACAAACCGAGTCCTGCCAGACCTCAGCCACGCACTCACACTATCTCTCCTGTCACATCATGTGAGTCAGGGGCCAAATGTTTACATGCATCCGTTCCACAGCTCCACTGTTCCTGTGTCTGAGTCCTGAATCACTATCATCACAAAAAAAAAAAAAATTAGCCGGGTCCTTTCTCAAGAGCAGCACGTACTTTCGCTCAAACGCGCCTGTGTATTTGGTTGTTTTTTTTAAAAAGGGGGGACTTCATCGTGTCCTCGGGGTCGAGCACCTCGCAACAAAAGTCGAATTGAAGTCCAGAGATTCGATGATCCACCTCATCATGAGTTGCAGACCGACAGCAACATCATAACTTCGGTATTAAAGAGTGAAGGTCATGAGATGCCCTATAAAGTTTTCTGGGAAATTTCTAGACCGCTAAATAGTGCTGAGAGTGAGTCATTGTGAAACCAAGCAGGGCTGCAGTTAAAGGAAAAGGAAAAGGGAAAAGTTCAAGAGGTTCACAAAAGACTTTTCTTTTTAAAGACTTTTTAAAGATTGTGCTAATTATTATTTTTTTCATTCATTTTCTGAACTTTGATACAAACTTATCCGGTATGCAAAACACATACACACACACACACGCACACGCACACACACACACACACACACACACACACACACACACAAACACAACGGAGGTATGTGAACCCATTAGAAGTCATTAGCCGCCGCTAACAGCACAACTATTTCTCTCGGTGGCGTCGTGTGTGGTTGCGACCCCTTTGGTCCAGAACGCCAGTGAACTTCAAGGTTTAAGTTACACTTTGTGAGAGTTAAAGCAGCTGTGCACTTTACACCCACATATACACACAACTGAGGACTTTTGTGAATGGATGCAGGGAGGAGAAATTGCTGTCTAGAGGAGGAAAATCTCGGTATTGTTTTGGTGGTGGAACCTGGGGACGTTTCAAAAAAAGTAAAATAACGTTTTTGATTGTGTCGTAGGCCATTTCTGTCTTTGAGCTTGTAACTGGATTACCATTAAAAAAAAGAAGGGCGTTTGTCTGCCAAAATCTCGCTTCATTTGCATCTACACCGACGAGGGAGCTGCTGAAAGGACTGATGATGTTTCAGACTTGTTTTACACTCGCGTGAAGTCTGTTTTTCTCGCTTCAAACACGAGTTTCATCAAAAATGTAGAAGAAGTCCGAGGGGTTGAGGATGTTTCATTTCCACCGAAAGAATGATTAAAGAATACCTCTTTTCCTTAAACAGTATAATATTCTATAATATTCTGACATCTTTTCTGTTGCGCCTCGCAGGAATCTGACCTGCAACTGTATTTCTAAATAAGTTTGGTCCTGTTTTCCCTCTTGTCTCCATTTTCATTGTGCTGCATGGCAACCTTTTTTTTTTTCTCTCTCAGGAGGCCAGAGGAGAGAAACTAATGAATGATTTAACTTCATTTGAGGGATCAGCACCCTGCAGCACAGCTCCCGTTGGCTCGCTGTCACTTTTAAAAGAATGGAGTTGGGCTCGATGGGGAGGGTCGGTGTTTTGGACGGTGTTGTGATGGAGAGAAAGAAACAGGAGGAGGGATTTGCAGACCGGATAGGCGGTGACATCAGCTTTGAAAAATGTGTGTGTGCAAATGTGTGTGTGTGTGTGTGTGTGTGTGTGTGTGTGTGTGTGTGTGTGTGTGTGTGTGTGTGTGTGTGTGTGTGTGTGTGTGTGTGTGTGTGTGTGTGCGGAATCAGAGGGAAGAATGGAAAGAGCTCTCACTCTGCTATTTTTTACTGAGGACCAAAAAAAAAAAAAAAAAAGTGTCTCCAGATGAAAAGAATCCTGCTGTTCAGATTTCGGATAAAATGCGTTAGCCTGACAGTTTTGAACTTCGTTGTTCACCCAAGGTTTTTTTCTCACACGGCCCAGACTCATGCATGGTGTTTCTCCAAGCCATCCTCAGCCCTAAAGACACTAATCAAATCAGAGATCAATTAGAACGAAATTTATGAAAGCTGAGATTTAATTGCAGTTCAGTTTATGTACGTGAATAGTTGATAACTGTCAATAGAAGCACTTTTCTTTGTTTTTAGATGGAACAGAGATCCTCTATGCCGCATAGATATTCACTCAGGTGGTTGTAATCTGCATGACTGACAGCCAATCAACTGTCAGATATTACCAGTCATCCTGTCACTGTCTGAAGTGAAGTGGTACACAAAGAAATGAGCAATTCGTCAAAATACAAAAACCAACTGCTCTGTAGCAAATATCTTTTTTGGGGTGTTCCCAATCGGAAACCAAGTATGACGTCACCCATTAGTTTGTGAACTGCCGTTAAGAAGCCTCAAGTTCGGTATTGTAGACGTCGCCATCTCGCTATTTTGGAGGCAGAAGTGACCGTATTTGGACGAGCTGAGGAGGAGGGAGGGGCGAGTCTGATTAGACCCCCGCCCCCCTCGAGGATGCTACGCCCCGCCGACTGATAGCAGAAACCTGACTGCACCACAGGCCTGTCAATCAAACAGGCACGCCCAGCCTAGATTTACCACTTTTTAAGGCTTAATATCTAGTTAATAATGGGATTATTTTCAGATGGACCGCCAGAAATCTAATCAGAAGGAGTAGTTTTAACGAAAGACACCAATATTATTATTTTTTTGACTTTGGTGAAACTAGAATGGGAGTCTATGGAGACAGAGAGTTTTTTGGAGTCATCCCCCAATGGTCCTCGGTGGTATTGCAGTTTAAAACACTTCTGCATTGGCCTCATTTCTCAGACCCAGTAGATACGTCCACTTTTATACACAGTCTGTATTTATCCTCTGCGTCCTTGAGTCCCTTTTGGATCAGATCTTGTGTTTGAAATTTAATACATTTTCATCTATCCATTCATTGATTAAGTCATGGCTTTTTGCGCTTTTTTTGGAGGCTGGGGGAAGAGGGGGGGAGGGACAGAGTGAGCCTGTGTTGTTCATAGACGATCTCTGGACGAATCAGACAGCGTGCTTAACCGTGACCGAGAGAGCGAGAGAGAGAGAGAGAGAGAGAGAGAGAAGAGGGAAAAGGCGTTTCCACGTTTCAGCAGCCGGTTACACAGCAGAGACGAGCGACGCGGACGGACGGACACGCAGAGGAATCACGAACCATCCTTCAACCCACAGCGTTTCTCTTCTTATCACCACCACCCCACCCTCCACACACACACACACACACACACACACACACACACGCACGCACCCAAACTCTTGATTGACAGTTCGTCCAACCCGTGTCCCCTTCACGGCCGCGTTTCCCCCGCTGATGAAAAACAGCCTTAAATTCATCAGCGAGCGACTTGAACCCGCAAAAGTGAACCGAGACTGACGTGGTGGACTTTGTCTTTTTTTTTTTTTTTTTTTTGTTCCTCCTCCTTCTCCCCTCTTTCGACTGTCATTCTCCGAGGCCGACAGCAGATTCCCCACAGAGCTGCTTTCTGCGAGATTTAGAGGGAATTCTCATCAGACTCCTGCATCTCTCTCCTCTGCCTCGTATCGCTGCGCCCGGGGTGAGTACATCTTTCTTTAACTCTTCCTCCCTGCTTTAAAAAAAAAAAAAAATCATCTTTTTCTGTCTTTTCACACATGCAAAAACCTCCTCCTTGAAAAAAAAATTAAAAAAAATCCCCCGGAGTGCAGTTCATTCATTTGGCCGTGCGCTGCTTTCTCTTCAATGAGTCCCGTTACATGATGACCGCGGGGAGGGTGAGACTCCACAGCCTGCCTGTAAAAATGCAGTTTTCCTGCTTGTTTTTGTTGTTGGGGTTTTTTTGGTCCCAGATTTGAAAGCTGGAAGAAAAATAAAAAAAAATGAGGCATTCATGGCCCCGATGGAGAATACATTTTAAATAGGCCATCAGGGGCAGAAAACATTTTCGAGATGAAATGCATTTAAAAAGACATTTGGGACACTTTTATTTCCTATAAACATTTGACTGAAATTGCCTAAACATGAAGTCAAGATTAACATAATTCCCAGTAAATGTTTAAAAATTAATTAGTGAACACTTTTTTTGGTGTCTGAAGGGACGAGCCAAGTGAAACATGCACTGCTTGTTTTACTTGACACGACTCTGTCATGATCTTGACTTTTGAGTGGCAAAATGCTGAATTCTTCCATTCTGAAGTGGTCATTAAACACACCACTGATTAAACTAATTTGATTGCATTTAGTGCTGCTGTGAGCATTCATGTATTCGATTTCCTTTTCATTGCTTTCCTGTCACATGTCCTCAGGTAGAGGCTTGAATCAGTCATATTACTTTTTGATGTCCTTCTGAATGTCAGTAGTTTTTTGTTTTTTTCCCCCCTGTGTTTTCTAGGATGTTTTTTAGTGGATCATATCTGTATTTGTAAAGATCTCTGCAGCTGTGTTGGACCAGATTATCTGGATTAATCTGCTTTTAAACCAACACAAACTTCAGCCTGAGGGAGAAAAAAAAGCAAATCACTGGTGACCACCTGTGACTGTCCCGGATGTGTGTGTGTGTGTGTGTGTGTGTGTGTGTGTGTGTGTGGGAGCAGCGGATGGGGAAGGGGTGGGGCTTTTATGAATGGATGTGTCTGGCTGGCCCACATGTTGGGGTGACTACAACTCTTGTCCCTCACAAACAACTGACTTTTCTCTCATATCTCTGCGTTTTGTATGTTTTTTTTTTTTTTAATCCCTTGATAGATTTACAAAATAAATACTTTTAGGCCTGCCTTGTTTCTCACTCGAACTCTGAGCTGGGTGTTTCGGTATCGCACCTTTGAACAACATGGCAGCTCGAAGTGCTCGACATGAGATATAAAATAAAAAAAAACCTCTTTAAGACAGACGGTAAAAGAAACAATGTCAAGACATTCAGTTGAAGACGAGTTTAAGAGTTTTTAGTGAGTGGAAGTACGTACGAGCCCATTTGTCACAATGAGTTAGGGATTATTTTTACATGTTTAAGTGTTTTTAAAATTGCAGAGCTGTTAAATCTTAAATTAATCTCCCAAAACCCAATGTTAAATCAAAAATGTGCTTGTTTTCAGTCATTTTCTTAAATATTTGATGAGCTGTTTGGTCTATGAAGAAAATGGTGAAAATAGTTGACCGCTGTTTCAAGGAGCAGCATATAATGTCGTCCACCAACAGATATTCAGTTTATTCTCAATAAGGGCTGAAAGGTCCAGAAAATATTCACGTTTAAGAAGCTGTAAACGGAAGTTGAGCTTGTTTTTCATAAAAAAATTTAAAAAAAGACTCAAAACTATCGATTATCCAAATAGTTGACGGTTAATATTCTGTCGAAACAACTTAGCAGTTAATCGACTTATTGTTGCAGCTTTAATATTCAGTTTTCTTTCACACAAAAAATCCATCTTTAGCGTTTTTGCTCAAACCTTGAGTTATCCGAGTAGTTGCTGATTCATTTTGTTGCTCGCATTTTAGCTTTCATTTTCGACGTTTGTTCCTGCCGTGCACGTGCTCAGTCGCCGTCCGTGCTTTGCGTCTTGTGTCACGCGCGTACGGTACATCACACTGGAGTGTGTGTGTGTGTGTGTGTGTGTGTGTGTGTGTGTGTGTGTGTGTGTGTGTGTGTGTGTGTGTGTGTGTGTGTGTGTGTGTGTGAGTGACAGCTGTCAGTCCGTTTCCTGTGAGGCTGAATTCCACTCGTTCTTCACCCGAGCAGCATGCAAAACATTCCCCTGTGTTGAGTACTCGGATGAATTTGTGACTTTGTGAGGACATCGTGTGTGTGTGTGTGTGTGTGTGTGTGTGTGTGTGTGTGTGTGTGTGTGTGTGTGTGTGTGAGAGAGAGAGAGAGAGAGAGAGAGAGAGAGAGAGAGAGAGAGCCTTGACTCAGCTTTTCGAGAGCCGGTCTCCTCTGTGATACATATCGATCTGTCTTCTTGGACAGAGGTAAAAAAAACAAAAACGGGCAGCGCAGCAGAAATGTGCTTCCTCTCTCGGGTTCACTTCCTCTGTGTCTATTTGTGCGCGTGTGTGTGTGTCGGTGGTGTCGGTTGTCCCCGCCAACAGGGGAATGTTTGTGGTTGACTGTTTTCAGGCGCCGAGTCAAACAGTTTTCGGGGCAGATCAGTGTTAAACTGGTGCAACTTGAAACAATCAAAACAAAAGAGAATTTTTTTTTTTTTTTTCTTCGCTCAGACTTTCACGACCCGTTTTGTCAGCAGGCTGTTCGCTGTCACACATTTCAGCAGCGCACAATAGATTTGAATCGACTTAATCACTTCACCAGAAGGAACTAATCATAGCCTCGCAAGCCACATTTTAAAAGGAAGCTCGTTGCTTCTCCACACTTTGAAACCAATATATTCACTTCGCTTTGCCCAAAAATAAAAGCCTGGTGTTGAGTGTGGTTACTTCTGCAACCACAGAAAATGAGGAATCAAAACTTCAGTTCACAGAACTGGACATCTGATCTAATTCCTCTCGCCTCCCTGTTGGTTTCGCTTGGTCGTAATCACCACAACATATAGTGTGCTGACTTTATGGACAATTTCATTTTTTTTTGCCTGTAATCTTTGTCTCATAATTAAGCAACTTAGACTAAACAATTCTGAGCCTTTTGTAAGGGGAGGAGGAGAGAAGCATCAGAAAGCCTTTGCTGGTCTTTTCTTTTATGTATTATCAGCGTTCCAGCTGATTTATTCAGCCAATTTTTATTAAGTCATAACACTAGATACTTGGAAATAACAACCTGCAAACGAAAACAAACTTTTTATTCCAGGGTAGTCCGCTCCACTGTCCACCCACTACCACGCCCCCTACCCTCATGTACCAACATTCAAACAGGAAATACACCATGGATACCTGTACCAAATTTAGCCGTCAAGAGTTTTCACTAAAGGTTAACCAAGACAGAAATTACGACGGTTTAAACATTTATATTGATCAGATTTGGGTTTTGCTCAATTCGAACCGAACCGGTTTGACTTGACCATCGTAACACCCTCTTCTTTTGGTTTTGTGTTTTCAGCTACAGATTTTAGTACTTAAAGTTGCCAGCAGTAAGTGTTGTCAGTAGAAAAGTCTCTGGAAAAAGATTCTGCATCGTCGTGACAACCACTAAAACCCAGCCTGACCCCGTGGTATCGGTTGTGACGGACGGCGGCGACATCCGATATATCCTAAAACCCAGTATCAGCCCGATCTGACAACAAAGCGTGTCATCGCATCACGCTGAAAACCAATACAAACGTGTGTGGTCCTTAAGTGCTGACTCGGATATCACGAAAAACAACCCGTGTTTTTTCGTCAAACAGCGTCGCCGTCTCCCTGAACGGATCCTCTCGCATGCCTCCTGGTACACGGCGGGAACAGATATTTCACTGTCAGACTTTTTGTTTCCCATGACCTGCACATGCAAACGAACGCGTACATATCACTTAAATAAACACACGAGCGTGTACAGAAGCACAAGGACGGGGAAGTCTACGGAGGTATTTAACATGAAACATCTTTTCTATCTGCAGGCTCATTTTAATGCATCTTTTATGACGCATTTCATGTTCATAAATGTCTGAACGCTCAACTTTGTGATTTACAACCCAAACGGTCAGGCCCGACCCCGATTATGTCCACCCAGGCTCAGACAATTGCATTATTGCAGCTGGTTTGAGAGGGTTGGGCTCTGCGCTGCGGGGGATAAATTAACTGTGCAAAAGGGGGCGGGGCTCTTCCACAGCTGTGCTTCTGATGCGTGTCAGAAAATACAGACAAGGCAAACTAAAAGAAAAAAGCGTCAGGTAGACAGCCTGTGCTTTGTTCAGCTGAACTCCGCAGAATATTGCAGGACAGTTTTTTTTTAATTTTTTTATTGGGTATTGTGTGCTTATGCAGAGGACATCAGTTGAGTAGGCAGTCCTTCAGTGCGGCCCAGAATGCATTTGTGTTTACACTGCTAAAAGGACGAGACCGTTTTTGAATGTTTCTCAGCAGATCGGATCTCGACGCTGACTGCAACCCAGGAACTGAACTACGCTCGAAGTGGGGCGACATTTTTATTCAGACAGTTCATGACTGTTTCTGTGTTTTTATAGAAGCTGTTAACAGGCTAGAAAGAAGAAAACAGCCCGTATAAAAAGAGGTTGGAGACATAAATCCTTGCTGTTTAATTAACTAATGGTCTCGAAGGATGTTGTTGCCATTGACCCCGGTTGGATTTTAACGGGGCCGCCACCTAAGCAGCGAAGGTGTGAATCATTAGCTGAGGCCCCTGAGCTGAGTCTCTCCTCTCTCCTCTCTGTTTGCCACCTTCTCTGTCAGCGAACCTCCTCTACTGTCCGGTGTGATCCACTTTTTGACTTCAGAAACCTGATGTGTCACGAGTTATGATTGAAGACTCAGCTGTTTGGTGTGGACTTTACCTCAGCATAGAGGGGGAGTTGTATTTGAAGACAACCAGAAGCAGTGATGTTGAATATGTATACGCACGGCAGCTGTATCGTAAAGACCCTGAACTGAAATACAGAAGTCGAGCGGAGCCTGAATTCTGTACACTAGTCGGAACGGCCGCAGAAACTTCCGTCTAAAGTCTCGGTCTCAGTCATCGAGGTCACAGGAAGTGAAACTGCCATCACCACAGAGGAGGTGTGGACAGGAGTGGAAACTTATCACCGCTCCGGGTTTAACAATGTCTGTAACAAAATGTATTTATTGTGTTACACTTACAAAGAGCACTGTGCTTTGCTGGCTTAGGCAAACAAGAAGTGATGCCGTTACATCACCAGATTTAATAGTTTTTAATTTTTTTATTTTTCTTGTATCTTATGTTCTAGATGCTTTACAAACGACCCTCTTCGGTGGGCTTTTGTCCTCTGCAGCTTCCCACTAGCCGGCGGTGCATGAATATGTTTCGTTTCATTTGCAGGCTGATGCAGGTTAGCAGACTATTGTGTTGATGTTTAGCTGGAGAAAAAAAAAACCGTGTGCGTTACCTGAACCAGCGGCCCGGTCGTAATTCACCACGCGTGTAACCTGGGGGAGAGATGTACGTTATATCTGAAGCATGTGCAGGGATTTATTTTGAATTCCCCAGAGCCACAGAGGTTAAGCCTTTACCTCTCCGGCTGCTGCCACCTCCCCCCTCCCCCCTACAGATTTCATCCCTCCAGCTACGGCTTGGTTGCATGGTCGGATGGTGGCTGGGCTACAAGCGACGCCGACACCGGTGAAGAAGCTACTTTTTAACGCTTCGTCCGTATCGTCTCCACCGCGCCGGGTTGTAAATGAAGCGACGGCAGGAACACCTCGGGAAGGGATGTAAACAAAGTTTGCGACTCAATCGCGGTTATGGGCTGAACCGGAGGGATGCCGTCGGTTTTTAATGGATGGAGGGAATAAACCCGGGACGGAGGTTTTTTTTTTTGCGTTTTCACACAGCTGTGGAAGTGTTTCATAAACCCAATCTGTCCGACTGGCAGGGCTTCATGGTGGCCAGAATAATGGATGAAAACATCTACACGCACATAAACACACACACAAACACAAACGTGCATGAAGTACACTTAAGCCATCACAGACGGGCGAGAGCCACACAAACTGCAGCGGCACAGATTGACTGAAGCGCACACATGCACGAACACGTGGGCATCCACAATCGCTAACACACACTCTCCCGCTCTGCTTTACATCTACAAACACACACGCGCGCGCATACTGTACACACACACACGCTTTGTTTTAGGCCGTTCCCCTTCGTCCGTGTGCATAATCTACTTTGCCGCTCGACTCCGAATGAAATGCCTCGGTGCGTCTGATTGGATTTGATAAGACCTGATTGCATTGAAGCGGGATGGGAGCCAGGCAAATACAGTTCTGCAGCGTGTGTGTGTGTGTGTGTGTGTGTGTGTGTGTGTGTGTGTGTGTGTGTGTGTGTGTGTGTGTGTGTGTGTGTGTGTGTGTGTGTGTGTGTCTCAGGTGTTACACGATATTCTCTCGCCGAAGGTCACCTGAAAGTGTTGACTCTGTTTTCTGTCTGCTGGTCTCTGTCTCTCTGTCTCCCTCTCTCTCACTCTCTCTGTCTCTCTCTCTCTCTCTCTCTCTCTCTCTCTCTCTCTCTCTCTCTCTCTCTCTCTCTCTCTCTCTCTCTCTCTCTCTCTCTCTCTCTCTCTCTCTCTCTCTCTCTCTCTCTCTCTCTCTCTCTCTCTCTCTCTCTCTCTCTCTCTCTCTCTCTCTCACATCAGTATTAATTATCAAATTGACTGTGAAAGTCGCCGCTTCCTCGTGTCGTCCATCTTCGCCGTCAGTGAGCACATCCGTGTAAATGTGTGTGATACATCCGGAGGGCAGTCAGCTGCTCGGCAAAGATCCTGCATCGACACAGACTGCATCACATTTAAGCAATATTACACGAGAAGCAGGCCGACCCTTAGCAACGACCCTAGCAACAGAGACGAGATCCAGTCCGTTTTATTTGCTTTCTGGAGATGGTTTCTCAAAGTGAATAAATACAGCACATTAGAAACTAAACAGCTTCGCCAGCTCGGTCTTGTGGTCAATAAAGATATCGATGGATTATATTAGCAAGTATATCAGTGTGTTAAAACGTAACCGGTCCCGCCAGCCGCCGCAAGGATTTTAAGTGCGCGACTCTCCGTGGTGTTTCGGTACTCGTCCCGGCGGCTCGTCGGTCGCTTTTCACGGCGCCCTGAATGGAACGTGAACCAATGTTGTCTTTTAAACAACAATTGCAAGCGTTTCAAATTTTTTTATTTATTTATTTATTTTTTTTAAAGCATTGTGATTCGTTTTGTTTTTTTCTCCCGCACGCGGCCGTCTCAACTCCACGTCTCGAAACGGACGTTTGCTCCCCGATTTGAAGCGTTAAAGCCCCGAACTCGTGTTTGAAAGCTTCGATGCTGTTAACTCCGTCCCCGTAGTGTTGTGTATTGTGTGCGTATGTTCATGTACTGTACGTGCGGTTGGAAAAGCCTCAGGAATCAGGTTAACCTCCTTGCCACGGAGATGAAAAATTTACAGAGTGCATGCACACACCACACACACGCACGCACGCACGCACACACGCGCGTAGCCGCTCTCCGCTTCGACCCGAACTGACAAAGTGTGATGCAGGCGTCAGGCTTGCTCCGTGTACGTTGTTTATGTAACCCTCTGGGGACCCGTGTACCCACCTAGCGCTCGAGGTAGTGCAGCTTGCATTAATGCATTGTACCGTTGCACAAAAGACCCGACTGGAAGCTTTTATGTAATACCTTTTTCACAGGGTGGTTTGTATTTTTTGGGAGAAGCTGAACACGAGGTGGACAAAGAGCGGCCCACAAGCCACATCTGCCCTTGTTGTTGTTTTAGTTCCAGTCTGGTCCCACAGCTGTTTCTTAATTTTTCTTTTGGGCCGCACCGATTCAACATTTCCTCTCACAATGAGTCACGAGGCGTTTTAATGGCGTCACCGAACGGTTTTAAACTCTGCAGCCTTTTTACTTTTGCGTGCACGCGCAGCTTTGCGTCAACATCTCTTTGATATCTCACTCAGCTGAAGTAAAAGTCCTCCCTGCCTGGTTTCTTCATGTAAGAGTCACAGTGCTCATTTCAAATTAAAAGCCTACCAGTGTTCCATACGTAGTCCAGCTACTATATATTCTAGGTTTTAGATATCGTCTCGTTAAGTTCGACACATGTTGTCTGAGTGATAAAGTCTGAGTGATAAAGTCACACCATTGGTTGGGCGAATGTTGCAACTTCCTGTATCCATCTAAGATTAAAAGCCTGTGTTTCAAATTAAAAGACTTTTTTTTTTTTTTTTTTTTTTTTTTTTAACCTACTGTAATACTATGTTTTGGCTATAGTCTTGTTAAGTTCAACACATATTGATTTTAAAGAAAAATGAATGACCGTGAATATATCGTTAAGTTTGACATATTGGCTGATGACCATGTCACCAAAATGTAGATTTTTTTTTATTTTTTTTTTTATATTTTTTTTAATCTTAGCCATGATGACATTGATGTGATTGAAATTAAACCTCGACTTCTAGGTGATCAGACCTGTAACTTATCTGATATCAGCTCACTCGGATGAATTCAGTTTCCAAACATAACGTCTCATTGATCACCGCCCGCTGTTTTACTGTTGACAGTTTCAGGGACTTTACAGCTGCCTTCAAACGCGCAGTTCAATATCTGAGAAAGCTCCCCGACTCGCACTCGGCTGTCTGTGCGCTCCATTAATATAAAAAACTGTCTAGTCATCATAATGCGCACGGCCTCCTGGCGGTGTTTTGGACGGAGTTTGGACCGACGGGGAGCCGTCGAGCAGGGGAAGTCAATTTCACTTCAGCATTAGCAGGAAGGGCGAAGCAGAGACGGAGCGCCGTTGCGGGATCGATGTGAATGAAAGCTCGACCAGAAGATGGATAGATATATATTTTATTAATCCCTTAAAGGGACATTTTTTTTATGTTACAGCAGCATGTACAGGGCGAAAATATGAAATATAATTCAAAAAAGAAGGAGGAAAATGAGAAGCGAACGGTAAACACCGCTGCCATGCTATTTTTTTTTTTTTTTTATTTTTTTATTTTTTATAAAGGCCTCACGCAGCGTCTCATCTCGTATTAAGAGGACAGCGAGAGCATTTAATGGAGCAAGTTGAACTGTAATGGTTGTATTACATAAGCAGTAATTGGATCCAAGTCGTCTTAGTGATGAAAGTTACACCGCAGCCCTGCTGATACCAAGACGGTGGAGCTGAGAGTTTCGCCGGTTGCTAGGGGAGTTAGGTTGGAAACCAAGGAACCGATTAGCAACGTTTCACGAGACGACAACTGCTATTATCGTAGTTACACGGGTTGGTAATGATGGGGAAGAAGGACATGTCTCCTCGAGGTTGTTCTTCACTGTAATTGTTGATACTTTGACGGCTTTGAACTGAATTAAATGAAACATTAAAAAAAAACAGCACATCCACCTGAAAAAGGAGCTTTTAAAAAAAAAAAAGAAAAAAAGAAAAAGAATTTAAGAAATACAAGAACTTTAGAAAAAGTTGGCTCGCTCATATTTTCCTAATATTTATATATAAAGTAGTGTTTTTCAAGGGTTCTTGCATGTCTGTAATTAAATTACATGATGTTTGTTGATGCTAGAAATGTTGCTTTAGAGATGGAAGTTAAGTTGGTGAATTATCTCAACAAATCCTTCATGGATCGCTGTTTGATTTTTGTACAAACATGAATGATCCCCGGAGGATGAATCCAAAGGACTTTGGTGACCTCCTTGACTTTTCATCTAGCACCAGAACCGCCTTGTCAATCAACAGGTTGCCAAGCGCAACAAGACGTTAAATGTCACCACGGTCCTGCTTAGCCGACGGGGGGGGGGACACTCATTTTAACTACGCGTCGCTGCCTCAGTAATGTGGAAGAGAGACTGCCGGACTTCCCGCGGAGTCCTGCGGCGAATTCATCTACCGCCGTTTCTTATTATAGAAATCCATAACGGAGCCGTAATGTGAGGAGGTGATGAAGCCGGGCAGGTAAAGTACGGCAGTTAGATGTCTCCCATCACACACGCCGGGGGACGGACCGAGTTTCATTGCTCTCTGAATTGCACTCATCTTCCCTCCCCGGTACGAGCACGCTTAATCCACTAATGGAACAATAGAGAGGAGGAGAGAGACGGGAGGGGAGAGACGGGAGGGGAGAGACGGGAGGAGAGAGACGACTGAGTGTAATCTGAAAATTTGAGTCACGCCTGGATTCTGAAACACAATCTGGACAGCTTGCTTAATCTCTAATGGATTGTTTGGGGGATTCCAGCCCAATTATGTGTGTGTGTGTGTGTGTGGGGGGGGGGGGGGGGGGCTCCAATATAGACAGCCATTCCCCACAGTCCCGACCGTTTGACTCCCCGTCTCTGTGAGTGAAATAGAAGGGGACGCTGCCATTAAAGATTGCCTCTCCTCCTCTCTCTGTGTGTCTCTGTGTGTCTGTGTGTGCGTGCGTCTTGTCTCTTGTCCCCCCTTCGGTTCAGATGATGGTTGTAACTGATGATGACTTTTTTTTTTTCTTTTTTTTTACGACCTAATGCGCAGCTTTCAAGATGTTCTTTCACAAATAACAGAGATACCGGGGTTTTTTTTTCTCCTGGAAAATAATTTTTTTTTTTTTTTTTAAATCATCCATTTTGGCCATAAAATATTTCCATTTCATTTCAGACCTCTTGACGAGAGACGAGGGAAAACCGACGAGATAAATGTCGCTTGTAAAACATTCAGATATGAACGCATGAGCACAATATTAGTTCTGATATTGAAACGTAGACGCACGGTTTAATATCCTGTTAGATAACGGGGGTCGTTGGAGCAGATAAAAGGCAGACGCCGTCTAAAAATATGAATTATGAAATGTGCCTCGGTCTGTAAACTCTGAGTCGTGTGTGTGTGTGTGTGTGTGTGTGTGTGTGTGTGTGTGTGTGTGTGTGTGTGTGTGTGTGTGTGTGTGCGTTTATGAAAAGACGCTGAAATCCAAACAGAGAAACTTTTTCAGAGGTGTTATGAAAGTTACGCAACACATTTACTTCACTTTAAAAAGTGGCATTTCAGCTTTTTTCTTTCAGCATGTGTGGCAGCTGAAGGTTCCACGTAAATACCAAGTTTTTCACGTAACTTCTTGGAAATTTAAAACTAAATCTGTATTTCCAAGGTCGAAGCAGGAAACCGGCTCCGCTAACAGAACAGCTGCTTTTTCTGGCTTCCTCGTCCAAAACGGGGGTCGAACACGCTGCACCGGTTTTAACAAATCCTCTCGCACGTCGGTGGCTCCTCTCGCCTATTATTTTGTATTTTGTAAAAAAAAAAAAAAAAAAAAAAAAAAAAAAATACAACAAAAGGCTTCTTTTTTTCCTTCTTTTTTTCTTTCTTCTCTTTCCTCCCACTTCCTCCGCCGCTTCCAACCAAACTCCTCCGCCACCTTTACTCTCTCCTCTCGTCAGACGGTGGAGCTGCACGACTACAGCGTGCTTTACGTAAGGGTGTGTGTGTGTGTGTGTGTGTGTGTGTGTGTGTGTGTGTGTGTGTGTGTGTGTGTGTGTGTGTGTGTGTGTGTGTGTGTGATGTCGGCGTGTGAACGCGGCTGCGGCGGCCTCCGTGCGTGAAACTCTCCGAGCGTGCTCGTGCCTGCGTTTCATATAAATCTACAGTTACGTTGTGTGTGCCATTTTTTTTTTTTTTTTTCCTGTTCATGCCAGCATTCATGTGGGTCGACGCATGCAGGGTCGCTCTGCCCTGTTTATCCCTGTGTGTGTGTGTGTGTGTGTGTGTGTGTGTGTGTGTGTGTGTGTGTGTGTGTGTGTGTGTTTGTCTGCAGCTGTGGCTCTTGTCCACTGTGCGAGGCGAAGTTATGGCATCCTGTTCCTTTTCCTCGCTGCCTCTCCGTCTGGAGCCGAGCCAGCCTCAGTGAACTGTGCGATTACAGTACGGCTCCATTATGACTGCGGAGAATGCCGACGTCCGGGCCGACGCTCTGCTGTGTAACTCGTGTGTTTGTGTGTCCACGTGTTCGAGCGATTGTTCCAGCTGAATTTGAAAGACAATTTATTCTCGAAAGCGAACGTAAAATAGCCCAAAACTCTTCGTGTATGTTTACGCTAACTTGGATGTTTTGACCAGAATTCCCTGCATGAATATTTGAATATTCTGGCCGCGCTCGATTGAGAAATGCTTCCGCCTGTTGCGTCCTAATGGGCGTCGACCTCGGGTTCGTTTTGATTCTATTGGCGCGGCCTTCAACCAGTCGGCATTGACCGCTGCCGTTGTTGTGACTTCTTCCGCGTCTTCGCTCTTTGGCCACTCCCACTGGTCGCCGATCGGTCCGGCCTATAATCACGGCAAAGAGTGAAGCTGTGAGCAATAAGTGGGCGGAGCTTGGCTGTGCGTTCAAGCGTGATGTCATTTTTCAACGACGATGTTTGGGAGACACAAACAAATGATGCTGTTCTGTTACTAGCGGCATCATCGTATCAGAAAAGTGCTTCAATGTGTTGCAGCGGAGCGATTTCTGGGTTGTTGTTTGTTGGGTTTTTTTTTCCAGCTGCCGCACGAGCGCCGACAATCAAACCGAACGAACCCCTGAGTCGCAGGCTCGGCGGCATATGCTCCAGACTCGTAAACACCGCGGGGCCAGGCGACCGAGAGAAAAAGCGAACGCGCTGTCGAAGGCGCAACGTTCACACGTCGGTATCGGCTTCGGAGAAGGTGAGAACGTGGATCCGTGCAGGTGTCTGTCGAAATGAGAGACCCGGAAACACTACGCGGCGGGCGAAGCGGAGGGCGTTAGTTGGAGAGGGACCTGCGCGAGTAATTAAGAGTAAAACTCTCGCAACAGGAACTGCTTCAGTCAGTTCAGTTGAAGTTATTTATGCAAAGGTTGCTGCATGCAAAGTGAGAGGGGAGCGCACCCGCTGTCATCAAAGCCTGAGTGGGCCTTTTATCAGCGTTGCTTTGCATGTCTGCATCAGTGGGTTTTTTTTTCCGTTTGTTTTACCCAGTGTGTGTGTGTGTATTGTGTGTGTGTGTGCGTGTATTGTGTGTGTGTGTGCGTGTGTGTCACTCGGTCCTCTGCTTGTTTCATTTTGCTTTATTTTTGCATATTGCCGAGAGATGGGGAGGAAGTGTGGTGGAGGCATCTGCACATCTGAACAACAGCAGCGTTGCTGCGGATGTTGTTTGTTTTCTTTTTCAAAATGGAATCACTTTCTTTTTTTATTCAGCCGACAGATGTTTCTGCTTCTGGTTTCGGTACATACGGAGTTCGAAGCCATCTGGAAAACAGGGTTGATTTTTTTGTTGTTGTTGTTGGTTTTTTTCGCTGCCACTCACCTGACAAAGTGATGAATTTGCACAGTCACTGCCTTGGGACAAAAAATTAGTCCCGTGACACCAAAACTTTGCATGTTTGCACTTCCGTTTTTGTACACGTCAAGCAAACAAGAGTCTAATATGTCAATTAGTGCAGACTCAGCGGAACTGTTTCTTTTCTTTTTTCTCAGTTTTTAAGCTAAACTGGGACTGTGTGAAGCGTGGATGTTGTTTAGAGTGCATCATTATTTTATGATAAAACTATTTTAATCTTGGACACTTTTGTCAAATCAAGAGCGCTTCGCTGCATCAACATGACGTGTCAAAACGACTCGGAGTTGAACCCGTTTATTCGACGTGTTTACCAACTTTGTTTCCCGTACTTTACCAGAACTTCTAAAGTCTCATTCATTCTCACCTTTTTATATACCGTCTGTTTAATCAAAAGTAAATATTAAAACCACACGTTTGCAGAAAGTTGGTTTCTGGCATCGACCTTCTTATCTAACCGAAATAAAACTGTTGCTGCTTAAACTGATGTTTGAACACTTTCTGCTAATAGTTGAAACTGCTCAAAGACTGTGTGTGTGTGTGTGTGTGAGTGTGTGTGTGTGTGTGTGGGGGGTTATTCTTTAACCTGAAGCATCCTAAATCGCTGTGATGTCTCGATTTCATTCGCGTCCTTATTCTCAAGGTTGTCCGCCAAAAATAGACAAAACAAAGTATCGAGAGGGCGAGCGACTGCGTTCACTTAAAAAAAGAAAAAAAAAAAAACGGATCGGAAGAGTCGCAGAGAGAGAGAGAGAGAGAGAGAGAGAGAGAAAAAGTGCCAAAATAGAAATGTAAGATATTATGCGAGCAGGAGGAAGAGAGAAGCGACGACGGAGTGAATGAAAAGGGAAGAGGTGGCGGGGAGACGCTCGGCGGGTAAACGGAGGAAGCGAAGCGGCGTTGATGAAGGAGGAGATGGCGACGAGAAGGTGTCGGAGGATGTGAGGGGGGGGGGGGGCGGAGGAGAGGTAGTTTTTGTCTGCAGCACTCGGCTGGGCTGACGTCACCTGGGGGATTTTTTTTTTTTTTTTTTCTTCTCCTCCAAAGAAAGAAGTAGAAACACAGAGCGAGACGGCTGAAAGAGGATCGCAGCTGCAAAACACATTGGAATCGTGTAATTTCCGCAGGAGAAGCATTTTGGACTTTCTGATTTACAGTTCTGTGAAACGAGGTCGTCTCCTTAGAAATCACCTTTATGAAAAAAAAAAAACTCATTTTCAACAGCCAAGACATTTCGAAGGAAACGCAGGTCGTGTTTTTCCTCGAGTTACAGATCAATGCCAAGAGTAGAAGTGCCAGTTTGTGGGTTTTATGGAGAGTTTTGTGCCGGATTATTTCTTTTCCGGAGCAGAGTAACTTCTGGAAGTCTTGCCATCACTGTCACTTTAAGCCAGGCTGGCCGTTTCCCTCCGTTTCCAGTCCTTATGCTAAGCTAAGCTAACCTAAACCATAAAAGCACACAAAAAATAAAATGCAGGAAGTCCATGAACAGGCGAGAACATGCAAACTCCGCACGGAAAGGCCCGGGCCCGGATTCGAACCCGGAACCTTTTCGCTGCGAGGCGACAATGCTAATCACTGCACCACTGTGACGCAGTTTTAAGGACATGAACATAAATTATAGCTACAGCAAAATAACATGGGTTACACTCCCCCTCCAAACTGCGCGAAAACTAAAGATTTATGTGTAACGTCCTTTTTTTTTTTTCCTTTTCTTGTAATTTGGATTTCATATCATTTGTATCCCAAATATTAGATCGATATTAGAGTGAAGTTGCAGTGAAGTTATCCAATCACAATACTGCTGTAGCTGTTGTGCCGACAGCGGGCGGGATTAGATCTCAGATTAGGTTTGGTGTCAGTCAGATTAAGATCAAATTAATCTCTGAAAACAAATCGTCTGTGTTACAAATATGTTTCGTTGAAGCTGGATTTTTCAGCTTTTTTTGGGCTAATTTCCCATCATGAAACCCAACATTTTGTGATATAGAATAATAACTGAATATAAACTAATGAGCCAAAATGAATCCCAATTGCCGACTATGCGGGGAATCTTTTATAACGACACGTACCGAACCTGCTCGCTGCAGGCTCCTCTTGCAGCTTGCAAACGGGCGTATTTGGAAAGTAGCAGCATTCAGGCGGATGTTAGAAATATGAAGAAAAATCAGTTAAAGTGCACGATTAACAGTAATTAGGATCTTCTCCTTTTTGAAGCAGACTCCTGTTAGTTTCTGTATCCTTCGTTTTCTTAACGCCGCGCTGCCTTCATGTGCTCCCTCTGAGCGTGATTTACAACTTCAAAAGGTGTAATTAGGACTCGGCGTGTGTCGACAGATTTTGAGTCCCGAAGTAAACAAGATGATCCGAGTTGTTTTGTTTTTTCGCCGTCGGGGGTTCGGCGCCGGTTTTGGAGAAGAGCCACGACATCGCCAGATTATCACTGAACGACGGAGAGGAGGACGAGAGCTCCGGAGCAACGGCTGCTTAACGGCTGGAAACGTGAAATTAGGACAGCAAAGGGCTTCGTGAGCAATAAATGAAGTGCGTCTGTAGGATCGTCTCCTGTGGATCAAATGTCAATAATCTGATATGTAGTGTCTTGTTCCGCTTCCTGTCCACGGGGTCTCATCCCTTCTTCACCTCCTTGTGAAGAAATGGGATGAATTGGTGCCGTGACCTTTGACCCATTTGAGGAAACGAGGTGCCATTCGGGCCGTCTGGCTTTCATCTTCTCGTCAGGACGGCGTTTTAAACGCGGAAGCTCCCCCCGACGGTGAAACTCGCAACACGCTGCACCAGCTTTAACATCTCAACCCCGCTTCACCCCTCTTCCTCTCGCTCCTCTTCCTCTCGCTCCTCTTCCTCTCCGTCTCCCGCCAGCCTCGGGCCTCTCTCCGCGTGTCCTTTTTAATTCTGCATCCACAAACAAACACGTACGGCCGGCCGCGTCAAGAAAGAACACAACAACAAATGGCGCCTGATTTTCTTGATTATTGGAGAACCGATCAAAACGTCTGACAGCGTTTCCCTGCAGGCCGACTGTGTCTGAACGTTTTTGCCTCTTAATTAGATTTCACGCTCGACTACCTGCCACCTGTTTCTCTGGCTTTCTCCAAGCGAGAGGCGCACACTGTGGGGGGAGGAGGGTGCGGGTGGGGGAGCAAAATTCATAATCCTGTTTATTAAGATTGGATTCATGATTCGTCCGGATTTCAAGCGGAATGAAATGTGTTTATTAAAAACTGTTGGACATTAAGAAAACCTCTCTATCCCCGTAGCTATAAAACGGATCAGCAACAGTGTTCAGAAAAAAATACTGCGTTTCTTCACATCTGGTGATTTTTTACATGATCCTTGTATTCAGAAAATCCCCCCCACCTTGGATGAAATATGTGAAAAATCTAAGCTTCTTAAAAACATATATGGTCGATATGTGTGCAAAGTAATATTTAACTCGAAACTTTACACGTCGAGGTTTAATATTTTTTACATGAATCTGTTAAATCTGTTCTTGTCCTTGTTTCCTCTGGCTTTGATAGCGACACAAACGTTTCTGCAGCATTTGCGTTGGTTTCACGCTGCACATTCGGAGCGCGCGATTGGTTCCAAAATGCAGGATGGCAGATCATCATGCACACGCAGATATCTCTTCTTGGATACAAAAGCTTTTTTTTGTTTAAAAACGTGTTCTTCCACCTTCGGCTACTGAAATTCCCGAAAAAATGAACAAATCTTTAGAAATGAGTGCATTTTGTCATAACGACGCCCCGTTTACTCTCGTTTATCCAGAAAGGGACAGAAAAGTGCGTTTGTCGCTCGTCGTGCGGCGCGTCGGCGTTTGTGGTAAACTGCTCTCGGATGAGATGTGTGAACACGAGTTTTGAATTTTAGTGCCACACGGTTGAATTCATTGAAAATACACATTTAAATTACGCATTTTAAAAGACGTCATTCTTTCTCCTCCAACTTTTTGTGTTTTTTTTTTTGGTGTGTGTGTGTGTGTGTGTGTGTGTCACCACCACCACACGTTTTCATGCGCTGCCGCATTCGTGCCCCCACAAAAGCCTGCAGTGGGGTTTTGATGAAGGAGCGGTTTCACGATTCCAGACGTGAGGAAGAGGATGGGCGCGAAGGTGGCAGAGATGAGAAAGGGGCGGGGGGTATTTTTTATTTTTTTTTGACTCGACTTGCACAGTCGGATGTCTGAAGAAGCCGACGTCGGCTCCTGATTTGCACCTTCTGTCTGTCGCATTTCGCCGGGGAAGTTTTTGCTCAAAAGTTGCCCGAAACGCAAACAGACCGGAAACACACTCGCAACAGAAAATAGAGGGAAAACAACCAAAAAAAACCTCTTGCGTCCTCATTTGGTCTCCACACACACACACACACACACACACACACACACACACACACACACACACACACACACACACACACACACACACACACACACACACACACGGCCCCTCCCCTCCTCATCCCCTTTCCTCCCAGCGGCGCAGAGATATTTTTATCTTCCATAAAGCCCGAACGCTAATGAAGCATCGACGACACACATACATTTCCATGATTTTTTTTTTTCCTATCTGGCTCGTACCGCCGCCGTGACACACCGCAGCGTCGCCGTCTGCTGTCGTGAACATAGACCGTCACGATGAGGGTCTGCGTTTTTTTAAATTTATTTATTTATTTCATTTCGGAGTTGTGCCCGACGCATTTCTGTGATTATCGCGCATCTGAAGTAGCCGTTTAATCGTGAAGCTCGTTAGGTGAGAGAGGCGGCGGAGGGAGACCATCCCACTTATTTCTGGTCCATTTACTTGTTTCGAGCATATATATATATATATATATATATATATATTTTTTTTTTAATGAAACAGTTGACGGTCATATAAAGATCCACGGCTCCTCCGATACAAATACGGCCCTGTGCTCAAGACACTTTTTTTTATATATATTTCGGTCCATTCACATTAGAAATGAGTGAAAGGTTGCGTCGTGTTTGAAGAAGAACAAAAAAAAAAAACCACCTTATCTGCAGTTTTTCTTTTTTCGCTGCATCGTGGGATTTTAAATCACTAAATCTGCCCGCAAGAGACGTTCGTATCATGTCATTGCCGTCGAGGGACGTGCTTCCGGTGATGCAACAGACTGTCACCGAGCCTGATGTTGGACTCGTCGGCGTCGCGGCCGGACCGCCCGACTCAACATCCCGGGCGGCGCATGCGATCGTTCCTCTACAACGCCATCGGGCTGAAGCGACGCGTCGCGCCCCTTCTCTGATAATCAGTCATGAGGATTTATGACAGATAATCCTCTGCAAACATACAGCGTGTATCGTGCGGCGCTTCACGGGTATCCAGTGTGTGTGTGTGTGTGTGTGTGTGTGTGTGTGTGTGTGTGTGTGTGTGTGTGTGTGCGTGCGCGCACTATGAAAGCAGCGGATGTGGTGGTGCAGGTTCCTCTCCTCCGTTCATGCCGTGTTTGCCAATCAGTCGATTTATTCCTCGCTTCATCCCAACAGTTATAATTTACTCAAATATCAGACGTTTGAACGGTGTTGAATTATAGCTACAAATCCCCTCAACCCCCGCCCGGCCCGCAGCTTCAGTGCGGTCGCGCCGCTCCTGTTGGCGCTCAGCCGTTCTAACCAATCAGCGGCCAGCCAGTTGGTAGTTAGGCGCTTTGGTCCCGCCCATCCAACACTGTGATTGGACAGCTGGGTAAAAAGTGAGAGTTTACCAAATTTGAGGGTTTTTTTTTCCACACACACACACACACACACACACACACACACACACACACACACACACACACACACACACACACACACACACACACACACACACACACACACACACAAAACTACAAACTTTCAGCGCCAGTCGCAGAATAAACACTCGCCGCCTTGTCATGCTCAGAAAAATCCAACAACACTTTGATGGACACGAGTTGTAGGTAGCAGCAGCGGTGGCAGAGTGTCGGCCGGGCTTCAAATCTATTTTTTTTTTCTTAATAAAATTGATGTATTTGATCGCTGACGGTTTCGTCTGAACACATGATGACATCCCTGAAGATGACGGACTGTCACAGTTTAACGTAGGCAGTGACAGACGGGAAAGCGTCGGCTTCGTCGTTCGGTCTCTTAACGACCGACAGGAAATACAAATAGGACTCGTCCATTACTCAACTTTAATCTTGGAAAAATCCGTCGGACTAACAGAAATCCAGCTGCTGTGTAAACTTGAAGTGGACATTCAGTTGGAGAATGAAAAACAAAAAACGAAGAAAAAAAACAAAAAACATGAAATCTCCACGGCAACGGATGAAACTCCCTCTGCTCCGGACGACAGCAAAGTGTGGTTGAAAACTCCAAAAACAAATCCAGGAAGTGGACCTTGAGTCAAGGTTATTTTTCCTTTCATCAAGCTCGAGGTCGATGTTGTAATTCTTAATTTGACGTTAAATTCTCGACGGCCGTGACGAGTTCAGTTACCAGAACTCCCCGCGGTGCCGGAGAAACGTTCCTCCGCGAGCTCCCGTCGACGACATCATCAGAACAAAAGGAAACGACGTGACTAATAAGAGCAACTGGCGGCTTAAAATTGCTCGTAATGACTCTTGACTGTTCCCACTTATCGGGTGCTGAAGGTTACTGACTTGCTTACGGTAGCTTAGCCGCATGGAAGCAGCGTTGCAGTGGATTAGAGAAAATTGGACTTGACGGCGGCTCAGCGTCGCCGAGGCCCGTTTGCGTGACTGCGCGCTGCTGTCACCTCGTTGGGCCTGCGGGGTCACGGAGGTTTCCCCGGAGCTTACAGGTCAGAGGAAGTACTCTCTCTGTGTGTGTGTGTGTGTGTGTGTGTGTGTGTGTGTGTGACACCTGCAGCTGTTCGCATTCATTCAGCTCTTCGTGCACACAGTTAAAAGACGTTGTCAAGTGTGCACCGCCGTGCAGACCATGAGAATGTTTTAAGAACTTCTCGCGGTATTTATTGCGTGAGCTGCAATTTAAAAGGCTGTAAATTCTCTTCATACTGTAAATGTACGACCGTCCTGAACAGTAATAAAAACGTCACCTGTTGTAAATCGACGCGGTATCGAACAGCAGGCTATCGTGTCGGTGTCACGCGTTTGCCTCACCAGAGCGTGAAAAGCAAAAGCACGTGGTTTAGGCACCCGAACGATTCAGTTGGGGTCAGTGAAACATCAAGGGTTGATTTCAGTCTTGTGTGAAACTCAGACTGTATATAAACGTGGACGTAAATCTGTTGTATCTGAAAAATGAGGCCGATGCGGAAGCGCCATAAAGTGCAGTACCACCGAGGGCCACTAGAGGTCGGCTCCAAAAAGCTCTGGCTTCATTCAGCTGGTCTTTTGTTATCAGGATGTCATTCACTAAAGTCACTCCTTCTTATTACTTTTCTGGCGGACCATCTGAAAATAATCCAATCGTTAATAAGACAATAGGCCTCAAAAAGGTTTTTGTGGGCGTGTCCGTTTGATTGACAGGCCTGTGGTGCAGCCAGATCTCCGCTACACGAGTCGGATCCGAAAATGACAAACTCGAGGCTTCTGATTGGCGGTTCGCAAACCGATGGGCGTCGTCATGGTTGGTTGCCAGCTGGTGGCACGGCATCCTCTAGTGGACTGACGGGTGTATTACATGCTTTGGCGTGACACCAGGCGGCGCAAAAGAAGCCGTTATGCAAAGTCTAATAATATACAGCCTCAACTTGTTTGAAGCAGCCTCCGTTTGTATTTTTTTTTTAGAAAACTATTTGACAAATGAGAAAACAGTCTTCAAAAATGTCCCTCCACAAAACTGAGGGGAAAACCGGGGGGGGGGAGAGTTGGAGAGAGAAGAGGAAGAGGGTCATGTTGAACAAAGCAGAAGGGATTAGCTCCAGTTTTAATTCCGATGGCGAGTCCAGCTGCTGCTTCTTTTTTTTTTTTCCTCGTTCCCCGTTCTCACCCCTCTCGAGCTGTATCTCTTTCTTCTGTTTCTGTTTCTCTCTCTGTTGCCGCTGTTTTTCTCCGCTGCCCCAGACCCGTGGGCCAGGAAGTGTGTCCATGGCGACGGCAGGAAGTAAAGCCTCGGCCCGGTCGGTCGCAGCCAGGTTTCCACGGCACACAAACACACTTGAAATATTTTCTCATCTTAACCGTTGCAGCTCCGACAGTTCGAATTCGTTTAAAAAAATTTAAAAAAAAAAAAAAAAATTTATGGCGATTTCAAATAAAAAACGGCAGTGAAATCCCTCGTTTTTTTTTTTTTTTTTTTTTTTTTGGTTTATAGTTTTCTACTTTTGTTCGGGATCACAGAGGAAAGACAGGAGAAAATGCTCTGAGGCGATTCCGTCTGTATTTTGTTTGCCTACTGTTTTTTTGGAGCTACGCGACTTCACCAATGAATCAATCCCTGTCTGCACCGAACAGTACTCCTGAACAACAAACCTTTGGACTCTTTTCATTCTTCAACGTGGGTTCACGCTTTCATGTTTCGACTTCATTCCGGCGTTTCACTCGGCGAAACGCTTCGATCTATTTGCTTGAAAGTCTCCCGTGGTGGTTTTTCCCTCTCTCTCTTTTGGTGACCTTTAGCCTCTGGCTTCACGCAAGCTTGTGCCAAAAAAATCAGGGGTATTTGTATGCAGAACACATCCACACAGTGCCCACTGTGTGTGTGTGTGTGTGTGTGTGTGTGTGTGTGTGTGTGTGTGTGTGTGTGTGTGTGTGTGTGTGTGTGTGTGTGTGTGTGTGTGTGTGTGTCACCAGGGATTGTTGGCTCTGCCTACACGAACCTCCTCAGCGTTGCCGCTCTTCTAAAGCCTAGAGACAAATAAGCGGGAGGTGAAATAGCAAACATACATGTCAACGCATAAATACTATGAATGTATTTGCATGTTTGCGTACATTAAAAATAAAAAGCTGGTTTAACAAAGGTACACAAGATACACGAGGATTTTTGGTGCACATGCACGGATGCAACAGCGAATCAGTTTCATGACGGAGAGACTAATTGTCTGTTGAAAACACATTACGATGACGCGTGTTTGCGGTGAAGCTTTCGGATTATCCAGAGTTGTAAACAACAGAAACCGATTTCTATTCAATTCTAGCTGTATTTGGATATCGGCAGAAACAACTCCGCACAATTAAAATCAAAACTTGGCATATTATGCTCCAAATCTTTAGTTTTGGTACATGGTAATACCAAACCAGTTTGGTCGGTGCCATAAAAGTACCGAAGTTCGGTACCCAGGCTTACTTTACACCATATCATTATATTTTGACAATCAAAATCGAAGACAATATCTAGTCTGGTATCGTGATATTGATATAATATTGATATATTGGCCATCCGTCCTAGATGCCACTAAAAATGAAAATGTGTTTTTTGTAATTTTGGTGAATTTACCCTTTAGACTTTCGCAAGCTCCGGCCCAGATGATCAAAAGGAAACCCTCTTCTTCAGAAAATACACGATACAAGGAGATCTTAGTGAAAAGGAGTGTAAAACAAGACTTGTTGAGGTTTACTTTTTAAAGAACGGGTTTAACAGCAATCCAGCAGGTTTAATCATGAGCCCTTTTCAGGAAGCACAAAGCTTTAATCAGCTTCTTATTCATCTTATGATCAAGTTTCATTCGGGTTGAACATTGGGTCCATTTGAAAATTTGATTGACTCGATTAAAGACTTATTCGCTGAAGAATACCACAGATTAAATGCGTTCCCCTCGCCGTGTATGAAATGTTAGCAGAGCCTAAAAATCACTATTATTGACTGAGAGTAGAGGCCAGTTGCGTCGTAACGGTAACTGCTGAGGATTTAAAGGATATGCTTTATTTTTCTTGACAAAACCAAACTCCCCTTCTGGTCGTGTCACAGGATCTTCTGCGGCAGAAGTAAAGTAGTTGGTCACATTTTAAGGGCACTTTCAGGCCTAAAAGTTGAGATCAAGTATATTTTCTCTTTAATACACAAAAGAGATCCAAAACTACAATGTTTTTTTTTTGTCCATTACTCCAAATTCTCCAACTATCTTGTCTGTCCTGTATTACCTGTTAAGGACCAGGTACCGAACTTTGATACTTTTATGGCTCAGACTGAATTACTTTAATAATATTTACTATAAAAAAAAAAAAAATTAAAAACCCGTTTCATTTGGTTTCAAATCCTGGACACCTCGGCCATCCAAGTGACATCGGTAAATTGCAGCATCTCAGCGAGGTGTTGAGGGGACGTTTATTAGTTGTAGATACAAAAAACAACCTCTGTTACACTCTCCTCCTCTAAACGGCATGACAATTTCCGATTCCATTTTTATTCTCAAAATTAATTTTATACAATTGGTATAAAAAAAAATATATATATATATATATATATATATATAATTCAGAGACCGGTACCGAAATCAAGGTATCGATACTAGTATTGAAAATTTTGGAACAATAATCACCCCTGACACCAACATATTTAAAGAGGGTCACGAACCTGACATTTTGTGTCAGACGTTGTTTTCTTAACGCCCGAGTCTTTTCAGCCAACATTTCTCAAACAGGAGTAAATTGTGTATTTGTCTGTGACTATTTTAAGCTGCAGATTGATACACGGTGTTTTTAACAGTTAATTCTTGCCAAAAAATGAAGCTCAAAGGCAGAGATGATGAAGCTCTATCGGCCTTTGGCAGAAAAACTTGTCAGCAGCTTTAACTAATAGTTGGTTTATATCTTTTTAATGGAATTTACCAACAAGCCAGCAGAACAGCTCATTAGTATGTTGTTTGGTCCGCCACTGTGGTCCAGACTGATACCGTAAGAACGAAGGGATTGATAGCAATGAAGACATTAGTGATTTCCAGACTAGGTAACTTAGAAACTTGGTGATCTCCTGACTTTTGCTGGAGCGCCACCACAAGGTTCACATTTAAGCTTTTAGTGAAATGTTGTGATGGCCATTGGATGGATTGCCAATAATTGTCCTGGACACATTCACGTTTTCCTCCAGCTTGCTGCCCTGCTAGCATTCGCTACCCCAAAGCCCTGCTGTGCCAAATCACAGCCTCACATTCGTTTGCATGGCTGTAGATTTGAAATCTTGTTAAAGTTACTTCCTCTTTTTCCTGGTCTCTTTGCCTCAGCAGCCGTTGACACTCAACACAATGCTGACTCCTCAAATTTTCTATTTATTGTACAAACGTGTGAGTGAATTTGCACGAGATGAGGAGCCAAGCGGACATTTTTTTTAATTATCTAAAAGAAGGTACCGAGTTTTGGAAATCGGCCTCAAGAGCCAAATCAAATCAGAGAGAGAGGAGCAGTTAATCAAAAGAAATTAAAACAAACCGACGGATTGTTAAACTGAGAAAGATATCTGATTCAATGGCACTATTTTTACACACTGCAAATCTTCTTTACTTCTCAATGAAAAATGGGCCACTGGCCTATATTCTCTGGCGTTTTGCTTCTCCCCAGATTAGCGCTGCCTCCTTCCCTCCATCTCTCGCCCTCCCTTTCTCCTGCTCTCTCGCTCTGGGCTTTTGAACTGATAAGTGCTGGCAGTACTCGCTGCCTCATTGGACACGAGGCCGTCTGTGAGGAAAAAGATCGAGCCTTCTTCTTTTTTTTTCAGTTTTCCTCCTCTTCTTCTTTTATTTTTTTCTTCCTCCCTTTTCATCCTATAATCCTGCGCGCAATATCACTCTTTTCCAGTCTTCCTCTTCGCTCCAATATGCTTCTTTTCACTGTCCGGGCCTGTGGTGTGAAAGGGGAAGTGTGCGGCGAGGGAACATGACTGACCAGATGAGGGTTAATCCTTTGGCAGAGTGCAAGGAATCTCCTCCAGAGCATGTAAACACAGACCGAGGGAGAAACGGAAGGAGGCCGAGGAGGTAAAAATAACAAAGCAAAGCAATAGGCAGTGTTCCCAGAGAAAGAGACATCAAAGTAAGATTAATAGACAGAAATCAATTCTAATGTTTCCCGCCAGCGAGATGCTGCTGTGATGACGACGACTTCAAAGTCGAACCCCGTGTCGGCGCCATAAAGAGCACCGGGAGGTTTTAAAAACAGGAGTTAACGTATTGGCAGACCGGTGATGGAGGTTGACAATGATGTGGCTGCGGAGAGGAGGTGGATGGAAACCACCTCGCGTTGTGTTTGACCTTTCGGTGGCAGGATTGTAATTTTATTTTGAGTTGTGAGCGTGAGCAAGAACGCGTGTACCAGATGGCAGCGCTTACGCTTAGCCGTGAAAAAAAACAAACACATGCTGTACGAGCAACATCGATGTCGTCTTCGTTTTAAGTCCACCTCCCTTAAACCTCGCTGTTTGCAGAATGGGACATCTGTCCACTAAGTGCTTCAACAGAACCGACCTGTCGGCTCATCACTGGTATGAATAAATCATCAAGTGTCCATCACTGAATCCATTTCATATTTTCAGATGTGATTATGAGAATCCATGTCAGCAAAGTGATAATGTTTGCTGGCCTTGAAAGGACATTAGCAGAGTGCTATAAGTAGATACAGCACTTAAAGTGCTTTAACCGTACTTGTGCTTTTTTTATATGAAGTCATTTTATACGTATACTCCAGTATTAAATACATTGTAGTGAAATATGAACATTATAATTTGTTAATTTGCTAATACTTTTAGTATTAGTCATTGACTGTATATGAAAGCGCACGTAGCTTCCTGGTCAGAAAAATTAGGCCAATGCGGAAGTACCTTAAGCTGCAATACCACCGAGTGCCACTAGGGGTTGGCTCCAAAAAGGCTCAATAGACTCCCATTCATAAAAAAAAAAATACAAAGCCAATAAATGTTTTCCACAAGTTTTTATGGAGTTGTAAACTAAAGTCACTCTTCCTTTTTAGTTTTCTGAAAATAATTTTATCATTATTTAGAAAATAGGCCCTGAAAAGGGGTGTTTTTGGGGGTGTGTCTGTTTGATTGACAGGTCTGTGGTGCAGTCAGATTACGGCTATCGGGGGGCGGGATGTAGTATCGTCGGAATATAAGGGACCTGTGTCCGACAACTTTGACTCGTGGAAAACGTTTTCTGACTGTGTTTCACATATTTCCCCCATCTACCTCCTGTAAAAATCAAATGGGAGACACAGCTGCATGCTAACAGCTTGGTGTCATTCTGTAGCACAGAAGGAAGCCGCGGTGTAGCAGCGGTGGATGAAGCTGACTGTGTGCTGCGGTCGAGTCCCTGCGGTCGAGTCCCTGTGGTGACCGGGCGGCGCTTTCGCCCCCTCGGTCGCCGTCTGCAGGCGGCGTCTGTTTGTTGTTTCATATCGGACAAGAAACCTGCAGGGAGGTAAAGTGGCTCAATTTGGCGCCTACGGCGCTGATCGATGGCCGCCTGTTGCTCGAGAACCAGTCAGATGTACTGTGGGTAAGTTTAATGGAGGGTGAACAGCCTGAGATTTTGAGCGTTTCATGTCACACTCTTGCCTAAATCCTAAAGTGACTTGTAAGCATGGAGGACTTCGGGGTCTGTCGCGTAAACAGTTTGGATAGCAGCAGGAAGGTCACCAGGTTTATAGCCGTGTATTAGAGTAATGAGTATAGTGGGCAAGAAAGTCACAGCATTCCTTCCCATCCTGCCATACTTTTAGACAACCCAGTATCAATCGTGTACAGAGGAAATCTTTTTTTTTTTTGTGTGTGTGTGCGTGTGTGTAAGTTTGTAATCACTGGACTATTCCTTCCTATATTCATTTAGGTACATGCTCTGAAAGGTGGCAATGCTTTTTCATTGAAGTATAAAAAAAATTTTTTTAAAAAGGCATCCCTTCGCACATAAGCTTGTGCGACGCCTGAAAAGTGTTGATGTGTTAAGTTCGGTAAACAAATGTGTAGATAATGGGATTTTGTGATTCATTGTTTTGTCAAGACCAAAAGCATGGATGTCAAGTGTCAAGGACCTTTCTTTTGATTCTATGATGTTTCTCCTCCTTACAGGAAACTTCATCTTTATATAGAATTACAGGTCTCCTCTTCTGTAAGTCCTTTTTAGACACATATTTCAAAGGGAAAGCGTTTTAGATCTTGGCAAGTATTGTAGATATTTCTGCATTTATTAGTCATTTGTTTAATGTCACAACAACATTCAGTAATGGTGCTTCTACACAACATTTTTAATTCCTCTCTGTGTGTGCATGTGCGAGAGAAAAAGATTAAATCACTTATTACCGGCTGTGATGTCAGACATAAGGGTAGAGGCGGTATTATGAAAACCAAAATATTCGACCTATTTTTTTATTTTTTAATCACGGCTGCTGCCAAGGCCGACAACCACACGCAGTAAAACACAGCGATTTAGAGCAGAATTTTCATTACCTCGTTCAGAATGACTCACTTTATGCAACACTAGTATTGAGCTAAGGAAACATCTTTGATCGTACTTAAAATTCATATTTCCAATCGGACTTATGACCCTCTATTTCTTTAACTTTTAGATTTGAAATCACATTAAGACAAACAAAGTACCAGCATTACAATGACTGTACACGGCACGTACTCGTGTAACGTTTAAACAAAATGTGAACCCTGTTCATAGTCTAAATGCTTACAAACTATCTATAACGGTTGTTATCTCTTTCGGCTTTAATATACAGAATGATTTAGCAGTTACTTATTGTTAGTAATGCACGTAGTCACTTTGGTAAATACAGTTCTGCTGCATTGGGCAGCAGGCCAACAGCAACATAAGGATGGAGGACAAATATGTGCATAAATTTAAACTAAACTTTAAACACCAGAAACAGCAGCTGAGTCTCTTTTAAATATCATTTCACGATCATTTCAGACACATTTGTCGGCTTTTGATTTTTGTTTATGTAATTTGACGGCGCAAAGATGGAAAAAAACAGCAAAGCATGTGGGTTGGAGGGAAATTGAATTAGTAACATGCTCAGAGATGCACATTTTTATATCTGTTGTTGGGCGGGAGAGACCTCTGACCCGAGAGCTGGATTTTGGAGGCGGACATTTGGGACGACCGCGAGCACCTCTTCCTCCCACTCTCTGATCCCTTCGTGCCTCCTGCTGCTGCCGCAACGCTGACGATACATTCTGTGAAAGACACGGAGACGCTCGACTGCACCGAGAGTGAGAGATGTAGGAAAACGAGACAAATTGAGAGGGAGAGATTTTGGAGGAGATATGCAAGATCCCTCAAACGTTGGTTAAAGTGACTATTGCTGAAATTAGAGAGAGATTGCATCAGGTAATTATATAATTTTCTGGAATATGAACTACGCTGTTTTAGAATGGATTTTTGCCACACATAGAGAGCGAAACAGATTTGTTTTTTGTGAAGTCGTTCATGTGAGGTTTGAAGATGGAGAGTGGGCGGGACTCCTACTCTCTCTGCCTCTCGGTCCAATCGAGTGAAATCGAAAGAGAGCGAGAGAGATGAAGGGGGAGGTTCTGAAAGGTCAGGGGATGTTTAACGAGAGATTTAATGAACAAGATGGAGTCCAGCTGCTCTGCCTCGCCTAGTGCAACACGAAGGATCAGGAACGAGGCAGACGGAGAGAGGAAGGCAAGAGTTAGGGGTGAGGGGAGGTGTGCAGTATTTAGTATCAGTCTTTACTTTGTTTACTTTGGCTTTGGACGTGAGCATTTTACAGACTTTGGTCGTCCTTCTGCAACTTCTGTTTGGTGCCACTTGGCTGCTTCCCCTCACAGCACAAGGAGGCAATAAAAGCCGACCGTTCCCTCCTTAAAACATGGCTGTGGAGATTGTCTCTGCAAGCAACGTAATTGTGACCCATATTTACATTTTTTTTGCGACGTCTAGTGGCCGCGGTAATTATGACGGGAAGTCAGGAGACGTAGCGCAAGAGCGACAAAGTCAGCAACAGGTGGGAGGTCAGGGGTCGGTTAAATGGATCAAACACACGACCGTCGCCGAGGAGACCGCCGCTTGCGTGTACCGTGTACAAGCAAAAGTCGATATCGACTTATTTTAACGTAAGTGTGTGAGTAAGCGCATCCTGCGTTCGAATAGAACTCGTGAGCTTGTGGCGACATCATGGGAAGTCGTGAAAACAATTAAGAACGGTGATTAAAACTTAAAATAGGATAAAAGTTACGGTGCAGTTTAAGACATCGTCAAATCTGGTTCAGTGAAAGGCAGCAAACAAAAAAAAAGTCTTCAGTCTCGATTGAAAGGAGCTGAGAGTTGCAGCAGACCTGCAGGTTTGTTGTTGGTCAGATGCAAGACGCCCGAAAACATCTGATGAATGAAGATGAATGTGTTTTATGTGCTAGGTCTGCCCCGTGTGTGTGTGTGTGTGTGTGTGTGTGTGTGTGTGTGTGTGTGTGTGTGTGTGTGTGTGTGTGTGTGTGTGTGTGTGTGTGTGTGTGTGTGTGTGTGTGTGTGTGTTTCTTATTAGATTCCTTGCAGGAGAGATTGTAATTTCAAAACAGGTGAGAAAGATGTTTGAGGAAACAACAGTAATAATAAAGACAAAAAGACTTTGTGTGTGTGTGTGTGTGTGTGTGTGGGGGGGGGAGAAGAAGGAAACAAAGGTAATAAACCAGACAAACAGTTTGGACGTACAGTGTTTGTATAAAGAACGGAGGAGCAGAGTCTGTTCCTTCGCTGCAGATCTCAGAGATTTTTGAGCTGCTATCCTGGTGCTTCGGTTGCCATGGTAAAATCTAAAGGCTTGTCTCCACGCTGAGTCCAGCACAGTTGGCCAGCGTTGTGTTTGTGTGTGTGTGTGTGACAGACAGAGTGTGTGTCTGTTCATGTGTCTTTGATAAAAGGGGGAGACAGAGGACACAGAGCTGCAGTGTTTTGAGCATTTCTATTGATCATATGACTGTCACGATGTCAGTCGAGAGATCAGCACCCTCATATTTGTCTCTTTTCTTTTCATGTGCGTCGTGTTTCCTGGTGATTTTGTTTTTTTTATTATTATTTTATTTTTTTTCATCCTATTACCGAGTCGATGATTTTGAATTGTAACTATTGTTGGAGAGAATAAAATGAAGTGTTTTCGTCTTGTTAATTGGACAGGAAACTTTCAACAAATTTGCCCCCTTCTTTTTCTTGTTGTTTTTCCATCTCTCATCTGTTTTGTTTCTCGTCTGATTACAAAAAGCTTTCGTGAATGTACAGCAACAGAACGACGGCACGAAAAACATACATGCACACCATCTGCACTTGAGTAGATCCACGTTTTCTATAAATACATGCAAACAAAAGAATTGTGCATGCATTTCATAGTTGTTGTTTGTTTTTGTTTTTTTTCCTACATCAGTCATCCATGCGTGGGGGGGGGGGAAGGGGGCGCGCTTTTATTCTGAATGAGGTTGGGAAGGGTGCGAAGTGAGGTGAAAAGGGGAGGGTGGTGGTCTCTGCCCTGTCGCTAGGTAACAGTCTCCAGGCCTAAAGGCAAAGCTAGGCCTGGTTTCCATGGCAACGTCATTGGTGTGGAGGGTGAATGGAGTTTTGGCGGTTTGTGGTGTGTGTGTGTGTGTGTGTGTGTGTGTGTGTGTGTGTGTGTGTGTGTGTGTGTGTGTGTGTGTGTGTGTGTGTGTGTGTGTGTGTGTGTGTGTGTGTGTGTGTGTGTGTGTGTGTGTGTGTGTTATTCTTCTGTGAGTCCTCGACAAAGACGAGCACTCAGCAGGTTGAGCGTCGACACACTCGGGAAAGAGAAGAGTGACGCGCGAGGCGTTCACTGGAAAACGGCAGACATCGTCGCAGCTTTCAGGCCGAGGTCTTTTTTTTTTTCCACCCGAGATTTGTTCATCCGTTTGTATCATCTCTGCTCGCCCTCGGGTCTGCATTTATTTACAGAAAACACGGATCTACTCGAGGGCAAATGGTTGTGCTTGCATGTTTTTCGTGCCCATTGCTGTACATTCATGAAAGCCTTCGTAATCAGACGAGGAAACAAAACAGACGAGAGACGGAGCAAGAAAAAAAGAAAAGAAAAGAAAAGAAAAGAAGGGGTGCAAAAATGAGACCAAAATAGTGGTACAGAGGGAGAACAGTGGGTCGTGTCTGGATGCATAATGGCCTGATTGGAGAATGTAAAGCAGCAGACGATGGGAGGTGTTGGTTGGGGGGGTTGACAGTTTAGTCATGGAGCGCGAGAAGCCAGCTCGGCCTCCATTTACTCGGAGACCTATGGACGTGTAACGAAATAATTCAAACGCAGACAAAAGGAATAATGGTGAGAAAAAGGTGTTCGCAGACATTTTCTGTGAAAAGTGAAAGCGGCAATTCCTTTTTAAATTAACGCACGAGCTTTTTTTTTTTTTTTTTTGCCCTGCGAAGCTGTGCCGCTTCGACTTTCTTTTGTAGCTTAAAATAGAACTGGATCTTTCTTTTGCTTCAGTCGTGAGATGCGGCAATGTGGCTATCTGATCTCCACCCGCGCTGAAACACAGCAAGGTGTTGTTTTCTTTGACAAAATTCTAGCAAAAACAACAAAAAAAGAGGATCGTCGACGGTTGACTGCTTCGCTGTTGCCTCTCAGCTGCGAGCGTCTGCATACGGGATGAGAAGGGCTGCGTCTCCAGATATGACCGAGCTGAAGGGCTTCCTTCGCACACTGTTTTCAGTGTCGCACCATTCGGGTGATTGCCCACGTGCAAAAAAAAAAAAAAAAAAAAAGTAATCCTCACTGCAGTGACGTCAGAGTGAGCTCTTCTAAGTTTCATTTTGCTTCGTCGTCCAGAATTAGATGCGAAAACCAAAACTCGTTTTCGCAGGCGACAAAACTAAAACCGGGATGCAGTTAGCTCAGTTTAACATAAAGACGGGAACGAGGGGAAGTGAGTGCGTAGGAGGCAGATTTCTTTATCCTTGGAAAGAGCTAGGCTAGCTGTTTCCCTTCGTTTACAGTCTTTACGCTAAGCTAATCCCTAGCTTCATATTGTGAGTGATATCGATCACTTATTTTAACTCTCTGCATGTCACCCCGGAGTGGAAATAGTGCACTCTAAGGTATTTTAACCTTTGTATTTTTTTGATATATGGTTATTTATTATATTTATTATCTTGCTTTTAATTTCTTGTTTTTTTTCCCCAGTGCGGACGTGAGTGTGTGTGTGGCGTTAGTTTCCGCGTATAAAGTATTTCTGATTCTGATTTCCTGTAATAACTTGAACCGTAAAAGGAAGTGTAATTGTGTTTAATTCTACGTGCCAAAAGTTGTTGATTAGTTCCCCTAAAAGCTTAAAATCGTCCAGAACTTGAATTTTTTTTTTTTTTTAAATGAGCATTCACTTCTTCTTTAGCAACTTCCCCTCATAGATTCATCACAACTAGATATGATTCACCGCTCGAACCAATGTTCTCGACACTAATAGACTTCCATATTTAATCCCGTAACACAAATACAGCATTAACTGAATACATTTATCATTGAAGTTGAGTCTTTAATCGTCTTTGATTTACAACAGAAACCTTTGTCTTTCTTTTTCTCTCTCAAGTTTAACCTTCAAACCACTTTTTTGTATTTAATACTTAGCAAAATTGTATATAGTGAACAAGCTATCTTGCTCTTGCTGTGTCACACACACACACACACACACACACACACACACACACACACACACACACACACACACACACACACACACACACACACACACACACAGAGGCAGCAGAGACAGAGGAACGAACAGACAAAAGCATGTTTGTGTTCATGAGAATGTGAAGCACAGTGGGTCTCCTATGTATGGAAGCAGTGTCAGGCTCGTCCCAGAGAGACCGGGTTGGGGGGGAGGTGTGTGTGTGTGTGTGTGTGTGTGTGTGTGTGTGTGTGTGTGTGTGTGTGTGTGTGTGTGTGTGTGTGTGTGTGTGTGTGTGTGTGTGTGTGTGTTTGAGGGGATTTCACAGACTCTTTTCCTCAGAGCATGACTACAACATTGCAGACCATTTTCAAAATGCATCTCCCCCCCCCCCTTCATCTCTTGCATTGAAACCCAGTTTTACAGACGTTTCCATCACATTCATCTGTATTTCTATAGTCATAAGTCTTAGTGAGTCTCAATCCTGCTACCAAGTGTTATCCATATTTAACAGTATGTATTTATGCAAACAAAACAATTTACATCATTGGTTTTTTTTTACATTCATTTTTTAAAAACATATTTTGAGCACCTATACTGTATATGGAAGTTTGTTTGTGCCCACATTCTCTCAATTGAAACTAAATTAATATTCAATTGATTTACTTGTGTGTAATTAATCAATTTCGTCAATTGTATTTTTTGTAATTACAGGATTGCACGAAAGAAGCGCGTGAGGATACTTAAAAATAATAAAATGTTTTGTTTTAGTAGCTTTATAAAAAGTGAAGCAAAAAAAATAACCTAAATGAGCATTACGTGTTTAATAGCACTTGGTAAAAGTAGATTTCCCTTCGGCAGTGGCAATAATGAGCTTCCATGTCGGAGTAACAGATTTTAGTGCAAAACAAAAAACAAGTGATCACAAAAAGCTCAAAACAATTGAAAACACCAACTTAGGAAACAAGAAAAAGTTCGAAACAAAACCAAAACATGAATAGTTTTTTCTTTTCTTTTGTTAAGCATGGCCAAAAGTACTTTTTTTTTTTTTTTTTTTTTTTTTTTTTTTTTCAATTAAAACATCTTTAATTCATGGTTGAGAAAGAGTTAACAGCAGCAGGGAGAGGGAGCGATGTGGAGGAGGTGGGATAGAAAGACTAAATGTAGCCACTCCATCCATTGTTGTGTTTGTTCCCCCCCTCGTCCTTTAAAAGTACACAAAAGCAGTGCCAGTCCATTGTGGTGCAAAACAGAGATCAGGCAGGGCAACCTGGGTCGAGAGAGGAGGCTCAGGGACACACACACACACACACACACACACACACACACACACACACACACACACACACACACACACACACACACACACACACACTCACTCTTTCAGTCAGTCTTCCTCCATCAAAGACACAATTCACAAGCTCATGAGGTGAAGCGTACACATTCACTTAAGCACTTGCACAATTCACAAAGTTGCAGACAGGAGGCACACACACACACACACACACACACACACACACACACACACACACACACAATATTCACACCCGCGTTGCATTCAGTGGCTTTAAGGTGCATATCCCCGCTCTCTCCCACGCAGAGCTTTGTGTTGATTGAGCAAGTTGTTTCTGGTTGGAGAGGAGACGAATGGGACAATTAGACTGAAATAACGCACGCGTGCGTGTCCACACACACACACACACACACACACACACACACACACACACACACACACACACACACACACACACACACACACACAGTGAAAGCGCTCGGTCATCATTATGCTCCCGGCCTGAGGCGGAGATCGTGGTTCAGAGAAACCGAACCAAACGCCACCGTTAGCCATCAGAGATCAGACAAGCAAATCTGACCTTAAATCAGCCCCGGGGAAGGTTTCACTAGCCACCGCATGCTGCTCCGGTGTGGTGTGTCGCCCCGCACGTCACACGCCGATCTGGAGTCTTTGTCACCTATTCATTTGTCACAAGTTGTAGCTCGAAATTCCTTTTATTATTTCTAGCGGCGTTTTTTTTTTTTTTTTTTTTTTATCAAATTCAAATTGAACTGAGAAGAATGAATGAGCGTCCATTTTTCATGGAGAAACCGTGACAAAGCCTGCAGCGCAGGCGGCGAAGCATCAAGTGCTTTCCATACGCGCGCGCTGTGATGAAGCCGAGACGATCGAAGTACAAGTACAAGATAGCAGCGCGGCACGGCGAGGTGCTTTCACGGACAAGAGCCGGCGTGCACGGTACGTAACGCTCCACGGCGAACGGGGCGTGGGGCGCCCTCTGGTGGCGGCAGCGGGTAACGGCGGCTCTCGTTATATAGGTCACACCGCTCATCGCGGCGCTCTTCTGGGCTTCTCTGCACGGCGTGTTTATCCGTGATGAGACTGAGGGGATCAGAGGCAGACAGAGCTTCGTGCCAGTGCCCATGATGCACCGCACGGCGCGGCAGCCTCTCGCCAGCTGCGTGGATGCCAGGGGGGGGGTCTGCTGCTTGAGATAAAATGGAAAGCATATGTTTTAAAAAAAAAAAAAATGCAGGGTGGAAAGAGATGGGATGTGGTCCTGCTGCAAACTTGCAGCTCCCCAAAGTTAGCTGGAGTGTGTGTGTGTGTGTGTGTGTGTGTGTGTGTGTGTGTGTGTGTGTGTGTGTGTGTGTGTGTGTGTGTGTGTGTGTGTGTGTGTGTGTGTGTGTGTGTGTGTGTGTGTCCCGAGCGAGACGCTGGATCCCATCCAGCTCAAATGCAGCCGTTTCTAGGTGACCTTAATCATTTCAAAGCTAATCTGCCGCCTCATTAAACTCACTAAGGACTGGGGAAGTCTCAGCACAGGGAGAAATGTGCACTATCCATCCTAACATTTCATAACAGCATCGAATAAAGAATTGTTTAAAGTGAACAAGCCGATATCGGCTGCAGTAATTGGGGATTTTGAGCAAAAACAACTATTCGAACAATGACTCCGAACTACTCGATTTTTCATCCCCACATTTTTTTTTTACCTGCAATGCTCGAGACCCTTTAGCAACGTGTTCTCCTTCTCGTTGTGTTTAACGGCGGGAGGTAAACAGCTTTTAGGTGCATTGCCGCCACATTCTGACGAGAGTAACGCATTACAAGCAGACGCCAGGGCACATTTAAGACCAAGAGTAATCGATTTTTTTCGAATGTTAGAAAATCGTGGCGCCACCTTGGTTCATATAGCATCAGATTTTATTGCAGTATATCATTTTAAGTTTATTTCTTGATTAATCGCTTTAGATCACTTCAGTTCATTAATCGAGAGAAAAATAATCGCTTACCATTTCGATAAATCCCTAAAAAGAAAATGCAAAGCATACTCAAATTCCAGCTTCTCAAATAAGAAAAATGTGCTTCTATTTTGTGAAATATCCCTTTAAACAGAATAGTTTTGCGTTTTGGGCCGTTGGTTGCAGGAAACCAGATATCTGAATACATCATCTTTGAAGTTTGTGAATCAACACATCGATATAAAATAAATCGCTGGTCGGGGATTGTTCTATCAAATGTTGGAAAACGTTATAAATTATAATGTCCGACCCAAAACCCAACAATTTTACAAAAGATCTGCACAAATCACGGAGCTACTGTTCCTCCTTAAGTCTTCACGCGCTGTAAACCGAAAATCATATCTACAGTAATTGCCATCACCTGGACGTACACTTATGTGAATAGCTTGACCTAAATATGTTAATAACCGAGATATGAGCTGCGGTCTGACCTGTTGGAAGCCTGCGATTGCTTCGTAATGTATTTTCCTTTGCTTCTTCTAAAACTGACGCAGCTGAACAGAGCAGACGGCTTCGCAACATGTCTGAATCCCTCTGTCTGTTTTTCGGTCTCTGTTTCACGGGTTTTTGTGTTTTTTTTGTATTCACATTGGCTGCCTACTTCTGAAAAGCAACTGTCATGCCAACACACACACACTCCCACGCGCTCACAAGAAACACACACACACACACACACACCCTCTCTTTGTGAGGACGACCTTAAGCCTGCGATCCTGACGGCACCCATTCCTTAAAGCGAGCCCGATCTTTAACCACTGCATGCCTGTGTACTGAATCCTCCAACCGCTGCTCCCATTTCAGGCCAAAATCTGTAAACTGGGACTTAACTTCTTTCCTTCACATTTTTGTGGCAAAAATGGTCCTCTTAAAATCAGTTATTCAAACCGATACCCGTCCTCTTAACACGTACAAAAATACACACAGGTTTGACAAAGATCTGCTGCCGTGATTCTGACTCAGAAACTGTCTTCTTCGATCCTTCCACTAGAGGGACACGTAGAGCCACCGAAAATCACACTAGAATTCGAGTTTATTTGCCCGATACTGTTGCTCAAAGTCCATTTTGAGGACACTTGTGGACTTTACCGAGCGCAAAAGACGATGCTGATATTGTTCTGTCTTTCGTTTACAGCAGCAGGGTGGTGTGTGTGTGTGTGTGTGTGTGTGTGTGTGTGTGTGTGTGTGTGTGTGTGTGTGTGTGTGTGTGTGTGTGTGTGTGTGTGTGTGTGTGTGTGTGTGACAAACCCGAAAAAAATCTACAGAGCCCATGTTCATTGTTGGGAAGGAGCATGTCACTATGTGCAACGATATTACTTTCTGATTTATTTTTTAACAGTTATTTGGACAACAATAGAGCTCTATGAAACCTGGAATAAACTCTTTCAGGCTTTGCATTTCTTTTGCTTAGTATTCAAGTAAACTGAACATCAGTATAAAAACATAACCTTGTGAGGGAAACGGAGGCCGAACGGATGGATAGATCTGCCCTTCAAGACCTTCTTGATTAAACTTCAAGCCAGTGTTTTGTCCTGTTTTGTCCTGTTGTGTTTCTTCAGTCAATCGTCCGTCTACTAAAAACACAACCTGGCAACAAACTTAAAAAAAATTTTAAAAAAAAGAGAGAGAGAAGACTCCATTTGTGTTTGTGCTCTTCCATCCCACTCTGACAGTATGCTATTATCATTAGCTAAGATTCCCCAACTGTTTTCCATTGTGGAGTCTGGGAAGTAGGTGGGCTGCTGCACACTGAGCAGTTTAACAACACCGGGATCATACCGGCCGCCGTTCTTTATCCGTTACAGTTTCTGTTGCTTCGCTTTGAAGTCCTCGTAACCTGAAGCATCGTTTCGATTCCCTCGATCTAACCGTCTCCCCCTCTCTCCTTTCCCCACCAGACCATGGCGGAGTACAGCTCTCTGCTCAGCGACCTGTCTGAAAACATCACCAACGAGGACCTGGAGCAGCTCAAATCGGCCTGCAAGGAGGACATCCCCGAGGACCAGAGCAACAACATCACCTCCTCCAAGGAGTGGTTCAGCTACCTGGAGAAGAACGACAAGCTGGCCCAGGGTGAGACACACGGAGGAAGTCGTCATGCAGCTTCAATTTCCCTCTTATTTTTGCCTTAACTGAGGTCTGGAGCATCTTTGCGTGGTACGCCTGGAGGCCCTTTTTTAAAAACAAACAATCTTTCTATCAACATCCCCCCCCTCCCTGCAGATAACCTGTCATACATCGAGCACATCTTCGAGATCTCGCGGCGACCGGACCTGCTGACGAGGGTGATCGAGTACCGTACCACCGTGCTCAAGATCTCCGAGGATGACGAGATCGACACGAAGCTCACGCGCATCCCCTCGGCCAAGAAGTACAAAGGTAACGCACTCTATCGAGCGCATGCAGGCGGAGAGACAGATTCATGCATCACGAACATTAGAGGTTTCTTTGATTGGCTTCCTGTTCTGCCAAAGCTGGTCAAGTTCTGCCCTCTAGTGGCTACACACAAAAAAAACATCCTCTAAACCAGTGTTTCTCAATCTCTATGTCCGGGGTTCTCAGTAATTAAGTGAAAAGTGGTAAAATATGAGGATCTTTTGTCATCACAAACGGGTCTGAACTATTATATTTCATAATGAAAATCTACAGACCGTCTGGTTGAATGCTGTCGTGAGACACGTATCTAATAAATGCCGAAATGTTTCAGGCCTATAAACCACTAAAGCCTGACAGGTACCAGATTCCAATCTAAATGTGAGAGTTGTAACAAACCTAATAAAGACTGTATATTATGATATACTGGTTATTGATTTAGTTGTTGTTCTTATCCCTTTTTCTCCTTTCGCCCCTTTTTGGTTTTGATACATTTTAATCTTGACTCTATCTGATGCATAAAAGTTAATGGTTTAATTATGCATCAGAAATGTTGAGAAATGGATTGAAAAAAATCTATAAACTGTCAAAAGGCATGTGTTTTAAGAGAGTTGTCATATTGCAATGAAATAATCTTTTCCCCTCTCTATTTGGTTTTTGCTGCCAACTCTTTTTGTTGAAAAGTTTTCCAGTAGACATTTGCCATTTTTGTTATTTTGCTCACAATTTTTTTAAACAAATGTCCTGAGTAGTTTGCCCTCCATAACAGCAGGTGGCGCTGTGAATCAAATTAAAGTTTGCACAGCTAAAGCGGAAACTACATTATCATTGAATCGTATGGCGTTTGTAAATCGTGTTTTTGGGGTTTGGGCAGTAAATTAGCTCCATGAATCGACTTTTCCAGAGAGAACGAGTCAAAGTTTCTAAAACGGGTGCGACGTGCTAACTTTTACTTGTTGACTACAACTTGTTTAAAGTAAAGGTTTCTAATAATATCTCTCTTCTGCCTCTCCCCTTTTCCACCCTCTCTATCCAATATCCCAAACCCCGACCCCACCCCTGGACAAAAAAACAAAACAACAAAAAAAAGACATCATCCGCCAGCCCTCTGAAGATGAGATCATCAAGTTGGCCCCGCCCCCTAAAAAAGTGTGAGGTCACGATCCTCAGCCCCGATCTTTGCACCTCGAGTTCTTCACTCCTGGAAGTCCAATCAACCGACCAACCATTTCTGACCAACCCCATCACTCCCCCACCTCACTCCTCTCACCCGCCCTCCCGCCCCGCCCCTCCTCCCCGCAGTACCACATGCCGTGACACAGAACCGCGCAGACAGCCACCAACAAAGCAACCAATCAGATCGTAGCGACGCAGCCGCTTCGCCAGCTCCGAGGAGACGGGAAGCCGAAGGGGAAACAAACTAAAGACATTACGAGAAGAAATCATCAGCCGGACGGACGGAGTGTGTGTGTGTGAAGAGAGAGAGAGAGCCAAAGTCTAACATCGATCCAGACGCTGAGTGGGTCAGTTCAGAGTGAGTGTAATCTGTGATTGTGTTCATGCAACATACAAAAACAACCACGAGGAAGCAGAAATTAGAAACCTTGCTTTCACATTAACCAACAAAACGTAACGGCAACGTTTTTTTTTTTTTTTTTTTTTCAGAACTTCTGAAAAAGCAGATAGAAAACCATAGAAGCGATTAATATGCGCCCTTATCGTATGTACAGTGTCGCATTACTATGACGAGCATAATTTAACAGCACTTAAATCTTTCTTTTTTTTAATTTTTATTTCATTCAATTTGAATGCGCAAAATAGCCAATTGCCGAAAACTACTAAATTACTATCTGAAGATGAAATGAAGCTAAAACATGTAAATACAAAGTTTTACATGATTGAAACGCATTTAAACTCAAAACTGCAGCTCAAGTTATCACGTGGTAAAAAGAAATTCATCTAAATCTTACACATATTCCTGTGGCTCATTTTGGTGATGATTCTTGTTTTATAAGTGTAGCTGCAGGCGTGTTTGTAATTTGAAAGGAACACTCACTTCTGTCCTTTAGCAGAACCTTAGCATAAAGACTGGAGATCGGGGGGGCCGCTAGCATGGCTACAGCCTCATTTGACGCCCTGGTTTTTTGACGTAAAATAGATCCAGTAGAGGTGGTAGGTGGATTTTGTTATCCAGAGTAGCGCTTGCTGTTTTTCCCCTGTTTTTAGTCTTCATGGTAAGCTAAGCTAAGTTAACCCACTGCTGGCCGCAGGTTCATATTCATTGACCCGAAAGAAAGACATCAATCTTCTGATTTAACAAAGCAGAAAAAACATATTTACCCCAAATGTCTAACTATTCCTTTAAATCACATATAGTTCATGGAAAAAAAAAACTAGTTACCAGTGAACCTGTGCTTGCTGTATTTGAAAACAAAACTTTAAGTCAAACGTAAAGGACAGCTAGAGGTTTTATATGCATTCCCTTTACTCTGACATCGATAATTATATCATGTTTCAAGAGCAAAAAAAAACAAAAAAAAACAAACAAAAAAAAAATCAAATATTTTAGAGGAATATATTTAAAGTTGATTTTCATAGGAAAAGCCAATATTTGCCTTTAGCTTATAATCATAGCAAGAGTTATTTAGAGAAAATATTTACAATAGAAAGCCGTTATTTCTATACAATGGAAGTTCCCTGTCCGTAGTTGGTTTTTTTGTTGTATTTTTTTGGTGGACCAGTTAGCGTGAAAGTCTTTTGTATGAGCTGGTTAGAGATGTAAATATATAAATAATATATTACGAGACGATATAGTAGAAATAATATATTGATTTATGTTTCATTGAGAGAACTCTTGATTCTAGTAGCGAATTTCCCGCCGAACTGTACGTACAGTCTGGTTTTGCAACTGAAGACTTTCACTCTAATTTGACCAACTCTGAAACCATTCTGTGTCTCCGTTAACACATTCACGAGGAGAAAAAACAGGCTTTGGGCTCCACTAGACTATACAAAAGTATATTTTGAGAGAGAGAGAGAGGATATTGGATATCATATTTGCTGTGTGAAAATGTCGTTGCGTGATGCATAAAAAGATGAAAACTCCCCTTCCTTCACCCCCACCCCACATCCTCCCGCACCCCCACCCTTCTGTTGACATTTCTTTTGTCGCGCGGGAAGTAACTGACCAGTGCGATTTAGTCTTTGAATGAAAGGCCGCTGGAAGGAAAAAAAAACAAAAAACGTGCAGGATGGTAGAAAACGTCAGAAAGAAAACGCGGCATGTGATAATTGATAAAAGACGTACTTTGATAAACTGTACATAAAGTAGACAGTGATCTCTAATCTAATGCACACGACGGCTCGTAACCTATGCCATTCCCGATCATGCACCAACACAATAGCTAGCAAGACTGTTGAAACTAAACTATAATAACTGCTCTTTTGAAACACTGTGTATCTTTTTTTTTTTTTTTTCCCCCCCTGCGATGAAGCCTTAGCAGATTTTCTGTTTTCCCTGAAATTTCTCAGAACTGTGAGAGATTGCGTGCGAGGCGGAGACAAGCGCCGGCACAACACGTCAAAGTCGGTCAAAAAAAACAAAAAACGGCTCTCACTTTTAAAGAGAGCGACGCAAACTTTTATTCTGAAATTTGCTAAGGACTTCAGTGTCGGCGTGTACAGAATGTCTGTGGTCTATTTCTGCACCTGTGTTTGTTGCACTCAAAGCTGTAGGATTAAAAAAAACATCTAATAAAAAAAAAAAAGAAGAGGCAACCACATAAAAATCTATCATAGTATGACTAGTTATTAATCCCAGCTCCGCTTCCTTTCCCTGCCCACCACGCTCCACTCCGACCCTAGTGCCAATGACCAAGACTTTTATTTTGATCACAGTTTTCGTGATCTTTTATTTTGTTTTGTTTTTGTTTCTTTTGTACGTATATTGTAGTGTTGGACTGATTTGTATCCTATGCATTTATGTCTGTAGGAAAACTCTGCACTGTAACACATCCTCCCAAACAAACCACTAAATCTAAAGAACTGAGCTCTTTAATTGTGACGAGTCAGGGTGTTTGACAAGACTGATATTCCTGTGTTGAAATTGCATGAACGTACGTGCTGGATGGAGTGGCACTTAATAAGAGGAATTCAAAAGAAAAAAGATCTTGTTCAACGCGCGTTCTGCTCTTTTGCAAGCAAAGTCTTAAAATTCAAGAGTCCTTTAATGCCTGCAGCGGTTTCGACGAGGTCTGTGAACACAAGACATGTTTCTCTGCATAGAATATCCAGATAATCAAGGTCAGATCAAGCTTTTTTGACTGTTAAAGGAATAATTCACCCTTTAATACTTTAACGCTGTTATTTACCAGATATGCGATACTTCAAATTGAACTGGGTTCAGGTTTTAGCCGTCGACAGTGTGGTCCATGTAAGTTGGGTCCAGACTGGAATATGTTGACAGCCACTGGTTTGATTGGCAGGAACATTGACGTACGCATTCATAGTCACCAGAGGAGGAATCCTGATGTCCACCATGAGATTGACATTTGAATACAATGTCTCAACAACTGTTGGATGGATTGGCATGAAATTTGGTGGAGAGATTCATGATTCACTGAGGTTGAATTGGAATAACTTCGGTGATTCCTCCTCTTCTTTTTTTTATTTTTTTTTATCTAGCGCCATCATGAGGTCAAACGTTCAGTTTTTCCACTACTTTGATTTATGGTCAAAATCGCATCAACATCAGCTGTACTTTGTTTTCCGCACAAATTAGCGAGTATTAATTTGCTAAGGTGCTTTTGGCCCAAAGAGAAAGGGCTACTCATCAACTAAATTGTTGTCGCATTCCACCAAAATTCAGCAGTCGTACAGAGAGAGAAAATAATCCCGTTAGGGTCTCAGACGCTACCACCGTCTCTCTCTCTCTGACAACTACACGTAAATCTGGTTTCTAATCCCCAACACCTGATCATAAAATATATCCTGATATCTGCACTGATCTTTTCAAATGTAACAGTGTCAAAGTATTTCAGGGTGGATTTTCCTCTCTGTGTCCAGAGTCGCCCGTGCAGGGCCAGACCCCGAGTGAAGCGGTGGCTGCCTTCCTGTAGCTTGAGTGGGACCACTGCATCTATCACAGAGCTGAACCAAGAGCATTTTGTCAGGCGAAGGAAGGCAGTTTCACTTACTGCTATGACCTGTGGGTAACGGTCTTTGCCCGTGTTAAAATGGATGCAATTATTGGCCATAAATGTTGGATTACATCTTACCAATTCCTGTGAAGAGCTCTGGTAATTTAACAAACCAAAAGGCAGGTTTTTCTTTGCAAATCTAAGTACGCGTTTCCACCATTGTACAAAATAACCGCGAGGGAGGATTAGGGCCATGGAATATTATTTGTGTTGCTTTTTATTTGAGGTGCTTTTTGAATAGCAGCTTGTGAATTTAGATGTATGTGACCAAGTGACTTTTTTTTTTTTTTCTTCTTTCTCTCAAAATCTCAGTAGGCAATGGACTCATTTTAGCAACTGTGTGGTAGTTTGTTAGTAGTTCGAATGTAGTTTGACAAAACTCCAAATCGCCTGATGTTGTAGATGCTTCTGATCAAAGCTTAGTTCAAAGATTTATTTAAGGTTATTTACTGTCGGCGTCAACATGTGGCATTCCTCCATCCAATTTCAATGTCACCGTGTGGCACAGCCCATTTGACTTCATCGCGAGGCAGATTATACGTTTGGCATAGTTTAGCTTTTTGCTCTGTAGCCAATCGGCTCACAATATATAAACATATCAGTCACAAATGATGTCAAATTGGGATTTCCATGTACCAAGTACATATCGACTTAGTGAATGCTGCAAAAGTATAAGCCTACTAAAATACATCCGTATTCATGGTGAATATTTAATTATAACCAGTACATGAGTGTAGATGAAGTACGTAATGAAGAGGTAGACATTGTGTGAAGGTTTTCAGCTAACAGTCAATTAAAATTCATTCAAACAAGTAACATTTTCCCTTAAGGATAAGACTGTTTTTTGTTGTTGTTGCTGTTTTGTTTTTGTTTTTTTTTTTTCCATTTTATTAGGTTGTAAATATGTATTTTGAATATATATCACTGTGTTTGTTTTTAAATTGATTAATTTATTTAATGCCTATATATTGTTGTTTTTACATATCCTGATTTTGTTTTACTAACTGGAAACAAATCAAGGGGATTAAAACATTGTGCTTAGTTAAGCAGGCCACGCATCAACACTTTTCTATTTCATGTTATACTCTTCATTTATGTTTTGCTGTTTCAGCTTCGGGTGATGGCTTTTACAAAAAAAAAGGAAAAAAAAGTGATATTCATTTAATTGTATTTACTGATATGTAACATATTATGTTTTACCGTGTTGTATTTGATCAGATGTGTCGTGGTCACTGCTCGTAAAATGATTTTATTCAAAAGTTTCCAAATCATGACAAAAGATAAAAGCAGTCGCAAATATCATAATCTGCCATTTTGTTCGTATGAGACATGATGTCACTTGCACGGATGCACCAGGAGCAGGACATTTTGATGTTGGGCTATGTGCATGTACAAATTCAAGACATGTTGACCCGCTAATTTGAAGTTTGCAGTCTTGTGAGAATAATTTAAACAAGTAGGTTTTAATTTCTTTGTTTTAACGTTCTTTTTTTAACCATAATCTTTTTTCGTAAAAAATATTTTCTCATTCTACTCACAGAAAACAAGACTCGGTGTAAAAGACAGCCGTTTGAGAACCGCCGGTTAAACAGTCAAGCAGTCCCTCTAGTTTTATACAGAGCCCCAAAGTGTTGGATATTAAATAAATAAACAAAGACGTTTAAACAACAAAACAGTCACGTGAATAAATTGAAGTGATCAGTTGAGCAAAAGTTGTTGAACAAATTTCCAAATTACCGAGCGAGCTCCTGTTAGCTGTGGCAACTTCTAGTCAGTTCAATAGGAAGTCCCTCGACATTTATTTCTGCTCCAGCTAACACAAGCTAACTGGAGATATATTTGGTAGCAGCTGTTGGAGGCATGTAATTGGCTACATTTCTATAACGGAACCAAATTAAAGTTAACATGAAAATAAGAAGGCTGACATAACACTAAATAATAATGAGGTTGACCTTGTGATCATTTCTTTATTTACTTTGTAGTTTTTTGGTTCATCTTTATATTTTACACAATATATTGTTTTTATAAATGTCATATGTTGGAAAAATTACTCGAGAGGCTTGGTTCAAAATCAAACACATCGGACATTTTATTCTTGCAAGAAGGAGCAACTACATGCACCCTCAAAGAGAGGTGTCCAGCAGTGCTCCCCCCAGCAGTCCTCTAGCAGGGCTCGCCCCAGCCGGGCTCTACCCAGCCTGGCTCTCCCCAGTCCTCCACCATAGGTCAGCTTTTATACAGTGGGACAAACAGTAGACCATCACCCCCATTCCCTTTGTACCTGCCTTTGTATGGTAATACAGAGTTGGTTGTAGGGCACAAGATAAGGACACAGTGGGAGTTGTCAATTAGATGCGGAAAGAATCACTTGCAAATAAGACAGAAAACAAAGGAAACTTTTCGGAGCCTTCTTGACAGAGACTTTCCGGAGCCACAATGCAAACAAGAGGAAGGGACAAATCCTTTTTTTTCCACATCATATCCCTCCTGTTTATACAAAGTATAAACCTAAAAAAAAGGAAAAAAACAAAAGAATCATGAGGAAAATCATGTTAATCACAATTGTTGTTGTTGCATAAGGGGGTGGTGTTTCAGTCATCGCTCTCAGGCCGCAGGGTCCTATCCTCCTGAATGGATGCCATGTGATGCTGTCCGGAGCCATTTTAGCTATACTGTCCGTCCACAGATATACCAAAATAAGCTCACCAGAAACTAAACCACCTGGGTGTTGTTAGTTTCTTCACTGGTTTGAGACAAGCACCCCTATTGGTATCACCTCCCTTTGTAGCCAGACTTCACCACAGGGGAATGCCGGCTTACTTAATCTGATATGTCTGTGCGATGTGGTTCAGGCAAAGGTCTCATCCTTCTGCAATGGCTGAGGTGTATTCAGGCCCGTTCAGCAATCCACACCTATATGTTGATTACACACCATGACGAGGCACTTTTCTAGACCATGACACTGACTCATGCCGTGAGGCTTCACAACACTTTCAGAAAAAAAATTTTTTTTAGTAGTTTGTAAAGCCATATGTTGTAAATGCTTAGTTTATTATAGATACCATCCCTCCTGTTGAGACATGGTTTATCCCATGGTTCAAAAGGGCTGCATATCTATATAAACTTTTTTGGGAGTATCAGCTTGCCTTCTACATGCTGTCGCTGTTAGTTTTCCCTTGAATCCGTGTTTCTTTTCCCATTTTTTCAAATATTTTATGTTATCCGCGCCTTTTGAGTGCATGCATTTTACGTCTCCCTCCAGAGGTATCTCTTTGATCTTATTACAGCATGTCCCCATTTTTTCTATCTGTGAGCCAACCAGTTTGTATGGAGTTCACCCGAGCAACTGGTCTTTATACAGTGTACCGTTAGGCTTCGGCCCGCCTTTACACTGTAGGACACTCACGGTATCTATTATTTATTCGTATAGTTCCCTGTAGGTCCCTGACCTATTTCCTAAGTCCCCGACTTAGTTATCTGTAGGTCCCTGACCTATTTTTGTTCGCGCGACTTTTAGTTTACCTAGTCTACTCAGACTCTTTAGTTTACCTCGTCTACTCAGAGTCTTTAGTTTACCTAGTCTACTCAGACTCTTTAGTTTACCTCGTCTACTCAGAGTCTTTAGTTTACCTAGTCTACTCAGACTCTTTAGTTTACCTAGTCTACTCAGACTCTTTAGTAGGTCCCTGACCTTACTCTTTAGATCAAAACAACAACAAAAAAAGTTGTCTTACCCCGGGTGTCCGATGTTTTGATGGTGAATCAGCCTTGTTCTAGGATCCCGTCACTCGTCCTCTCTCCAGTCAGTCCTGGTCTCACCAATGTCCAAACTGAGGTCTTTCACGGTTTCAGGATGTGTCCGGAGAGAGGAGGAGATGTTGGGATCCGGCTCGAAGGACCATTATATTATACGGTTTATCTATTCAATATTAAACACTTCAGGCTTTCGCACTTTGCTATTTTACGTTGGAAGTCGGGTGTTAGTGAATGATCCAGGGGCGCGTGGATGAAGTGACGGGGGGCAGAGGTAACTGAATGCTGGGTAGAGTAGTGGAAGTTTTGAGGAAATAGTTTTGGAGTTTGTAAAGAAAAAAAATAAGGAGAAGTGTGTCAGCAGAGCAAAATATGTAGGTGCACACTTTTGGGAAGCCTCTCGTGTGTGTGTGTGTGTGTGTGTGTGTGTGTGTGTGTGTGTGTGTGTGTGTGTGTGTGTGTGTGTGTTTGGCATCGGCATCGTCTTGTTTATCGCGGTGAATGTGGCAGGTGTTGCACATGAATGCTGTATAATGGTGAGACGCAGGTGAGCTATTGTCAGGAACGCTGAATGTCTAGACGGTCGCATCGAAGGAAGTTGTGCAACAGTGTAGTTGTTGTTGTTTGTTTGTTTATTTTTCTTTGCACCTTTCAACCGTCACAGGAAGAGCGTGACTTTTCAGTCGGGTGTATCACGTGTACTTTCGTTTCTCTAGAGCTGCACAACAAACAAACACATTTTTTTCCAATTCTTTTTTTCATTGTGACGAATAGAGTTTACATTTCATGCACACGCACGCACACACATAACAAGCTTTCACATCGTAGATAAAAAAAAAAAGTGCCAACTTGTTAAAACTGCTGAATGGACTTGAAATCATGATACGCTCGACATTTCGCAATTTCTCACAATATGTGTGGTGAACAATCCTGATTTCAGACGGTCACGTTAATCTTTTTTGGCGGGAACAGAGATCCTCTGTGTGTGTTTTACAGTAAGCTGACTTTAGAGGCTGTTTTGAAGTGATGTGTGTTTCAGTGCTAATTGGGTCATTTGTAACCGGAGTGGTGTGATCTGTCCCCCATGGATGAAGGTGTAACTTTTGGGCTGAGGAACAGTCCCGTGCCGGTTCGGGGGTTTCGAAAGGCGTCTAACATTGGCGTGAAAGGACTTGTAGGTTCAGCGGAGGCGTCGGACAGCACTTGAAAAGTCCAATTATGGGTCAGTGTTCTACAAATGATCTCATGACTCGTGAAGGTGGCTACATCTGTGAGTTTTGTAATATTAATCTCGAAATAGCGGAGGCTTTGCCAAAACATTTGAGTTTTTAATCGAAATTCATCATTCACAGCCGCTAGCTTGACTTCTGAAGGTTTTGTTCAGTATGGGAAACGTTGCTTTGTAAAGTTCTCAGACGGCGTAGCTTCAGGATTTACTTTGCAATGACTGCAACAAAATATGAAAAACAGTATTCAAACAAATATCAAGGTGTGGCTTTTTGTCATGATTTAAATGAGACTGAACTGAAATTATGCCATTTTGTCATTGTGCTAAAATGAATATAAATATTATATATTAAAATATATTTGCTAACCTACATCCTGTTGCCTGAAGTTTTTTTTTCTTTTCCAGAGATGGCTGAGAGGCTACACAATCCGAAGATAATGTATTGAGAAAAGAAAATTTACCATGTAAAGTTTTTTTTTTTTAATGTTTAAATTGCATTTGATTTACTGATATTAATGCCTTTTCTGATAATTATCTAAATGATGATGATGGTTTAGGGTGGACATTGGGCCCATAGGCCCCAAGATGATGGCAGAAAAGAACACATTTACAGCAGTACCTGGCGTTACCCTGGCATTAGACGTCTATAATACAGTCTACCACTTTAATGTGGCAAATGCCGCGAGCACACGGGTTGTACCGGTGGCAAAGGAGCGACATGCCTCCAGGTGAAGGTAGATACCCCTGAAGGAGTTGGTACACCACCGGGAATCCGTACATCCCGCTTTCCACCAAGTTAAATACTAACTGGCAATTTATGGTCTCGCCGTCTTTCACGTTTTCAGTCCGACCGGAAATGACGCGTGAGGTCAAACTGGCAGGTGAAAGGTCTCACGGGACGGGACAGGACGTGACCCCCCCTCCCCCCAAAAAAATAAAAAAAATAAAAATAAAACAGCCAACAACAACAATGTGCAACGGAAAAGCGGCTTTTGGGCTTTATTTTATGAAGCCACGAAAAAAGAGCAAGAACTGACAGCAGCACGTGCAACAACAACAACAACAACAACACAAGTGACTCGCGCGCTGTTTGCCGGTAAAGCAGCTAAGGAGAATAAGCTTGCGGCTAACAGCAGCAAAGAAGAGCTCAAAGAGATTGATAATGAGGTAAGTCAAGTTTATTCACAGTAGAGATATCAATTACACAACTGTAACTCCAGGTGTTTTATATTGGGTTTAAAAACCACAGTAACCCTCAGAGACCCGCCCACATTGCCGTCTTTCAGCAGCTGTAGCCACTTAGCTTTAAAACTAGACTGAAGATACTTCTATCATTTGAAACTTGCTGGTGTCAATGAGGACCTGCTGGGAAGAGGCTAAATAACATGACCTGCAGTGCCCCCCAAAAAAGACAGCAATGTGTCTGAGTTGTGTGTCCAAGGGTTAAAGGCTAAAAAAATAAATAAAAAATAAAATAAAAAATACAACAAACAGTTGAAAAATAAATAAGTAAAATATGCATAGGAAGCACCTGTACAGTGAGATGTAGTTCTCATCAACCTATTATTTATGACCTGTTTATTTGGTGATCTCATGTTTTTGATTTGTTCATAAATATTTCATATTTTGATGATCTCATAATGAAGATATTTTGTAAATCTGGCTCCTTAGAAGAGCCGGAGTCGTGTTTGTGTTTACATCAGCTGCTTTGTGAGTAAATAAAGTAAATAATAATAATCATCATCATCATAGTAGTAAATAACAGTGGTTGTTGTTTTATCATCGTTGTGTCTGTGTAAATCTGGCTTTCCTATAAAGCCAGTGCCGAGTCCTCTTTTCTGGTGTGTTGCACTAAATTCTAGGCTCACATGTTTATTAAACTATGGAAGAAATAAGGAGTATAAATGCAATGAAATGATGTCACTTAAAAGAGCATTAGTCAAACCTCAAACAATTGAAAAAGAAATGATTACAATCAAGGTGATTATGTAAGACTTGTAACAGGTCTAATCACAAACACTACTGAAATCTGGACCACTAAAATCCCGTAACAAAACAGACGTTTTCCTTTTAGGAATCATCCCGTGTGATTTCCGGTTCCTTTCAAAGGAGATATAATCAGAGGTTTGGTGTTGTCATAATCTTTCTTCACGTGTGGACTGAAGTATGGGTACAGCTCGTCTTGGAACGAGCACTCGGTGAACGAGAAGATGTGGGACTGAGCCGCTATGTCGTAGAAGGAGACGAGGCCTTCCTCGTAGTCCACGAACACGCCGACCTTCTCGGGTTTCTCTGGCGGGAAGAGGCGACGCGGCGGCGCCGTCAGGGCCGCGAACTTGTTGCCTTCGTAATGCGCCGTCACCCAGAAACCGTTGTCGGGCTTCAGCGTGAGTTTCCCCTTGCGGTCGGCTTTGCCGCTCGCCACGCCCAGATCCCAGCCGCTCTTGTTGCGCACCTCCACCTCCCAGTACGACCTCCCGGAGGTCAAGCTGTCGCGCGCCACCACGCCGCCGAACAGCTTGAACCTCCCGGGAGTGTCGTCGACTCCCTGGTCCTTCCCTCCGTCTATCACCTCCTTCCCGTCGTCAGAAAACATGAGGCGGCGGTGCGCGGTGGTCGGATCCAGCTTCACGTCCACTGTTAATTGGAGTTAATTGTTAACGGATTGTTAATTGGATTATATAAACAGTCTTTTTTTTCTTTTAAAGATCTTGTCAGGAGGAATTAAAATACACATATCGCATACCTGTAAACTCTGGGACTCTCTCAAGTTCTGTGGAGTGAGGGAAGAATTTTGGATCAATTAAAATCAACATTTTGCCTTTCAGCATTTAGACTTTATTAATCCCACAGTGGAGAAATGTAGTCGTCACAGCAGCGTTTACTGTCGTTAAGTCAAGTCTTACCAATGGAGGTTAGCGTCTCCAGTTCCTGTTGAATTTTTTCCATCATTGTTGCCATGGTTTTCCTCAGGGTGCCCAAGGACAGCGAGGTGTTGAACTTGACCTCCTTGTCTGTCATTTTGTTCGGGTCTGGAGGAGTCGGGTAGCTCTGAGAAAAAGAAGAGATGATCCAGAAATAAGGCCTTTTTTTTTTTTTTTTTTTTTTGATGATGAAGAAGTCATTTTATTGTTATGCAGCTCTTGACCGTGCACACTTTCCCTTCAGCCGTCAAACATCTCGTCTCGACAGTTGTCCGTTCCCGAGACGTTCAAAGCTTCCCTCTCACCTGCAGGAACAAGATGTGATCCTCCAGCGCAGATGTATCGTCCATCTTGGAGATGTTCATCTGGAGCTCTTCGATCTCTGCTCTCAGCTCGTTGCTGAGGTCCTCCGCTTCTTTTTCCACGACCTGCCTCCTTTCTTTTATCGGCTGAAGCATTCTCGCCTCCGCTTCCTTCAGGATGGTGAACATGGCGTTGAACACAGCCTTGATATTGCCCAACTCATCCTCCAGCTTGTCCTTAAAATGCACCCCCCCCCCCCCAAAAATAAAAAATCAGTGCATTCATTGTCTATTCGACATTTCCTTTTCTTTTTATTCTTTACTGTCCTGCATCTGGCACTGAGAGTTGATTTCTGAACTTGAAATCAACAATTAAATGTGATTAATCTGAAACGTTAGCTTCGTATTGAACTGCAGTGATTTGGTGCGAACGAATCTTGACTGTATTTCTGGGTCAGGTTTGGTGTTTGGCCCTCAAAGTTCCAATTCTCCTGACAGCACCACGGGTCGGACACGTCACGTGTGCGTTGCCGTTTTGTTCTTTGTCGGCGATTTGTCTGCCCAATTTTGTTGACTTCCTGATTTGATTATTTTCCCTTGATTCTGCACCTCTAGAGGTTAAACGAGGTCTAGTTTTTCTCAGCTTTGTGTGTATTGTTGTTCTTACCTACCCACAAATAACGTTGACATAGTTGGCCATGTTTAAAGTGGTAAAACATACCTTTATTCTCGTACTAATTTCATAACTGTTTTACATACAGTGTTTGTTAGTACTTGAAAGACCAGGAACTAACGACTTTGTCATAATAATAGACAAACAGGTGTTTTGTTCTGAAAGCTGACCAGATTCTTGATGCCGTGCAGCTCGATGCTACTTCTGTCAAAAAAACGATTAAACGCATATATATATATATATATATATATATTTAACTTCGACGGACCGGTCCGGTTGACTTTTCAAATCCCAGATCCGTCCTGACTTCGCGTCAGCTTACCTTGATGCTCTTGAGATCTGCGTCGATCTCATCCAGCTTTATTTCTCTCCCGTGAATTTTCTGCTGAAACTTGGCCTTGATCTCGTCAAGTTCAGCCTGTAGCAGACAAAATGCAAATTATTACGCAAAACTCTTCACATTTGCATCGTTTGTGTCGGATGACGTGACGTCAATATGAACTGCCGTCGAGAATTAAAACACGCGAGGGCGTTCCACGCGTCACTCTTACCTTCTTCGCGTCCCATTCGCATTCGGTGGAGACGACGTCCGCCAGACCATCCTCCATGCAGTGAATGCAGATGCAGATCTGCCGCCTCCTGTTGTACAGCTCTAAGGGGCGTCCGTGCTCCAGACAGGCCCTCGTGTCCAGATCCTCCACGGGCTCCACCAACTTGTGGCCCTTCAGCCTTTTGGACGTGTAATGGTTCTCCAGGTGGGTCGCGCAGAACGAGTTGAGACACAAGAGGCAGGACTTCTTCGCCCGCCGCTTCGGCGGCGCACAGACGTCGCACGCCACCTCGCCGGCACCGCCGCCGAACTCGTCCTCGTCCTCGTTCTCATCCTCGTTCTCGTTCTCATCCTCGTCCTCGTTCTCGTCCTCGTCCCTCGTCTTCACCCGCTGAGCGATCTGTTGGAGGACGACGTTCACCTCGGGGATTTTGCTCACGTGCGTCTTGCACAGCGGGCACACGCTTTCGTTGTACCGGACGGTGCAGTGGAGAAATTCCTCGCAGAAGGAGTGGCCGCAGAGCGTGGTGACGGGATACTCGAAGGCTTTCTCGCAGATGGAGCAGATCAGGTTGTCCTCCAGCGAGCGGCGCTCGGCGGTGGGTGCAGAAGTGGAGGCCATGTCTGCTCAAAGACAGCAACGGAAAGATTCACCAATTACAGATATGACAGTGAAGTGTCGGCGCGTGTTTTTTTTTTGTTGCTTTTTATTCAAATGTTTGAGGAAATAAAGCAGCAGCTTGCAAATTTAAGAGAGAAGAGAAAAAGGGTGATGGAGTCAGGGAAGTCAGAATGATGACATTTTAGAAATATCTTTTTGAAGCCAAACACTACCGGTAAAAAAAAAAAAAAAAAAAAAAAAAAGATATCACCATGAAACTTCCCCAGTTATTTATCAAAATTAAAATAATCATTTTTGAATTTGCATGTCTGCATATGCAAATGAGACTTTACGTAATTAAGTGTCGATTTGCATACATTTCCACAACATGAATGTAAAACCTTGGATGGAGCCGGGTTCAAAATCCTTCTGTCATTTTGTCGACATAGATTTCTCTTTTCATCATTAAAAAAAATCAGTAAATACTGTTAACAGCCCAAATATTTTATAAAAAATAAAGTTATTGTATAAATTAGGCCATTAATGATCTACGAACAAATCCCTCTGTAAAAAAAAATACTAACTACAATAATTTACAGGTCATACAAAACATAGTTACAGAAAAGGTCATTTAATTCCAGAAATTTAAATTCAATTTAACAGTTCTTGAGAATTTTGGATTTCAGAACTCCTTCCGAGTGAGAAACAATTCCCAATATATCATTTTAGATGCACAAATGTGCAATTAACTACAGTATAAAGTTTCTCCAGACCGTTGAATACTAGCACACGCGTCGCACCATCGTAGCTCCGAGGTATTAGTGATCCCACACCTGCTGAGTAAATCAACCTGGTGCGTGCGTGCTAAATCACCATACCCGAAAGTTACAAAAGTGTTGAACAAACACACCACGCAAGATCCACACAGTTTAAAAAGCATCTCACACTGTGAAGTCATTTGAAAAAAAAAAGGAAGGAACCATAAAGTCATGTTGAAGAAAAGAAGCAGAGGTGAACACCTTTTGATACGTTACCTTTCAGCTGTGGAGATGCTGCTGACTCCCAGGGCGTGGATTCTCCTCTCTTATCTTCACAGCCACGTCTTGGGCGTGTCTCATTCCTTTGGGAACTTTCCATCAGTGTTGAGTTTCGTTTCCTAAAGAATCGTTGCTCAATGCAAATGCCCATTTCCCTGTAAAACTGAAAGTAAACCCAAACTGCAAGTTTCATCATTGGTGAACGAGCCAGAGGCAGAACTCCCAACAAGCAAGTCAAAACGTGAATTTAATGATGTTTTCTTTCCTGGCAAAAGCACAATATATTACTTTTTCAGTCTTTGTTAATGACTAATTACTTCCCTTTATTACATCATCCATTCAGGTATAAGTTACATTCATGCAGCCAAGTTCACTTCATTTTTTTCATTTACTGGATCTTCATTCACCTTTTCTTTAAATCAGCATATATTGTCTTTTGTTTCAGATTCATTTCGACAAAAGAAATTGAAGTAGTTACAGTTCAGTGGGGAATACTATCGAATGTGAAATTAAAGGCAGACAGACTGTGAACTACAGGCTCGCATGGTTCCCAAACAAGCTTCAAGAATCTGCAGTGAACTTTGAAACGTGAAATACCAAAAATGCTTATTTAACTCTTAAAAACGGTTTACAAATGCTCACAGGAGAGCCAACTGCCGACGTAACGCTGTTAGTTTTGGCCATTATCTTCATGACGAAAAATGTGGGAGTGAAATGATTCTTCTTATCTGTAGATGTGAATTTCTTCATCATTTTAGAGAAGAACACTGCAAAAAGAAAAAAAAAAAAAAAAAAAAAAAGCTTCGTTCCAGCACTCCTGTCGACTCGTCAGTTTTTCAGTTGTTAAGACGCGTGTAGAAATCTCTGCAGAGACGAGAGAGTCGAGGTCAGTGGTTGTTGTGCCGTGTTTAATGTCCCAAAAGCTATTTTGATAGGGAAATAATGAGTTCAACGATTTGATCTGCGATCTGCCTGATATAATACCCGTAAGAAATGGATGTTGTCTTCGGCCTGCGAGAGCTGCTCCAGCTCGGCGCTTCTCCTCTGCAGCTCATCGATTTCTTCTTCCAGCTGTTCGACGAGCTCTTTACTCTGCGTCTCTTTTGGATTTTCTCCGCCGAGCTCCGCGGACAGTTTGATTTTCTCCGCTTCACTCCGTCTCTCTTGAATCTCTTGCTGGAGTTTCGTCTTTCTCCGTTTCAGGCTAACCTGTGTGGTTGAAGACATCAACGTCAGTACCGCCGAGTCGGCTCGTGACGAACTACAGACACGTTGGAAGTGACGTAAAAAGGAACCGGTGGTTAGATGGTTGTTCTCCGAGTGTTGCATGAAGGTTTCGCTCTCATTAACTTTCCATGTCGTTTGGTTTGTTTTGCAATCGGGATCATTGTTTGATTAACGGTGGTACTTTGTATAATCGGAACATTTTTGAAACCTTCGTGTCAAGTCTGCGGTTTTAGAACCGGGCGCCGTTAAAAACAGCGGAAATAAGGAAGAACGACAGTCGCACGTACTAATCGATTTTCTTCATATCATAACGGCTATTCGAATATTTCAATATTTGAAAATCATGTCCCGTCCCTATGAAAAACAAAAGTAACTTTTTGTCAAACATCATTTGCAAATAGAGACAGTTATGGACTTATCCTAAATGGCAATTTTATTTAACAGCAGTTTTGTATTTAGCTCAAGCACAGAAGACTACAAACTCTCTGCAGAATAAAACTTAAAGTTTGTCAACACCAGCCATTATAAGATAGCGGTCATTCCAGGCTATGCTTAAAATCCCTGTTTAATAACTTGAATGTGTTTTTTTTTTAATTATTTTTTATTTATTATTATTATTATTATTATTATGCTTGTGAATTCAACTGTTATTTTGAAAGTTGCATAGTCTCACTAAAATCTTTTGTCTGTAAAAATCAGTATTCCCGTTTCACAAGTGTTTACGCGACTGCATCGCGCTTTTATTATACTCCACCTTCATCTTCGCCGCCTCCCTGCTGACGGAGACCAAGTGGTGGCCCCTGTGCTCCGTCTGGGCACACATGGCGCAAATGCACGTCCGGTCACTCCTGCAGAACTTCTCCAGCCGCCTCCCGTGCAGTTTACACACCGAGCCCTCCAGGTTCTTCACCAGGCTGATCAGCAGGTGGCGCCCGAGATCCTCCCTCTGGTAGTGAGTCTCCAGGTGAGGGGCGCAGTACGACGCCAGGCACGCCAGGCACGACTTGACCGCCGGGCGCTCTGCGGGGCAGAAATCGCAGGGAACCTCTCCGGCTTTTAAAGGCGCGGGCGCGTCGCCGGTCCGTAGCGTCCGGTCGGTTTGGAGCTGCGGCCTGGTGGGGAAGACGGCCTTGCACAGGGGGCACTGACAGGCCCCGTGAATCCTCCAGTACTCCCCTATACACCCCAGGCAGAAGCCGTGTCCGCAGGGGAGGGAGGCCGGGCTGCTGAACTCATCCAGGCAGATGCAGCACTGAGGAGGCTCCGACATGTGTGTATACATGCATGCAACTCTGTCGAAAAACACAAGCGTGGTGTTAGCTCGGGGTCGACCTGCATGGCTTTTTCAGGTTCGATACCGATCATTGGTCATTAAAGACACCCGATGAACCCACGTGTTTGCAGCAAAAGTACAAATCTTTATGTCAAAATTCGGAATAACAAAACTTATTTGAAATGACTTTAAAAATAGAAATGCTGCCACTATGTAATCTTATTATGAAGGTACATATTGCAATGTGGGCTATTTATTGTGAATAATAAAAAAAAAAAAATACTGAAGCACCAGCAGGATGTGCTTGCGGTTTCTCCATTGATAGTTTAACTTTGGGTTTTTTATTGCGTAATGTGTGTGTGTGTGTGTGTGTGTGAGAGAGAGAGACACACACACACACACACACACACACACACACACACACACACACACCTCCCTGCATTGTACACACGAGCAGCAGCACAGAAATTAGCGCGATTTTCAGTGACATAAAAATGCATGAGCGACTCTCACACTGGCGCTGAAACGAAGCGGCAGCACCGGGACTCGGTAAATAACTGAAGATCTGGTGTGTTTTTACCGGCGGTGGTCGGTGAAACACTGACGAGTCGCTACCGGTGTGAGACGAACTTCAACGAAACACAACGTGTTGTCGTCAAACTGTGAAAAAGAGCAATTAAATATGACGTGTCGTTCCTGCAACTTGAGCGTGGTGTGTTTTTGAACTTCTGTTTTCCCTTTGAAACGCAGCTCCGATCAGCTGCTGGAAGCTTTCTCTGCCACTGAAGCGAAAGCGAGCTTCCTCCGTGGCGGAGAGAGGTTCTCAGCGTCGATTGGCCAATACTCGTAACCAATCAGATAAAGCCGTGGGCGGGACATTGCGCAACACCCGCAGACGGAGAGAGACGACGCATCAGAGCCGAAGCAGCGCATTTTGACGTGAATTCGTTTGATCGGCGGGTGAATACAAAAAAAACAAAACCAAAAATTCAATACCAATAATCGTAAAAATGCTAAATATGTTATAAGTGTTAGCACACACCAACCAAACTCTTCAGTAATTGGAAAACCACAAAGCAATTCATCCCGGCTCAGAAATTACTCGTGAGGCCCTGTAGAGGTCATAAATATGCGGGTAATAGTGATTCAATACACAAATACATCTGTAATGAATCAAGCCTTCTATTCGTGTAAGTACGCCATTCATTCAGAAGAGTTGAGAAGAAACTACATCAGCCTCTGATTTCAAAACATTGTACATCCGCCAGCCAATCACAATCCAGATGAAGATGAATCCAAGATGACTGGTGGACTTCCATCATTTGTCAAAAATATCCTACAGGGTTTACAGTCATGCTAAATTTCCGCATGTCGAATCACGTTTTCGACACTTCACAGTCTAAATATCAGCAGCTGCTGAAAATGAAACGGATTCATTCAGAACTTTCGTGAACCATAAACAATGCAAACAAGTTCTCGTGAATGTCAACACACGTCAGTTTAATAACAGAAACTTCCCTTATAAATATCTGAACATTCAATTCAAATATAGAACTCAACCTACCTTTCTTGTGTTTCTTGTAACTACGATTTTGTCTTTGCTGACGATTTAAGAGAGTTGATCTGTCGGTTCCTGCTTCGATGGGTACACAGACACGCCTATCACTGGCACTGCTGGGAAAAAGAAAAAGAGGGGGCGGCCCTTTTGGACTTTGTTGTTTCCTGGATGCTCATTAAGCCATATATGCCTGTCCATGTGTACATGATAAAACGGAGGTGAAGTTTCCTCACAGGCGTTCAGCTGAAGCTCCAAAAAAGGGCAACAGATAGGAATGATCTGTTTACGTCAGTCATGCAAACACACACATTTGGAGCGTACTTGGCTTTTATTCTGGTGAGGAAAGGCAATAAATGCTTAATACAAGTTTTAAAACGAAAGAAGTTTCTTTTAAGCATGGCAAACAAATTCCGGAGGGTTCCCAGACCCATTTATCCATTCGGTGAAATCGGGTTCTGGTTTGCAGCGGGGTATATGTAGGGTGGTAACGTGTTTTACGGCGGCGGCGGTAGAGGCTACGCTTTCGAGGGCCGCGCCCAACTCTTTCGAGACGCCGGAAATCGGAGTGTTGAAGACGATTGGAGGGCCTCGAATCATGGAGACGCTGGAAATCAGAGGGCTCCTCCGCAGTAGGGGTGGGGGGTGCGGGCGTGTAGGAATCACTCCGTCTTAAATCCTCTTGTCTTCAATTTCTGACTGTAAAGTTTGAATTACGGACGGAACCTTAATGGTTATTTTCTTCCATTATTAACAACGATCTGCTTCAGATGAAGTAAAAGACAACAGATTATTTGATCTCCCTCAATCTGACAGACATCCTCCAGGCTGCTGCCCCCATAGCCAAGACTTCTTGCGGGACTTCCTCGTCGACGGATAGTTCAGCTGTTCTTCTTCTTCTTCTTCTTCTTCTTCCCCTCCTTATCGCTCCGGTTGGGGAAGAACTTGGCCTTGCCGGGGATGACCCGAGTTCTTCTGCCATAAAAACCGAGAGAGAATTATCAATCAAATCAGAATATTCTGCTTTGAGGTTAAACAACAAACATAAACTCACCGCTGATTGGAACTCCTCCGTCTGATACCTGCAGTGTGTGAGGCGTCACCAGAACCTCAGACGTCTCCCTACGGATTGGCCGAGACAGTTGTGCTTCTGGGATTATTATGACATCATCAGACGCTTCCTGAATTTGTCGGGTGTCGGGGATGAGTATGACATCATCAGGCGCTTCCTGAATTCGTCGGGTGTCGGGGATGAATATTACATCATCAGGCGCTTCCTGAATCGGTTGGGTGTCGTTGATGTTATTTGCATCGTCCGTGCTGGTGTCCATGCTCTCATCACTTAATGTCATCGATGAAAAAAAGTTTTAATTAAAAAAAAATAAAAAAAAACTTACAAAAATGAAGACATAGTAGTAATATCAGTAATAGTAAAAAACTTTGAAATGCAAGAAAATATTTTTTTTTATTGTCAAAAGCCTCAAGAAAAAAACAGCAGCAATGTGGCAGATAATTCAAATCATCTATGCCGAGTTTTGAATGCATGTCATTTAAAAGGAATTCATGCAAATTAACCACAATAAAGTGTAAAGATTCACCTTCATGGAACAAGGCGCTGAAAGCCTCTGGTGATGTTGCATTAATTACAGCAGCAGTATCTAAAAGTCAAAACGGTTTGTTATTAAGATTCGGATTCTGTTTAAAGCAGGTTTTTATTTAAGAACAACTTACTTGAATTACGCCGCGTAGATTTACGTGGTCTGAAGTTTGCCCCTGTAAGAGGAAGTCGCTCTGTTACAATTTTTTTTTTTTTAAGTCATTATTTAAAGTTAGTAAAAGACACGTACGATCCATCCCGTCTTTCTGTGATTCAGGTCCTCTGAGACGGATCTCGCTCCGACCTCCGAGGGAGCAGTTCCAACTCCAGATAAGAGGGACGACCACTGCAGACTGCGTCAAAGGTCACATTGTTTTTAACTTCAAGCATTCGTGGATTGAAGTAGTTGTAGAAAAACATAATGCAAATACAAACATATTATAGTGTCATATAAAGTTAAATTTCAGCTGTTGAGATTCTCCCATCTTACAGGCGTCTGCTTTCTCTTTGTCTTCCCTCTGAGCGTGTGCACTTCTTTCGTGTGTTCAGTTACATTCCTCAAAAGGGAAGTGAAGGGAAGGAAGCAACTATGCATCCTTCATCACGGGGAAAATACTTTTCCTTTGTCCTTCAAAATAAATGCGCAGCATCAGAAATTCTTTAGACTTCAAAATAAAAGTTTGAATTATTTTCCCACTGAACTCCAAGGGGTCGCGACCCACCAGTTGAGAACCACTGCGTTAAGTGACCACAGCCTGCAGCCTGTTAGCTTAGCTCAGCACAATGACTGGAGACCCTCGGAAACGGCTAACAAAGCAAACACACAATCTGACTACTGTAGATGTGCTGCTGGGGATTACTTCATCATTTTAGAAAAGAATACATGAAAAAAAAAAAAAAAAAAAAAAAAAAAAAAAAAGCTTAAATCGTCAGTTCTTTGTTATTAAGCGATTAAATAAATAAATAAAAAAATAAAAAAAAAAATCTAATAGTTCGAAATTAATTTCAAATAGTAGTTTTGCTTGAAATGCCCATCCCTGATTGTTTGTGTATTTTATTATTGTGAGTTCAACATGCACAAGCTGATGAAAATGCAGAAATTTTGCCTGAAAAAGGCATATTTACCCACAAGTCTTTTAGGCAAACTAACCAAGTTTATTTGTATAGCACATTTCAACAACAAGGCGATTCAAAATGTTTCACATAAAACCAAGAGCAGTGATTAAAACATTAAAAACAGTGATTGGAATATTAAAAACTGTGATTAAAACATTAAGCAAGCTAAAAAAAAAAAATAGGATAAACGTTACAGTGCAGTTTAAGACATCCTCAAATCTGATTCAGTGAAAGGAAGCAAACAGAAAAGTCTTGAGTCTTGATTTAAAGGATCTGAGAGTTGCAGCAGACCTGCAGGTTTCTGGGACTTTGTTCCAGATATGTGGAGCATAAAAACTGAAGCTATCATGTAGTGTATATTGCATATTTTACAGGGTGTCATCTGTAAACTGAAGGTGTGGCGTCCAAGAACGGTGTTGCAACACTGGCTCAAAATTGCCCTTTTTAGATCTCAAACTTTACTGAAGTTCAAATTACTCAACAACGCATCTGTTTTACTTGCAGCGAATTTCGAAGGCTTTTCATCTCAGAGGACCTAATTGGAGTTGTAGGTTTTGACTTTACAACACTCTTCTTTTATTCAGCTGGTTAGAGAGGAGGTTCATGAGAAAGGGAGGAAATTTGATACATTTCTGATCAGCAACGGCTCAGATTTCTTTGCCCCACTGTGCAGATAAAAGTACGGGAAGAGTTTCTCTGTGAAAGACTCGCCTTTGAACGAGTAAATATGCCGCTTCTCGTTCACATCGTAGAACGAGACTCTGCCGGCCTCGTAGTCAAGATAAACGCCGACACATCTTGGCCTGGGACACAGGTGGAGGACCGTGTCGGGTTTGCAATGGACTTTGTAATCAAATCCCTCTTTTCCGATGGCAAAGAATCCGTTTTCTTTTACCACAGGGACCTTTTGTTTTCTTTTTACTGTTTCCTTGGCAACGCCGACATCCCAGTCGTTTCTCCGGCCCACTTGGACTTCCCAATAGTGCCGGCCAGAGGTGAAGCCCTTCGTCCCTAAAACCATGGGATACGTGAATCTGTTTGAGTCCTCTAAGAAAGGGGAGCGTGCGATTTTGTAGTACTTGAGACGAGTCCCAGATTCAGTCACCGCGAGGTGACCGCCAGCATTGGACGGGTCGAAGGTCACCGATTCTGGGGGAAAAAAAAAAATAGGTTGAGCTGAAGCTGTCATCTTTGGTAATCATCACTGAAAAGTACATTTAATATATTTATGATCTCACCTTTGTATCGTCTCATTCTGCTCAGTTCTGTAAGACGCGGAAAGACGACGGCACAATTATGGCGAACTCATGACGTCTTCGCGAATAAGACAAATGCAGCAGATACTCACCGGTGTCTGTCAGAGCTTTCAGCTCCGCCTGAAAACTGTGCACAAGATGACCCACGGCTCTCCTCACCGTCTGCACACACAGCTCTGAGTAAACCTTGATCCGGGACCAGTCCTTGGTGTCTGAGATGCTGCTCAAAGCCTGCAGAGACTTAAACGATGAAATACCCACGTTTTTAAAAAAAAAAAAAAATTTTAACTCGGTAGAAATGGGTGTTTTTTTTGGAAAAAAAAATGCAACAGCGGCGGAAAACAAGATAAAGACTAAAGAAATTTGTGGCACCTCTTGTGAACATGTCGTAAACTTGCATCATCTAGCAGTGAATGTTTGTGGCTCATGTAGGTGTTATGACATGACATTATCCATTGGTTTGTGAACTGCTGTTTTGAAGCTACAAGTCTGGCATTTTGGCCGTCGCCATTTTGATTTTCTTGGAGGCAGTCGTGAGCATATTTGGACAAGCTGAGGAGGAGCGAGGGGCGGATTTGACTGAAAAACCAAAGACACGACATATGCCAATCTATACTGGCAACCTGGGGAGCCAGCGGGGGATCTGACTCCATCTGATTGGAAACCCGGTGATACTACGTCACGCCCACCGATGGCCGTCACCCGACTGCGCCACAGGCCTGCCAATCAAACAGACACGCCCCCAAAAACACGGCTTTTTGAAGCTTATTTTATAATTAATGACGGATTATTTTCAGATGGACGGCCAGAAAACAAATAAGAGAGCGACTCTAACTAACCACACTAAGACAACTCGTGGAGAAATTTGATTCACTGAGAATCTTTTGAGACTTGTTGAATGGGAGTCCATGGAGCTTTTTGGAACCAAACCTCTAGCGGCACCCGGTGGTATCGCAGCGTAAGGCACTTCTGCATCGGCCTCATTTTCAGAGCCGGAAGCTACGTCTACTTTTATATGCAGTCTATATTGGTGCCGGATTTGTTTTGGAGCCAGCCCCCCAGTGGCCTTCAGCGGTATAACACTTTTAAGCCACTTCCCAATCGGCTTCATTTTTCAGACCCACAAACTTCGGCCAGTTTTATATTGTCGACTAACCTGCAGAAGCTGAAGGTGGTCTTCACTTTGTGCGAGCTCCTCCAGCTGCGAGTCTTTTCTCTGCAGCTCTGCGATTTCCTCACGCAGCTCTCCGATCATCTCTTCGTCTTTGTCTTGTGACTTTAGGAGCTTTTTGTTGATGTTGGATATCAGTTTAGTGTGCATCTCTTCTAGCTTATTCATCAGAGTACGGAAGAGCTCATCACTGAATTCAATCTCTCTGTTTATGTTCTCCTGTCATAGAAAATGATGATATTAGAAAAGATTTACATTCATGTTAAATTTTGCATGTACAGAAATACTCACTTTCCTCATTTCGGAGGAATCCGTGAATGCCTTTATCTTTTCCATTCTTTCTTCGATCATCAGTTTGATCTGTGCTTTTTTAGACTCAATATTTTTCTACAATGCGGAATTACAAGACAGTAAATGTGATTAGTTCTTCATTTAAAGGGCACGGCTGTCTTTTAAATATAATTTTAGTGGAACAAAATGAACCAGAATTTCAAAAAGCGAGCGTCTTACTTTCTGCCGAGCCCCTTCCTTTTCGACAGGCACCGTGTCGTGGTCTTTGTGGTCCGTCTCGCAGCACAGCAGACAGACGCACGCCTGCTCGTCCCTGCAGAAAAACTCCAGCAGCCTCTCGTGCTTCTCACAAATCCTCTCCTCCAGATTCTCCAGCGGCTCGATCAGCTTGTGCCTCATCAGGGAGGGAACCCTGCGGTGAGACTCCAGGTGGGCCTCGCAGTACGACGTCAGACACACCAGGCACGACCTCGAGGCCTTCATCTTCGAGGCCACGCACACGTCGCACTTCACTCGCCACGGCGCTTCGGCCGTTTCAAGCGTCTCCACTTTTCTCCTCTTGATCTGGGCTGAAATCTCGGCCATGACCGTGTTCGTGGAGAACTCGGGCCTCGCGTAGAACCTTTTGTTACATGTCGGGCAGCAGCACAGCTCGCTGCGCTCCCACTGCCGGCTGAGGCAGGAGTTGCAGAAGTTGTGACCACACGGTGTGGTGACCGGGTCGCTGAAGACGTTCAGACAAATCGGACACGTGAACTGACCCTCGGGCAATGAAGCAAGGCCACTGAACGCTGACATTATGGGAATCGCTGTGGGAGAAAATGTGATCGATAAGCTTCTTTTAGCCTTTTTACATCAGATGAAATCTAAAAAATGTTTTTGTCATATACTGAATGTAGAAACGAAAACTGGGAGAAAAGTTTGATAGGTATTTCAAAATTTCTATTTCAAAGCTGTCAACAATGCCAGTCCGGACCCGCCCGGTGAGTCATGTTCATGTGAATCCGCTTTCACATCCTTATTCTGCAAGTATAGAATAAGGATGAGTAATGTTCTTACAGCTCTGTATTTTAAGAGCCAAAACAGGACAGAAAAGGCAAAATTACCCAGAACAAAGACTCACCTGACGAAGGAGAGGTTGAAACTGACTCTCAAATGCAAGATCATACGCCGCAATTCAGTCACTGACAACAATCCACACTGAAATTGTTTTATAAAGGAACCCGGAGAAGTTGGGGCGGCTCCAATCACTTTGGTGGGTGTGGTCAAGTTGTGTAATTTTACTGAAATGAAACTTAAAATAGTTTTTGATCACGCAGAAAGAGGTGGTGGCAATTTTGAGCATGTTTGAGAACATTTATTGTTGTAAACACTTCTCTAGCAGAACACAGCTTTCACAGGATCAGATACGCTAAATATCAACATGCATTTATGAAACCAGATGAGTGAAAACAAAACTTTTCTTTGGCTTCTTTTGACATCTGAGAGCTGAATGAGAAGATACCACTCTTGTGTCTGTGCAGTAAACACTAAGGTGACTCCAGTGGCCTGCTAGCGTAGCTTAGCATAGGGCTGGAAGCAGAGAGAAACGGCTATCTTTTAGGCAATAGCATATGCTTTTCACACTGGGAGCTGTTAGCCTCGTCTTAAGAATGCTTTCACACTAGCACAGACCAAAGTGGGCTAACCCCGACTTTAGCTGGCACCGTTTCGACTTTTCATACAGCATATTCTTAGCTCAGAGCTATCGTTAGCCCTGGGCTAAAGATATACAGCTTTAAAAGCCCATCAGTCTACCAACACCTCCGAAGTTCCCCAAACAACGTTATATTCTTTTTCTTTGTAAGCCATACAAAAACCAAAGAAATATTCCTCAACCAAGCGGCAGCCAACAGCGACAAGGACACTAAGCCCCGCCCACCGATAACCTGAAACTTGATAGACACACCCCCAAAAAACATGCTGCTTTTTAATCGATGATGTGATTATTTTCAGATGGACCGCCAGAAAACTACCATCAGAAAGCTCGTGTCTTTAGCTAACAACATCATAATAAGAACATGTGTTGACTTTGTGTTTCATGAGAGAAGTTGAATGGGAGTCTATGGAGCTGGAGGCTTTGAGGAGCCGACCTCTAGCTGCACTCGTTGGTGTTGCAGTCAACACATGAATCGGTAAGCTTAAGAGTCTTGTAGATAGATTTTGTAAATTCGTGTCAGAGCCGTGCGCTTCAGTCTTTGCGTTGATAGCTAACTGGCCTCTAAGACAACATTTAGCACACTGATGTGAGAGCGGTATCTACATCATCAAACCTTTAGCAACAGAGCAAGTAAACGTATCTCCCAAAATGTCAAACTATTCCTTTAATTACTGAGCTTTAGAAGTCAAAAAGTCCCCGAGTCTTTAAGGTGTGACTACTAGACAATCCAGTCTGTTTTCACTTCCGTCAGCGCTCTTCTCTCCACTGATGGGTTCTTTTTTTTTTTTTTTTTTTTTTTTCTGGTCAAACTCGTCCTTAGCTTTGCTTGATGAGGCTTTTCTCGTTCGCAGCGCAGATCACCATGGTATCCGAGGCCTTGTCGCAACAGTACAGGTAGAAAAAGGGCATGATCTTCTCCGTGAACGTGTCTTCCAGCGTGTAAATGTGGGTCCGAGCTCTCACGTCGTAGAACGACACCTGGCCCTCCTCGTAGTCCACGTAGACGCCCACTCTCCTGGGCTTCGGGTCGAGGGAGAGCGGTAGCGGCGGGGACGTGGACACCCGGTACCCGTGGCCTTTCTTCATGGCCAGAGCCCAGTAGCCTTGTGCGGTGCTCACAGAGATCCGGCCCTTCCTGTTGACGGAGGACTTGGCCACGCCCAAGTACCAGTCGTCCTTGTCGCCGACCTGGACCTCCCAGTAGTGTCGGCCCGAAGTGAAGCCCTCCCGGCCCAGCACGATGACCACCGTGTCAAACCGGTCGGCGTTGTCCGGGAGGTCCTGCCAGGCCCCCAGGTGTCTCACCTGATGTCTGTCCTGAGAGAGCTGCAGCCACGGGTTGGCTGTGTCGGGGTCCAGGATGACGTCCACTGCAGACACGTGAGACACAACGAAGGATTTTTATTTTGCTGGATCGTTTTAATATGAAAAAATAGAATAATAATAATAATAATACACTTTATTTGTATAGCACCTTTCATACAAGAAATGCAGCTCAAAGTGCTTCAACAGCAGAATTACATGCGGTGTTTTACATAAAAACAGATATAAAGGAACATTTAAAAATATAGAAAAGAAATGAGATGCAGAAGAACATAAAATGCATAAAATCAAACACAAAGAGTTAAAATATAAAATAAGCAGTATGCATTTTAAAGGACGCGAATACAGATGTCTGAAAGTAAAAGAAAATGTACCTGAATATTTCAGAATTCTTTTGATCTCTGTAAAAAAAGACAAATTACCCGTCAGTCCTGTTGAGTTTCATGTGGACGTGCTCTCAACAGAAACATATGGAAGACGGCGTATATCGGCACGTTAAAGGAAATCCTACCGCTGTCAGACAGCTTGTCGATCACGTCGCTCAACGCGGCCTCCACCTTGGACACGGATCTCCTGATCATGCCGACGCACGTGTCGGTGGGAACGCTGGTCTCAGACCAGTCTTTAACCGCTGGAGGAGTGATCAGGGCCGGGAAGCTCTGCACAGACGCACACAGCACGAGATTCAGAAACAAAATCTGATTTTTAATGCATAGTTCATAAGGCCGTGGTGATGTTTTGTTTATAAAAACTTTGAGTCCTAATTATCAGGATTTTTCCCCTTTTTCTTTTTTCTTTTTTCTTTTCTTCAAACAAACTAAACCATCACATAGATTTAAAGGTAAATATCTACTTAGATTCTTTGGGAGTTTCTAATCTCCCAAGTTTATTTTAAATCCCATTTGTTTGGATTGCAGTACAGTGCAGAACAGAAAGAGGGCACTGTTGTTCCAGCACTGTGCTACTACGTTCGTAAGCAGGTGGTGGAAGAAGTTCATTTTTTCCATAATTATCCTCCTCGATAATAACAATGCAAAACAGAACAAAACAACAGTCCCACCTCAGCAAGAGATCTAAAGAGAGAAGCACTCAAATGGCACTCGTTAGAATCACGGATGATTTCCAAATCCAGATCTATACTTTAAAAAAAAAAAAAACTTTCAGGGGTAAAAAGCTCAAACTGGCATTCGACTTGAAGCGATCCCCGACCGCCCTCGTGAGAAATCCTCTCCCACCTTTAGGAAGTGAATGTGGTCGGTCCGAGCCACGTTCTCCAAGTCCGTGTTCCTCCTCTGCAGCTCCGTGATTTCCTGCTGCAGCTCGGCGACGAGTCCCTCGGCCCGCCGCTCCGTCTGCCGCTGCTTCTCCTCGATGACCAGAACCAGCTCGGCCTGAGTCCTCTGGATGGAGCGCACCAGCTCCGAGAACACCTGCATGCTTTCCTCGATCTCTCTCTGAGCGCTCGCCTGACAATACAGAAGCTCTGTGTTGAATAATCCTGTGCGTGTGTGTGTGTGTGTGTGTGTGTGTGTGTGTGTGTGTGTGTGTGTGTGTGTGTGTGTGTGTGTGTGTGTGTGTGTGTGTGTGTGTGTGTGTGTGTGTGTGTGTGTGTGTGACAACAGTCTGCCTTTGATCCCATGCGGACTCACTTTGTTGAGCTCCAACGAGTGTTTGACCTCCTCCACCTTTTTCACTCGGTCCTGGATCATCTGCTGGACGTCTATTTCTGTCCTTTTCAGCTGCGCCTGCGAAGAATAATCTCACGTGAACGCGGCCGACGACGGGCGCACGCCCGGTACCGGGAAAAGACACTCGGCGTGAACTCGGTTGGCGATCGTTTGCTCGTTGGGGAGAGTTTGTTTTTTTTCTTTTTTAAACGGTGAAGCTAAAAACTAACCGGGCCGTAGACCGACACGCTTGCAGACCCGGTGGCCTTCACTCTGGATTACGCAATAATCTCTGGTGTTCACAGACTCACCGTCGGTTCGGAGTGAGGTTGTGTGTTCATGTTTACGGCTGGAGGCACGCTTAGACGTGAGAACAGATTTCTATTACATGACACCCGACAGCGTCCGTGAAAGAACACATCATTTCAAAATCACCGTGGCGGATGTGAGTCACACGATTCTTACGTAATCACCCGATTGCACCTATTTGAGCAGGGTGTCATTATTTAGCATTACTGCTCCACTTCTTTCGATTCGTCTGTTTAACAGCAGCAAGATGAAAGTAACAGAAATGTCATATTTCTACATTGAGGATTGACTGGCACTCTTTTAATAACATCTCCTTGCGTCCCTTTTGTTGTTATATTGTTGTTGTGACGTTGTTCTATCTGCCCCGTGCAATATTTGTTCACCAAGGCTAAAAAGAAAACAGAAATGCAATTTTAATTCAAACATTTCTACGCGGGGAAGTTTCTACCGTGACAGCTGTTTCGCCGTCCGACCTTCTGAACTGCGCGTTTGGCCGACGACCGACGCGTCTCACCTTCTTGTCCGTCCACTCTCTCTCCACAGGGACGGTGTAGTGCGCCCTGTGGTCCGTCTCGGTGCAGAGGACGCACACGCACGTCTGGTCCTTCTTGCAGAACAGCTCCAGGAGCCTCTGGTGCTTCGGACACATCCTGTCCTCCATGTTGGCGACGGGCTCGATCAGCTTGTGCTTGGTGAAGCGGGCGGCGTGGGACTTCAGGTGCTCCTCGCAGAAGGAGGTCAGACACACCAGGCAGGACTTGACCGCCTTCGGCCGGCCTTCGCCGAGGCAGACGTCGCACAGGACCTCCTCCCAGGACGGAGGCGGGGTTACGGAAGAAGGAAGCGACGGTAAGGCTCGCGCCGCGGCGGGGATTTGAGGCGAGGGCGGGGGAGATGTTTGGGGCGGCGGAGGCGGCGGACGCAGAGCCGAGACTTGGGGTGACAACGGAGGAGAGGTTTTAGGTGCTGATGTCGGAGGGATTAACGCCGGTAGTTCCTCTTGTGGGGACCTTTTCTCGCCTTGTTTCTCCTCCCTCTTGCTCCTCTCCTCCTTCTCCTTCTCCTCCTTCTCCTTCTCCTTCTCTTTCTCCTGCTTCTGCTTCTCCTCCTTCTCCTTCTCCTTCTCTTTCTCCTGCTTCTGCTTCTGCTTCAGCTCCTCCAGAAGCTGCTGCCTCTGATCTTTCTCCAGAAGCCTCTCCTCATCCTCCTTTTTCCTTCTCTCCATTGTCTTTTCGTCTCGCTCTTCGCCACTCCTCTTCCCGTCCGCGTTCTTCACCCTGATCTCCTTGAACTGCTCGGCGATTTCCCTCAAAACGTGGTTGACGCTGATGTCGGGCCTTTTGTAGAAGGACTTCTTGCACATGGGGCACTGGTACAAGGGGCTGGTCTTCCAGTATCCCAGGATGCAGCCCTGGCAGAAGTTGTGTCCGCAGGGGATGGAGACGGGGCTGGTGAAGACGTCCAGACAGATGGAGCAGTGCACCTGCTCTTCGGAAAGGTTGCCAGTGGTGGCCATTCCTACACGGCGGAGAGGCAGGGTCATTTTCAGCGCAACGGGGCATCAAACCTGCTGTGATATTGAGGTCGCGAAGATTAGACGGTAGCAATTTGTTAGGGTCATCTGCATGCAAATCTACAAAGCAAAGCATGATGGGACTCATTTATCAATACAGTTTTCTGGCAATTCACAATTTTGTGCAACTTTAAAAAAAAAAAAGTTTTTATAAATGAGTCCAGGGAGTCTTGAGGGAAGTGTTGTTGGACCAAATATTTGTGCTTTTCTTGTTGTTTTTATTGAGCTTGACGGATACATGTACATTTTTGGGAGCTTAAAAAAAATCTTATTAAGACATATCAACTTATATTCATACAAAAACATATAAAATAAGCAAAGTTTTTATTATGTATTTCGTGTTTATCTCCTAAAATATATAACATACATAAAAGGACTTTTACCGTTATACATCTCTTTAGCGCTCTCTGGTGGACAAATTATGTAACGGCGACACTGTTTTTCAATTTCTGCACTGCAATGTTTAAAAATATAAGATAAGACTTTAAAAAAAAATCCCAGAGTGAGAGAATTTAGTCGTCAAAGCAGCTCATGGATACAGAAGAAAAAAAAATACAAAGAAAAAAATCACAAAAAAAACAAACTATAAAAATACAATAGAACCAAAAAAAAAAAAAAAAATGTAAAACAATAATTTATGACGAATGTATAAATACACACACAAACAAGCTATATACATGAAATACACGGAATACACCTTTTACCTGTTCTGTGAAAAAAATTACATGCTTAATAACATAATAATAACATTATATATATTTGTGTGAATATATATAGGTTTCTGAACGAAAGAAAAAATATGATTATTGTTGCTCGTTGGTCAACAACTGTATTGTGTGTTGTACAAACTATATGTATATTGCAGATGGTAATTCACATTAGTGGTATGGTTTTGAGCCAACAAATACAATATTACCAATACACCTGCAATAAGCTAAATTCAGAGGATAATATCTTGTAATAGTTTGAACAAAATAATTTGCACATTACATGAAGTGAAAGCTAAATATAACGCTTGTTTGTGTGCTGGTACTCTGGCAGTGTGTCTGTGGAGCTGCAACTACGTGAGTTTGCTCTTTGCTTGAGGCCTCGGTATTCATGACAGACCCGATTAACATCTTTCCAAAAATATTGGTCAAGCCCGTGAACTGTCTTGCAGCGCTTATTTTGACATTTAAACGCCCGATGCCTATAAAAGCAAATTCCAACTTGTGGCTACGGTTGAGGTCTTGAATTTGAATCTTTCCATAAACTGAGTGCAACGCATAAAAGTCCTTAGCTGAGGTCACAGCTCTTAATCAGCCAAAACAGTATTAAATAAAGAAATCCACCAACAACACTCCCCGAAGAGATATGCGTGTGCACACAGAAGCAGATGTGACAGGAGAGAAACTAAAACACAGGAGAGACTGGGGGAAAAAAAAAAAAAAAAAAACAGAGCTGTGGAGGACACTCACCAGAGAGCAGCTGCCTCGAGATCCGGCTGAACGCATATGACATATGAGACAGGCTGTGACCACACACACACACACACACACACACACACACACACACACACACACACACACACACACACACACACACACACACACACACACACACCTCAGACCCAAAATATACCCCCCTCCCCCTCTCCTTTTACCCCAGATACAGATTTACACTCCCCGTCTGTGGGCCCTCGGAGCTCCAGGACGAGTGTCTGAAACGCCTTCCTCCTGTTCGGGTCCAAATTCAGGAGCTCGTCAAACAAAACGACAGACATGCTGCAGAGGCCACGTTACGGTGCAGTCCCGTTGGGTTTCTGCTCAGAGCGTGGGGCAGTTAAGTTGGTGTTTATTTTTAATGGCTGTAATTATAGTTTTGTTAAAGGTGTGTTATATGATACGCCAGACAAATCCTTTGAAGGCTTTCTTAGCCCGAGGCTATCAGCTCCTTAAGCCCAAGGCGGTGTGAAAGGCTCTGTTATGCGCTTCATCAACGAGGATAAGCACCGTCTTGTCAATTTTTCTTTTTAAAGAATTTATCTTATCTATTAATAGGCAAACTGAATATGACCTTTTTTTTTTTTTTTTCAATATAAATGATTTAGCAGCTGGTTAGCTTGGCATAAAGACTAGCAATCACAAGCTTGAGTCTGCCTGACGCATTGAAGAAAATCTCTACTTACCCGTATCATTTTCACGTTTCATGTTTTCATTTGTAGAAAAGCCAAAAGTGTTGAAACACTACGAGTTCTGGTTTTCTTTTGGGTTTCCAGTCTTTGCTACGCTAAGCTAACAGGCCTCAACTTTTTAATTAATAAAAAGGCGAATCAATCTTAATTTACACAACTCTTTGGTTGGCTGTCAGGTTTTAAATGTTTAAATGATGATGGGTTTTCTGTTTATTTATCCAAAAGGCATTTTTTTGTTTTTTTTTGTTTAATCATCTATTTTGTACGTCACTGAGCGTCTCTCTGCCGATGACGTTTGAAAATGTCCAACCTGTCCTTGTACTTTCAAAACCATATTTTTGTCCACAAAAAAAGCAAGCTAAACATTTTTTTTTTATTTTTTTTTTATAATTATTTTGCCAGACAGATTTAATTATTGTGTTTAACATGCTTAAAATGCTCTTTTCTTTTTTTGAGCCGAGAGGAAGTGCTGCATTGGGAAAACTCTTTGTAGGTTTGAAAGCTTCACATTCCACAATAACTCGATATGTTGTTCACATGAAACTATTGATTCGTGCAGTTTGAGTCAAATCAACTGAATCCCCTCCTACGTGGGAGTTGGACCTTTTGGGATGGCGATAAAAGAGAAACGTTGCGACCGATAATCTTTATTGAACAAGTTCAGAAAGCAATTGTTTGATGTAAAAGTGCAGAACATACAGCAGTTCCATGGCCCTTAAAACAAACCTTTAAGTTTTACAGTAATGCCCATTACAACATGTACAAAAATCATGTGATTCCCCTCAAGACGTGACATTTTGACATCCATTAACTTCATTGGGTCAATACGTAAAGTCTCCAAAGCCTTTTAGCTGCAGTTAAATAAAGATTTATAGATAATAATACGTAGTAAAGAGAGGTCGAACTCCGATATTAACATGTCCAACTGAACCTGGGCTAAAAAAAAAAAAACAAGTCAGAACCTGAAGTTATATTTGGCAGAATGATCTCTTATCCTTCGTATGTTTCTCACCATAATATCTCTCGTTCTATATACATACAATTTGAGATGAGCGATTACGGCGTGCGGGGAATACGTTAAAGTAAACAAATGTCAGTCAATAAAGTAATCACTTCAGCAAATACAATGGCGCATAGTACCATGAGAGAGTGTTGTAGTGGCTGTAAAGATGACGTGCTTTGTTCATAGTTAATGAGACTGGAAGTTGTTTGAGGTAAAACGCTTTGCAAACAAGTCAAGCTGTCATAAAACGGGTTCTCTGTGGAGAGAAGCATCGTGTTTTATGGCTTGATTACCCGTTTCAAACGGGGAAAAAAAAAAACGTCGATCTGCACTTTGTCCCGACCCTTTTCAGATAAGTGTGACGCCTCCTGCCGACTCGACTAGGCCGACCTCAGCTGTGTTTGACAGCGGTTATGCTGAGAGGAGAGGCGTTTTTCCCCTCCTGGGTGAGGCAGGGGCTGAAGATGGGATACAGGCTCTCGCTGAAGCTGTCGAGGAAGCTGTAGAGGTGCAGTCGCGCCTTCACGTCGTAGAAGGAAATCTGGCCGCCCTCGTAATCCAGGAAGATTCCCACTTTCCCGGGGTGAGACGGCAGCATCAGAGGCAGCCGGCACGACGCCAGAGCTTTCACCTCGCCGTTCTTCAGCCACAGGCACCAGTAGCCTCCCTCGGGGCTCACCTTGATCTCGCCCTTGCGGCGGGCCGAAGCCCGGGCGACGCCGAGCGTCCAGGCCGTCTTGCGCCCCACGTCCACCTCCCAGTAGTGGCGCCCGGAGCTGAGACCCTCCCGGCCCAGGACGAAGAGGGCCGGGTTGAAGCGCTTCGCGCCCTCGGAGTTGGAGGTCTTGCGCTCCTCGTATTTCACCTGCCGGCCGTCGTCGGACACGACCAGGTGCTTCTGGGCCGTGCCGGAGTCCAAGATCACCTCACCTGGACGGGACGGGACGGAGCAGAACAACCATCACCATCGCGGACTTCCTGCGCCTGAACTCGTCTGCTCAGACCGTGTGAGGAAGTAGCACCATCTTGTGGACATTTTGGAGAACTGAACATGTTAAACTGAGTGTTACTCACTTGCGTAGTTCTGCACCTTCCGGAGCTCTGACAGCGATGGAGAGGGAGGGAGAAAAAAACAGAAACAGAGCGGGAGAGAGAAGAAAAAGAAAAGACCAAAGTCAACAAATCATTCGGCTGAGGCGTCAAAAGTCAAAGCAGACGGCACGTGTGGGCGGTAAACATGTGGATCTAATCCAGAGCTGTACATGCCGGAGACATGTGCTGCTGTCAGTCAGCGGCCTCTGCAGTCATTCCAAGCGGATGAACTGCGGCATCAACACCATCTCCATCTGTCCAGCCATCTTGTATGTGCGAGTGTGGTGCAATGATGAGTCACTTTTCTATTCCGAAGTGTTCGCACAGTGACCTACATATCCCCGCTTTGGATATTTGCTCGGCGTGTGTGGTTCGCATCAGACGAAGGGAGGATGGATTTTACTGTAACTTTTCATGGATAAGACGCGCGTGCTCTGTGTGCTTGATTTCTCTTCTTCCTTTTTTTTTAATTGACAGGGACACCGTGACGCAACCACAGCTGTTTATTTTCCCTTCAGTTTGGCTCCTCTTATTTTGAAAGTATACCACGCACGTTGTCAGCAAAAATACTGCACGAGTATGAGCATTTTTAAATAATTGATTTAAAAATTCATATTTAGGAGCAAATTAATCAAATTTAAAAACGCATTTTGTTATAGAGGGGAGGTACAAAATAACAGAAACACCTAATTAGGCAATCCAATAAAAAAAAAAAAAATTCTTTAGATTTGACAAAATAAAGGCATTTCATTAAAATTGTTCCAGTTTGTAGTATTGTTGAATGAGGCTACACTACCATTAGGTGTTGTAAGGTGGTGTAATTTGTCATATACCATATGAATATTTACTGAGCAGGTAATGCAATGTTGTAGTGTAATGACAGTTTATCTCGGAAACCTTGCAGTCATTCTTTCATATAATATATTCACTCTATTTATGGACACAGTGAAGCTCTCGGAAAAAAAAAAAATTGGCAAATCATCATCTTGTGTTTTATCATGAGTTGCATTAAAAAGGTCTTTGGCCAGCTGCCCTCACCTTTCCCGTACAGCCGTTTGAGCTCCTCCTGGAACTTGTCGATGAGGCTGTTGACGGAGGAGCGGATGGTTCCCAGGTAGAGGTCGGTGTTGATGCTGACCACTGACCAATCAGTGGGCTCTAGCGGGGAGGACAAGATCACCTGGTTCTACAGGAAGTAGAAGAAAAAAAAAGTTGGGGCTAAGTGAGATGAAATGAAAATTGAATGACTGCTCAGAGAATAACAACGAAAAAAAAAAAGACATTAAATATGATGCAGATGTTCAGTGCTGTTCTATTGATTTAGACAGATTTAGAGTAAAAAAAACAAAAACAAAAAACTTTCTTGAACCAACTAATTTGATTCTTAAGCCTTTGCTTCCAGTCATACCGGGTGGAAAAAGTCTTAATTGGTGACTTCAAAGACGTCTTTAATGAAAGAATCACCATTTTCTCCATGTAAACAGTGCAGGATAAAATGCAGGAGGGGGGGCGTGTCCATAACAGACGGGCTCTGAGCATTGATGCTTTTGATGTTGTGTCTCAAATCTCACAGCAACCACAGCTGGTGCAGCCGCGGATCTCTGCTGGATAATTGGCTTTGGAATTTAGAGTAAATACTGTGTGAAGTTTTCACAATAGAAAAATCTGAGACATAAAATAGAGTGAGAGTATAAGGTTGCTCAGATTTTCTTTACTGTAAGTATGACACAGCAGCTAAAACTCTTATTTCTTTAGTCTTCCGATATTTAAGCTCCCTTGTTGTGTCCCGCTCCCTTGTTGGGTAATATGCATGCGTGTCATGCATATTAATGGTGTTTCTTAGAATGTAGGCCAGACGATGGACGAACCACTAATGAAGTCATATTTAAAATGCCAGCTTGCATATTTAAAATTGTTATTTCAGCATCCAATAGCCCCCCCCCCAAAAATAGAAGAACTATAATAAAATCTAAAGGACAAATAAGAAACCTCGCATCATGTCCTGACAACGATCATCGTTACTGACAGAAAGGAAGCAATAACTTCTTGGAACAAATTTGAAATGACTTCTTTCTTATTGCATCAAAACACAAAGAAAGAAAGAAAAGCTGGGCGCCAGTTTCTCTGGAGTTCGTCCCTCGGTAGGTGTCGCCTACCTGAAGGAAGAGCACTTTGTCCTGGGTGTGCGCGCAGGCCTCCAGCTCGTTGCTCCTCCTCCTCAGCTGGCTCAGTTCGTTCTCCAAACCCCTGGCCAGTTCCTGAGCGTGACGCTCCGTCTCGCGTTGCCTGGCGGCGATCAGCTCCACCAGCTCCGCCTGGCTCTGCTCCACCAGCCGCTGCAGCTCGGCGTACACCATCCAGCTCTCCTCCAGCTCCCTCTGAGCGCCGGCCTGCAAAGGAGGCGAACGTGGAACAGACACCGCGGGGATGTCATTAACCGAGATAAAAAAAATTTTTTAAAAACTCCAGACAAATCAAATCCTCCTCCAGATCAAGTCCAAAGTAATTCTACAGAAGTTTACTGTATTTGTTTCACCTCATCATCATTCTTAAAGTGTATTGATTTACACATATTTCGTTTACATATTTCTAGCTTTAAATTTCATGTCGGAATAGATTTGCCTTCTACTCTATTTAACTCTTTAAAGTCCTATTTACATGTCATTTTATGAAGCCTTGTGTCTTTTATATCTTTGGCCTTGAGTTTCTCCAAATGTCTCTCTCCCACATACAGTTTCTGACAGAACAAGGCCTCAAATAAAACCATCAAACCCAGTTACATTCCAACAAATCAACGTGTGAAATGCTGCCGTTTTAGAAATCCCATTTCTTTTTTTCAATCAGTTGCTGCCGAGTGTTTTTCTGCCACTTGTAAAACTGGACCAACAGGTTACGTGTTTTAACCTCAAAGCTGAAAAATGTTCAACATTTCCGGTCCTGGGTTTTACTCCACTACAAAAGTTATACAGCAACCGAAGTGGACAGAAACGTGCACGTTATATTCATTGATACGTTATTTACTGTATATATGCCGCAAAGTTGAAAGGCCTTTATCGCCACGTCTGTCAGTAGCACACGGTTGGACCCACGCAGCTGTATGCACATGTGCAGTCATGTGTTTGTACAGCGGACATCCTGATATTCAACCCCGTGGTAACTGAATCCTCTTTGTATTTGTAAAAGTAGATTCAAAAAATGTCACAGAACAAGAAACCAAAGGTAGCACTAAAACAGGAGTTTTGCTAATCAGAAAAATGTGAAGATAAAATGTGCAAAAAACAAATGTTTTCAAATGGACAAAAAGCTCTAAAGTCAATTTTTTTTTTTTTTTGTTTTTTGCAGAGCTTCTCAGTGTAACATTTAAAATCTAAAATACAGCCCAGCACCCGTTTTACTTTTAGCCTGGTAAGATTGGATCTCTTGGGTTCAGCTCTCCATTGGATTGTAAACCGCTGGAGTGTGTGATCCTTTGAGTTTTAATTTCTTAAGTCTTCGGGTGTGTTTGACTGCAGGTAAAAAAAAACACTAAAAAAAACAGGTTGTGAGAAACCAAAGGTAAATGTTTAAACTGGTGTCACCGGTTAGACGGCCTCAGACGTGGATCTGAGTCTGTGTACGCAAGAGAAGAACAAAGTGCTTTAGCGCGCCGCCGCCTCCTCCGTCACCACCGAGCACGAGAGGCACGACATGGACGTGAGCAGCAGCCTGGCCAAGCAGACTTTCTATTCTCTGACAACAAAGTCAACGTTTTGTACGAGTGGTGAAAACCTGAGCGAGTTTGGAAGTGAACCGTGTCTCAGTCCTGTCCTGGGCAAATATTTAACATGCAGTATAAAAGCATTTTACAACAGCAACGCGTCAAACACGTGTTTGAAATCGTGGGCACAAAGTACTGATCTACCCTGAAGTGTAAAACCAACGATTTAGTGTAAGTGTTCTCTGAAAGTTTCTGTTCCAGGTCCTCGAAGACGTTTCAACTCTCGTACCGAGTTCCGGTCACTGAGGTCTCGCCGTGAGACCCAACCAGCCGTCCCAGCGGACGCACGAGTCCCGGTGTGAGTGGATGTTGAGCTCCCTCGGGAGGGATCTCAGGACTGCGTTGGAAGCGGCTGAGAAACGGTGTCGTAGACCGCTTCGTCTGTCGCGTGATGGTCGTCCCAGTCTGGCGTAGATGGCGTCTTGTCACTTTTCTTTCAGGCCGTCAGTATTTGTACATTAACGTCCTCAAACGAGCGCTCCGTCCTCGAAGATGGGCCGAGTCCCGCCTCCGGGTATTGTTGTGTTGCACCATGTGTTTTTGTGGCGGTTCTTTTGTTCCGTACAAGTCTGAGCGCTCCTCATAGAAACTTCTGTCGGGACCATTTACTTCCGATAAAATACAGCTTTTTGATAAGTAGTGGTCCAAAGAAAATCCAATCTAAACTGTTTCCAAAATTGAGAGATTTGATTTGAGTTCGCGAAAAACAAAAAACATTAGCAGCTTACGTTCTTCGTGGAAACCAACTTTAAATTCCAACCCCATGATCATTGACAAAGATGTCGTGTAACCACGCTGTCATCTACTCGCCACGAAGCCTTCAGTGGACTCACCTTCATGACCTTGATGGATTGTTTGATCTCCTCCAGTTTCTTGGCTCTTTCCTTGATCAAGTGTTTCACCTCTGACCTCTTCCTTCCCAAAATATTCTGTAAGACGAAAAAAAAAGCAACCGAAGTCAATATCCACACAGCTTTATAAAATCTCAGTCAAGCAAACGTGTGCTCCGGCACAGTTCGATTCAATTGGAATCACTTATCCTTGAGGAAATATGTAACCACAGCTCACCATCTTCTTCTTGAACTCGTGGTCGACGGAGGACACGTCGTGGGATTTGTGTGAGGCCTCGGCGCAGGCGGCGCAGATGCAGGCGTGGTCGGTGCGGCAGTAGACGTCCAGAAGACGTTCGTGTTTCTTACAGATCTTCTCCTCGAGGTGGAAAGTGGGCTCGATCAGACGGTGAGACATCAGAGTCTTGACCTGGTGAGGGGAGTGCGGGGATGAAATGTAGAGATGACGAGAGGCGGGAGGGGAAATCCAGTGAATATTTTTAGATACACGCATAAAAAGGAAAAGGAAACATGTTGTAAATCCTGAAACGAAACTACAAGCCACAAACGGACCTTCTTGTGATGCCTGAGGTGTGTCTCGCAGAATGAGCCGGGGCAGTTCACGCAAGATTTTATGGCCTTCAGCTTCCGTCCAATGCAGGCATCGCAGGGCACCTCCCTGGGCTGGGCGAACTCCCCGGTGTCCGTCCCCGGAGACCCGCTGCGGCCCGTACCTTTGCTCAGATTCAGCGTGGATCCCCGTTGCGCCGTCCCCTCGGCGCCTCCGGCCATCACCAGCCCCTGGAACTGGGTGGATATTTCGGCCAGGACCCGGTTGACGCTCATCTCCGGCCTTCTGGAGTAGTTCTTCTTGCACATGGGGCACAGGAACTTCTTGCTGTGGTTCCAGTAGCCCTGCAGGCAGGCCTTGCAGAAGCTGTGGCCGCAGGGCGTGGAGACGGGCTCCACGAACACCTCCAGACAGATGGAGCAGGAGAACTGGTCCTCGGAGAGGACTTGACCCCCCGAAGAGCTAATGCCTGGAAGATAGAGTTATTACGACTTTAGGTACGTTTCCAGATCAACACAAAAAAACTAAATACTGAATGGACTGATGGACGGGCCTGGCCTTCAGCATATCGAGGAACTGAAGGGAGTGCAAGAGTGCGCACACAAAAATGCTTCTTTTTTTCTTTCTTTTTTTTCTTCCCGTGAGTTTCAGGACTCTTTTCTGACTATGTTTCTTAGCCAAAAGGAAGTTTATCCAAAACGCTCTCTAAGTGGACGAATGTTTCGGTGTGGACGGAGAAAACTGTGAGGTTGTGTCACACGGAAATTAAAAGGCACTCTTTAGTCACCTCGAACCGTCGTAATGTTTTAGTGTTCTTGGAAGCTGTTCGTGTGCTGTTTAGGTGTTTGAGTGATATTTTGGCCATGACTCATATTGGATAAAAACTCGTTACGTCATGAGGACAGACGCAGACGCAGAGAGACAAAACGATATTTGTACCTGAATGCGGGTGTTTCGGTAGGCCTATGTTCAGAGGATTTAACGCTCTCGGTTTCTTTTCCGAGGTATTGAAACAAAGGAAAAGTGCCCGGGAAGTTTAAGTAAAGTTGTCCCTCTTTTGTCTTTTTAGAAATGGACCGACATTTTAAACAGCGTCTCGCTCTCACATGTAAACAGGAGTAGCCAGGGATTGAACCACCGACCCAATGCTGCTGGATAAGTTGATTTACCGTTGTTATTTAACTTTGACAGACTCCCTGATTTTTGATTAAAGAAAAAAAAAAAAAACTTTTTTCATAAAAAAAACATAAAAAGATCTGACATTGAGTAACAAACCAAGTGTCACAAAATCAGGAAGTGTTTTTTAAAAGCGCCTCTCTTCTCAGCGGCAGGTGGAAAAACTATGTAAGGAATGCAGAAACTCAGGACCTTCTAACCGACCGCACCGGCCTCCAGTTTAAAGGAAAACACAACTCACACTGGACTCAATCAGTCCTTTACTGCTGGCAGAGTTTTAACTGGACTTCAGTTCAACCCAAATCTAAACTGTTGTCAGGCTCCGAGGTTTGATTTAGATGAGAATCAAACAAATCGGCTCCCGCCCCGTCATATCACAAATGTTTAATCAGCTGTCGGGCAGCTGTTCATTTTTATTTTAGACACACAAATAGATACTCTCAGCTTTAATGTTGAATTAAAATGACACTCAAAGAGGCTTTCTCAAATAGTTTCTTCGAGCAGATGGTGTCCCAACTTCATTTCTCCCCTTTGTACATACGGTACAAGCTCGACCAGAAAACTCGACTTCACATTAGATTCACGAAAACATAGCGGTGTAAAGAAGAGATAAACACGACTAAAAAAAAAACAAGCAGTAAAAAGTGGAACTCACTCTGCATGTTTTGCTGACGTGGAGCAGCGCAGTCCTTCACTCGTTGTACTTTGCTGTGGATCACAGCAGCGACAGGTGCTGCTGAGCTCTTCCTGAAACTTGAAGTGGGGCCTCCCACTCTCGGCGCGACACACCCGACTGTCCACACATGCCCTCCTGTTGTTATCACGCTCTGGTTTCTATGGCCCCGCTGAAGTAGATCACCGGGTCAGGGGAGTTTTTGCTGATGTTTTACACCGTTTGCTGCTGAATTTCTGCCATTATAATCTTTCTCAAAGATAATCACAGCCAGATCGATGAGTCACGGCGATACCAGGTTATCACTTTTGAAGATGTTTCATGTATTCTTTCAGAATAATTAAAGAGAAAACTGCGCTTTGGTGAAAACCTGTACGTCGATATCGTGACATTTCAATTCTACGTTTATATTCTGATCTCGTTTTTGCTCCTGCCAATAAGGGGACTCGGTACAAGTGACAAACCTGCACATTTCTAGACTTTCTCCAGCTCCGTTGGGGAGGGACCGAGCACGATAACCAGTGTGATGAATGACGCCGCCGACGTGTTCGGTGACAAATGACGGAGCGGATAAATGAACAGAAATAGCTCAGTTTATCAAATCGCCTCCAGTGTTCAGATCGCCTTCAGTGACAACGCAGTTTATCAGTCTTTTTCATGCGGATTTTCATCAAATCTTCTTCCACTTATCAGACTGTCAAACACGCTGAGGGGGGCGGGGGATGGTGGGTGGGTGGGGGCAGAAACACTGAACAGACAACATTTTTCATTTATGCATCACTTTTAAAGCCCTTTTTGGGGGCAATCATGCAGTGATTGAGCAAAAGAGGGACTATGAATTTTAAAAACTAGATATTTATTGCTCTTCGATCTGCTTTTTTCCCCTTTATTCGTGCACACTGTGATATGTACGTCTCCTATGAAGACATTCATATTTTTGCTATCAGGTCACTTCAGCAGTTTTACAAAAAATGGATTATAAACGGTGGAGAGCCTTGAACATCAATAGCAGTATCTTTTATTCGTATTCTTTTTTTTAAGGAGCTTTCAGTTGAACGCAGACAACACAGTCAGATGCATCATGAAGCTGCTATTCCTCATATCCACCACTAGTGGGCGGTCTCGTGCTGGGGGTGATTAAAACACCGGTCTCCTGCTGACAGACACTTTATATTCATCATGCATTTTTGCCCTATACAGTAGCTGATGCTGTCGCCCATAGCAACGTTTGAGTACAACGACAGAGCAGGCGGAAATTCTGAGGCTATTCACATATTGTCACATAATTGACAATCACAAAGCAGCATATATATATCTATAGATAGATAGATAGATAGATAGATAGATAGATATCTATAGATATAGATATATACTCTTCTATTTCTGCTTCCCACCACTCAGGTCTCAAAGATGGATTTATCCTTTGCACTGCAGCATATTGACAGCATTGATGTCAATAACACTTTAGATGGGGGAGGAGGAGGAGGAGGAGGGGGGGGGGGGTCCTGTTCTAAAAATGACCACTTGTCCGGGTCTCTGAGACGATATCGATCCTCCTCACTTCCTGCAAATGTCACTGCGGCTCTATTTATCCGCTGCGCGTTATCGATCCTCTCGTACGTCTTCATTTCCTTCGTTTTCTGCTGTGAAACTTTATTCCCCGCTGCTGGCTTTGAGCAACAATTAGTTCTAAATTGTTTCAAACTTGTTTTATTTTTTTAATTATTTTTAAAAAAAAATCTCAATAGTTGCAGTGAATCCGTGCGCATTTGCAGTGGTTTTTTTTAGTGTTTTTTTTTTTTTTAATGTCTAGTGATATGCACTGGTGCAACGCACGTCACGTTGACCTGCGCGCTTGCATTGTGCATCGTTGCATGGTCGTCGTCCCTGTGGCCCTCCTGCAAAAAAAAAACACAACAAAACCCACTGCAGAGATTATGTCGCATGATGTTATGGAGCTACAATTTCTTGGAGTGAGGGGGAGGGGGAGGGGGGGGAGGTTCTGCTTTCCCTCCCTGTCGCAGTGTCAGTCAAGGTAAACGTATGCCCCCCTCTATTTTTCCTCCCCCTCTTCCTTCCTCTCTTCTCTCTTGTCCATTGGCAGCTCTTCCTCTTCTCATCTTCCTCTCTCCCTCCATCTGCCTGTCTTTTCTTGTTACTGCCCCTTTGTTCCTTCTCTCATTGTTTCATTTTCCATAACCCTATCCAAATGTTTGGTTGTTTTTTTTTCTTCTCCCTTCAGGCCTATAAATAGAAGCTATACCCTTCTCCCTTTTTGCCTTCTCTCCCCTCCTTTCCTTTTTCTCTCTCTCTGATCGCTTCCTGTTGTTCCCCCCCCCCCTCTCCTTCACTGCATTCCGCCACTTAGCAGAGTCTCTGCTTGCAGCTCCACTGCACTGTTTCCCCCTATCTTGAACACCCCTCCCACCTCCCCCCTCCACCTCCTCCGCCCTCTTCTCTCCAACTCCCTCATGTTGCACCTCCATCTCTTTGCTTTCATGTTATAATTTGAAGAACCCTGCCTGCGAATAAACACAGGTCTCGAGAATTTCTTTTTTTTTTTTTTTTTTTTTTTTTGCTCGACTCGCTTTTTCTGTCCTCGGCATCCTTCTCGAACACAAAACCAACCAGTGAGCTCCCTCTCTATAGTTTTTTTTTTTTCCTCACATCTCAGCATGTTGCTTCCTCTGCGTCCTCCCTCCCTCCTCCGGATCACATCTGCCGTCTTCCGTCTTCCTCCTCGGGGTTCTCTCCGGTTTCTTGGAGAGGAGGTATCAGCGCTCTCACCTCCTTCGGGGGGGGGGGGGGGGGGGATACGGTAGCGCTAGTGAGCGTTATTGATAGCGAGCGCGGATAGTGTCACGCTCCCTATGTTACTGATAACCTCGCTGCGCCCCAGCAAACCAGAGGACCCAAAAGAATAAATAAAAACAGCTGAAACGACGCTTCCTCGATCTGATCACGTGACGTCTCTCGGCGGGGAAACTCTGGGCAGTCGCTCCGAATAACACAACGAGACGCCGTGCAGATCCCAGTTGGTGTTTTCTCTTTGGACTTTTTAGAGAGGAAGTGAAATGGAGAGCTGGTACCAATACGACAAAAAGGGCAATCTGAAAGTTCAGAAACTCTTCCTGTTGCGCGCCGACGGAGTGCAGCACTGTGACGTGAACAGAGCAGGGCGAAGCTATAACCTTCGGAAGTAAGTGTGTGAGGTTACGTCGCTTGAACATCATCATCACCATCACCACGTGAGTTACGCATGTTGCTGTGACCACAGTTTTACCCGCGCTCTCTGCTCAAGTTTCAGGTCCGTGGCGAAATCCCCAGGTGCGCGCGTACCGGAGGTCGACGTCCACGGGCCCGGATGGCGCTGAAGCGACGTAACTTGGAACGCTTCCTCTCGAAGGCCGCAGCTTCGCCGCGCTCTCCGTTCATCAGCAGAAGTCTCTGAACTCCTTGGCTGCGCGCTTTTCAAATCGATGCCGGCGGTCGTCGGCCCCACGTTCAACCCGTCCCGTGTCGATCGGAATCCAGTCCGCCGACGCGGCTCCCGTCTCCGGTCCCGACGATAAGCCGAAGCCGGGTCGGACAACCCTCCGAAACAAAACCGACGAGGGTGCGCGACCCCCGCCGGCCTCGCCCGCGCGAACGTCGTCTCGGGCGTCTTGCTCAAGGGCACCAAAGCGCGGCAAGTTAACTTCAAACGCGTTTCTGAACACGCGAGCTGCACACCGTGTGTGATGGGAGCAGTGTTGGCGCTGACTCGTCGATTCCTCCAGCTACCGCGTGCGCTTTTCTGCTTTCTTTGGTAGCTGAAAAATCCGACGTACTATCGTTGCCTCTCCGAAAGGAACGTTCATTTGCGGAAGCGACATGAGGAGTTTTTTTTTTTGGGAGGCGACGCCAGTTCAGATTCGGAAGGTACACAGAGGAAGACGTGGTCAGCAGTTTTCGGCGTGGCGGCCGAATTGCATCATTACAAACCCGGCGGAAAAGGAGCGTCCGTCTTAGACGTGAAATTACCCATTTCTGCAGTCAGAATTTAAACCGTTCAGTTCAGTCATGTTTGGAAAGTCTGGAAGAAGCACATGAGCGGGAAGTCAGCTGGCCTGGCCAGCGGGAACGACCGGTGCCGGATTGGAGCAGTTTGTTCGCTTCCAGCTTCGACTGAATGTGGCTCGTGTTCATTTTTATGAAAGCGTGAATGAAAAACAAAAAGAGAGAACATAGCTTGTAATGCAAACCGAGCACGCTACAAATTACCGAGTAACCTCTTTTTTTTTTCTTTTTTTTTTAAATGTGGGGTTGTTGTTTTTATTTTGCTTCAGAAATGTTTGATATTTGGTATTTTATTTTAAATTTGGTTTTGTTAACGTTGAATTTTTCTTTTTGTACGGTCAATTTCTGGACAAGGAAATCTCCAGTTGGAAAACAGATGAGCTCCGGTAGAGGTCAGTATCTGCTGTAAGCAGATCTCCTTCCCTTAAGAGTCCATCAGGTTGTTGATTGATGTTTTTTTTTTTTTAACACAATTTGAGAGAAATAAAACCTTTTTGTGTCAATGGAAGTCGTAGATCCTTTTTTTTTTTCTTCGGCTCATAGCAAATGTGGCCCGAAAACCAGTGTTGCTTTTATACTTTTGCCGAATGTAGATAATCAAACCACAATGTCGGCGCTGAAAGAATTGAATTTAAGCGTTTTGGTTTTTTTTGTGTGTGTGACTGCGCGATGAAAAGCTACGACACCGCAGCGCTTCATTCACATGCGGCACTCAAATTTGTGAGCTGCTCGGCTCCTTCAGATCTCGCCTGTTGCTGCATGTGTGCTCTCTCTCTCTGCCGGTGTGTGTGTGTGTGTGTGTGTGTGTGTGTGTGTGTGTGTGTGTGTGTGTGTGTGTGTGTGTGTGTGTGTGTGTGTGTGTGTGTGTGTGTGTGTGTGTGAGAGTTGGATGGAGGGTAGTGAATCTCCTCCAGTGAGCTCTTTGACTGTAATATGTGTATCACACCCGTATCAGGTAATACCTTTTCATGCATCACATGCCGTTTGTCCCTTTTGATGACTGGTGTCGTTTTATTTTTTGTATTATTTTTTTTTAAATGTAATTGAGACGTGAGAAGCTCGCGCGCGCTTTCGGGCCAACGTGGGATTTTCTGAAAACCACATTCTGCTTAAACAGCTTAAAACCGCCGGGCGCTTGACAGGCAGCATCATCGCCCCTCTCTCCCCTCAGACGTGATCCGATCTCACCCGACGCCGTCCGATCGGCTCTCGCGTCTCGCAAATTTGACTTATCGTCCCGCGTACGTCCCCGCGAAGGCGGCCCGGGACAAAAGGCGCCGCGGCGCGTCTCCTGATTGCGCCGGGCGTTTTGAGGCTAAAGATCACGAGGTTCGATGAACGCGAAGAAAATCCAGGCCTTTAAAAATAGAAACTATTGAGCAGCGATTCGTTTTAGCTGCAGGATTTTCTTTTGTTTGAGCCGAGTGATGAAATGCAACATCAAAGAGCAATCCGGGGCTGAAGGCAGGCGAAGCTGAGGGATCTCGAGTCCAGCTGTTTTCTCTCCATTCGTCCCTGATCCGAGCTACTTATCCAAACAGCATTCATACGCTAACTGGTATTTATTTGGAACTATTTCCAAAGCCGTGACACATAGCTTCATCCTCTCTTCCCCAACCACACACACCTCCCTCTGTTCTTTCTTTTTTTTCTCTCTTTTTTTTTTTTTCCCTCTCCCTGCTTTTTAGTTGCATAAACAGCGTGAACTTTAACCTCGTGCAGTGTTTTATTTTATTTCTTTACGTAACACGCACGCCGTGCGTATCGACCAAAAACTCATCTGCGGTAACGGGAGCTCCTCTTCCGTCCCGCGTCGCGACGCCGGCGATCGAACGGACGCGAGATTAGCTTCTCTCGTTTTGTCACTCGCCGTGAAGGTGGGATTTTAAAACCACTGCAGGCCTCTTAATCTCTACCCCGAGGCCGGCGTGAACATCCGCTTCTTGTGTCCGTAGTGATTTATGGAAACATTTATAGGAAGCATTATTGATCGATTGAGAAATTGATCGTCAGCAGAGAGAAATAGAGCCGCGAGGGAGGTTGCAGTTCAATAAGGAATTGATTGGAACAAACGCAATATGGGGAAACTCGTATTTAAAGTCAGCGTTTGAGGTGATTAAAAGCTACTACGCATGGGAGATAAAAGAAAATAGTACCAGCAAATGTCCGGTGTCGGGACAATCCAGCTTTTTAACGTCCAAGACAAATTGTCTTTGACAAAGGCTGCACTACATATCACATCGTTTTTGTTACTTTTAAACAGTCGTATTCATTTTTGGTTGTTGTACTATTTGCTCTTGTAATTTAAACTAATTTGTGTCAAGGGGATTTGCAAAGACACGGCGTCCTATTTGCCCGGCGTGTAATTGAGTGCTCTAATTTACTGAATTCCAGCTCTGAAATGAGCGACGCTGGTTCGGTCGTCCACGGGCCTGTTTGAACTGGAACAGCACCCAGAGGGGGCCGGATTGAAACTAGCTCCTGCGGGAGGGTGGTGGTGGTGGTGTGGGTGGTAGTGGTGGACTCATAGCAATACCAGAAACCCCCAAAGGGTCCGGGTCATAGAGATCTCCTGAAAGCAACTGAAGTGACTTTTGGAGCTCTACATTCAGATTTGCATTGGTATAATAAAGCCATAGAAAATGGCCCCTTAACTATCAGTGTTCGTATCTTTGATATATATATATTTTTTTAATGCTAATTGACAAAAATGAAACCAGCCGGCTCGAGTTCAAAGCGATATGCAGCAAATTTTATTTAGTGCAGAAAACACAATACAGGGAGTGTTTTTTTTTTTGTGCATCCTCACCTCGGCCACCGTTTTTTTTTTTTTTATATTTTTTTTTTTGTCCCGAAAGTCCAACAACAACACGTCATAGATTGAAATGTCAAAATACACAAGAGGGAGAATTAATAGTCTACAACATACAAATATGGAGTTCACATGCCTTCACGTCAGGAACACAACAAAAACAAGGTCGGAGGGAGGTCACAACAACGTCGGGATCCACGCAAGTTATAGAAACGTAATAAGTAAATAAATAAAGCATCAATCGTCGTGGTAGAAGGAGTTAACGAGGCAATAAGAATATTAGCGGGTGGCCCTGTAGAGCTTCCTGATTGGCAGATGCCTCCCTGAAAGGACAAAGTGGCCACTGATTGGCCACGCTGTGATCGTACAATCATCTCAAAGACGAACTAAAAATCCTACTTTTTACACTTTTTTTTTTTTATTTTTTTTTTTTAGTTTTCTCGTCAAACAGCCGATTGTATTCGTCGTCGGGGATGCTTCGCCGTCGCTTTTTCGGTACTACAGACAACATAAAGAAAGGATGTACAAGAAGAGATTATCTAAATATACGTGGGGTTTTTTTTTTGGTGTGTTTTTGTTGTTGTTGTTTTGTTCTCTAAAGTATGGCTTTGACGTCATCTCTAGGCTGTAAAGCTGTGCCCAAACAGCCGCTCGCGAGCGATACCGCACCGATTACTTCCCGCTTATCGAGCACATTATATTCTTGTCAAGCATATTAAGAAGTGAATGTAGATAAACGTATGCAAGCGGAGGAGAATATTACTTTAGCAAGCGTGGTTGGTTTTTTTTGTGTTTTTTTTTTTTTTTCAGGGAGACGCTGTACAGACGCCTGCAGAGAGTTTATGTACAAAAGCTCTTGTCTCGCCGTGACGTCGGGAGGTTATTTCAAGGAAGGACACGGGGACTTCACTTAAAGCCAATCTCGGGCAAAAAAAAAGCAAAAAAACAAACTCTTATTTCGCTCCATTCGTTCATGATCACAGCCGTGAGACGAAGCTTTGTACCCTTCCACCTTCTCTCTCGAACAAGCGAGCGCGCTTGCGCTCGCCGAAACCCCCGCGTTCGCTCGCCTTCGGGTGGTGGTGGTGGTGGTGGGTGGGTGGGGGAGGGAGAATGAGAGGGGGGGGGTGAAAACGAGGTCAGGCGAACAAAAGCGAAGCGAAAGAAAAAAAAAAAACACAAAAGCGTCGACAAAAGGGGAAAGAAATGTCCACCGGGTGGGGGGGGGGGGGGGTGCAGCTCGGCGTTTCGAGACACGGGGGCAATGCGAAGCTTCGATGCGAGTCGACGCGTCGCTGACGCTCGCGGGCCACACGCCGAACAACGCGGCGGGACGCAGCGGCGATCTGGTCGCGTGAGAACGACCGGAGCTGAGGGAGCGAAGTGCGTCCGCACAAATGGCTTATTAACAGTTTATTAGCTGCGCGCGAGGAGCGGAGCGAAGGTCGGTCAGGGAAATCCCTGCCCGATTGTAGGAAAGAGATTTAAACTCGGGGTAGGTGGGTGGGGGTGGGGGGGGGGGGGTTGACTGCGTGCGATCGCAGGATCACAGGGAACTGCGACTTCGATGGCTTTATCGACTTTACGTTTTACGCCGGAGTTTGCATCAAACTCCATCTCTCCCCTTTTTTTTTTTTTGTTTTTTTTGTTTTAAACTTTGATATTTATAGCCGAGGCGTTTTTCAGCTCGCACGACGCCGCTCGAAGGCCGACCGACCGACCGAACGGCGGCGCCGGCTGACGACTCCTGTGAGGATCGAACCCGCGACCTTTCAGTCGCGGGACGCCTCCGGCGAAGCGCCCGAGTGACCTCGAAGCCTCAAATCCACCAGGCTCATCGCAGCACACGTTTCACGTTGAGGTGACCGGCTCGGCGTTACTTTCCTCGAGTTTGAGTCTGTTGCCAAGCAACATTTAGGTTCTTCAGCTTCTGACAGGTAGTTATTTAGAGCCTCCAGACGGAGACTCCGAGCAGGATCCTCTCACAGCTTCCCTGTTTGATCTGAGCCTTTTGGACTTTTCAGTTCGCTGATTAACGACGAGCGTCAAGCAGCACGTGAGAGGAAGAGGAGGGTGCTTAACTGTAATTTGGTCAGAGGGAGAAACCAAAACTCAGCTTGAAAAAACAGATAACCTTTTTTTTGTTGTTGTTGTTTTTTTTTGTTCAGGGAGGAACACGAGTAAATTCAAATTTAACGGCAACTTAATGACTCTCTTCTTTCACTGTCCTCTATCCAACAGGAAACGGCTACTGGACCGACGGACTCGCGCCGTCTTACGAACCAATCGACGTCAAGTCACGGGTGTGTCACTGGGACGGGTAAACCGAACGAAGCCGATCAAATGTTTACATGAGCCCCGGTTCAGAACTTTCAGCTGTGAAAACGTCGTCAGACGGCACCGTTGGTCTGTTTGTTTGTTTGTTTTTGGTAGAAATAATAGAACAGAAAAGAATTGGAAAGAGTTGATGGAACTGTAAGTAAGCAAGAAAATGTTAGATTTTGTAGGTACGAGTCTTTTACATTGATTGAACCACAATTTGTCCCTTTTAATGACGGTGACTCGAAGGAGTTTTACTATCTTTCTGAGGGCAGCTATCTAAAGTATACGGCGACAAACAGGAGACACGTTTAGCTGTCTCCATTATTCCAGTGACCTTCACCTCTGAGATCCAAAATCTCTCTTTAAATATCCCAAGAGTCTGAATTTCATTAGAGAAATGGGGATTATGTGAGAACCCATCACTCACAGTAACAAGATGACTGAAAAAAAGAAAAAAGAAAACGGGCTTTCCGGGCCTTTATAGCACTCAGAGAAAGTGTGTGTTGACCAAATTCAGGTGATACGACTCTGCGGTGCGTCGCTGTGATGCGGAACAGCTGGATGTCACCACGCGGGTATATAAAGGAGGTTGAATGTCAGCGGCGGTATTTTGCACTGGTATTAATCCTCTCAGATCAAGTACAAACGTGTCTCCGCTGGATACGCCCAAACAGATTTAGGAATTTTTATTTTGTGTAATTTATTTATTTTTTTTTTTTTTAAAGAACCATGTGCTTTTCACTTGATGTGTCTATCGAGCGTGCCGCCAAATCAAATCCACCTAAATCCGCATTACTTTGTGTGCGTCAGGTAATTATTTGAAAAGCGTGTCAAATCCTGTCAGGAGGAGAGAAAAAGGGGAGCGTTTGATATCAAACTCAGGTGATGTCATCGGCAAATCTGCTTTGACGCCGCGAAGGAAGGAGGACGCAGCGGGACCGTGACGGAGACGAGCGAGCCGGCGGGCGGGCGGGCGGCAGCTTCGCGCCGGTTGCGCTTTCCTTTTTTCTTTTTTTTTTTCTTTCGCGACCGCTTCCTGTCCTCGAAATAGAAAAGAGGTTACATTCCAATAATAATTTTCGTAATTAGTGAGATTATTATTATTAAAGCAATGAAGAGATAGTCTGGCTTTTTAGAAGCAGTTCAGTGTGCTACATACATCCAAGATGGGGGGGTGGATGTGGATGAAACAGGAGTGTGTGTGTGTGTGTGTGTGTGTGTGTGTGTGTGTGTGTGTGTGTGTGTGTGTGTGTGTGTGTGTGTGTGTGTGTGTGTGTGTGTGTGTGTTGTCCCATTATATGTATATACACATAGCCTATATTGTAGGAATTATTAATTTGTACAGCGTGCTTGGATGTTTCTTCGAGTCTAACGGACAGTAAGGGGCGTTTTTTTTTGTTGTTGTTGTTAATTGTTGGGAAGTCTTTCTTTCCATCTCTGTCCAGCAGCTGCAGTGTGTCTGATCTGAAGGTGAGAGGGTTCAGGTTCGAGGCTGGCATCTGCTCCCAATCATTATCAAGCGTTTATTTAAGGGTGCGGAGGTTTGGGTTTCCTACCGGCGGGGAGTGGTGGGGGGGGGGGGGCCGCCGGGTAACCCGGCACCGAGCGCCGGCTGAGAGCTCCCGGCCGTAGACGGTCGCCGTTTTAAAACGACGTGAACGTGACTTATGGCGGAGGAGCGACGCGACGCCGGCCGTCGGGACGAGCGAATGTCTTTCTGTACCGGCGACCTCGGACCTGCGTTCTGACCCGCTGGGCTGAAAAAGCTGGGGTTTTTTTTTACTTCAAAGGACTGTTTCCAAAGTCCAAAAGGAACTTTTATGCTTAACATAATCTCAAGAATTTTTTTTTTTAATTCGAGATGAAATTGTCGTTCTTAGTCCTTAAATATGACGTTTTACGTGTAAAATAATGTCGCACTAACGTTTCAAAGTACAAACAAGAAGCCACGTGGAAGCAAAACATTCTGCTTTTAATAGCAATGAGTTTCAAATTGAAAACTCTTTTCATTTTTAACACGTTGGCTCCAACCAATAAAATGTCTGACTTTAGCTTATCTGCAACATGCCGGTGACGTATTTCTTTCTCGCCACAATTAACCCCCCCCCCCAAAAAAACAGGAAAGATTTTGAGCCCCCCCCCCCCCCGGTTGTCAGAGCTCACGACAGAAGCACCGGCGAGAACAGAAAAGCTGGAGAAGGCGAGGCGGTCGCTCACGACTTCTCCAGCTCAAAAGATTTTACCGGCCACGGATCAAAGTCAATTCACAGCACAAGAAGTGTGAGAGAAAGTATTCCCTTACGTCTTTAATTAAATTAAAGCCTCGGCTATCGGTGACGGAGGCGGCGACGGCCGCGACCGCAGCCTCCGCAGATCTTATAACACCCGACTTCATCTGAAGCCACTCGAAGGGGTTGTTTTTAAAGGAGCGGGTATGAATATTTGAATGAATTTCCACCCGCTCGTCCCGCGGCCGCTGACATTAAACGGCATCGCGTGTCCCCGGCGGACCGCTACGAGCTCCGGGGAGGGGGGGGGGGGGGGGGCGTCGTCACGGCGACACTCGACGATGCGTCGCAATGATTAGCCGCAGGTACGTGCGAGTGGCGTCGCGGCGCGCCCACTTTCCACCACATATTGATCTCGCCCCGCGGCAAATTGCCCCCCCCCCCCCCCCAGTCGAGTTGGCAGCCTGTTGCCATGACCACCGCCTCCGTCACCTGTGAGATCAGACTGGCAGCGGCTATCCAATGTCAGGCCTTACACAAGAGGCGGCGACGCAGAGGTGATTTTTACACCTGAGACAGTTACTCCGGGTTATTTTTATCCGCGCACAGCGGGAGAGAGAGAATGAAAGGAAGCCTTGTGTCGGCAAACGGAGGCCGAAACAGAAAAGGAAACCTGGAAACCAGAGAGTGTGCTCGTGTTCTCTTTGTGCGTTCCTGTTTCATCAGCGTTGAAGGACGTGTGCTTGTTCTGTCAGCCAGACAGAGGAAAAAGTGTTTCGCCTGCGAGTGAGCACACCTTTGCCGTGTGTGTGCCGTGGCTTTGTGTAGCAGGGACGAGGACTCTCGGGGGGAGGAGGAGGGGGGGGGGGTTAAATGCTCGGGGAGCGTCGGGGGGGCGCACGGGGTGAAATGCGGGGACGTTTGCGAAGGTTAATGTGGTGACGGGAGGTTACAGTATTTCGTCATGCGAGATTATAAATTCCAAATCTTCACCTTTTCCCCTTTTTTGTTTCTTTTTTTTTTTAACTTCCCCTCCACCCCCCACCCCCCTCCCACTTCTTCCTTTCACCCCACCCGACCTCCTCGTCCTCTCGTCAGCCGGTCTCTCATGCAAAAAGGCGTTTCATGACACTTTGCATAATTTGACAATAAATCCTGAACAGTTTAGATCCCTGCTCCGTCACCTCGCCCCCTCCCCCCCCCCCCTGCCCTCCCACCCCTCCCCCATCTCCCTCCCTCACCGCCCTCCCAAACCACTCTCAATCATTTACTGTAATTCTGTACATCTGCGGAAAGTTTTTTGGGTTTTTTTTTGTTCTTTTTCGTCATTTTTTTTGTTTTGTTTTTCCGTTTATAATCACAGTCAGTCACTCTACTTCTTTTTCTTCTGGAAACGCCTGAACTGGTTCTGGATGGCGAGAGCTGCCTTCTCCGTCTCCGGCGCCTCCAGGTCGATGTCGACCTCCTCCTCTTGTTCCTGAGGCTTCGCTGCCGATGCCTTCTCTGGAGGAGGAGGAGGAAGAGGAGGAGGGGGGAGGGGGTGGGCAGAGGACGAAAAGTAGAGGTTAATACGCAGCGGAGCAGACAGGAAGTGTCTGTCAATACTTCGGGTTTTTTTTTTTTAGCAGTTCTGCAGGTTATTTTTTCCTCTTGACCGAACCGGGCTTGTCTAGGGAGCGGAAAATTTGAAAATCTATCGGAGGTTCGGGAAACGTCTCTTCCAAAACGATATGTCTCGATTTGAGAGGCAAAAATCACAACAAAGACCAAAAAAAACCCGACAAAAACTGAAAAAGAAGCGGTATAAGCTACAGACTTTGAATGCACTTAACTGACAGTAACAAATCCGTGTTTGATGGTGCTTTAAAAAAAAAACACACTGCGTGTCAGCCTGATCCGCAGTGACTTCTGCAAACAGTGTGGATGAACAAACAGCACATCCAGTAAGATAAGTGCAGGCAAGCCGGAAAATCTCATCAAAAAAATCTTGCGCTTGTTAAAAAGCAAAGGACATTTTGTGAAACCAAAGATGTCGCTGCAATTGTTCGGTTATGAATAACAGCTCGATCCCCATTAAAAGAAAGAAAGGAAAAAAAAAAAAAAATGACCTTACGACGTGTCCAGTCAGCAAAAAAAATGTCTTTGTGTACCCAAGACCCATCAGATTGATCGGTACACTCTGAGACTCAGCAGCCTTTATGTTCACAGAGCTCAAGGACCTCGTCCTTTTCACAGACATTTAACGGTTGTATTCCCAAGGGGTGAAATGCACCGAGATATTCCACATAAAAATTCCTCTTTGGCAAAAGACGAGCTTATCGTAGAGAGTTTAAGTCCGCGTAAAACACCGTGAACTGGGATAAACATTAAAGCGTAAGCTGCTGCCTGCTTAAAAAAAAAAAAAAAAAAAAACATACTACAGTAAAGAAAACGTATAAAGTGAAGTGGGCACTTTAAGAACGGGAAGCACGATAGTTTGTGTTTTCTGGAGGAAACGCCGATTCCTTTTATTTGATAAGATTGCCCCAGAAAAAGAGGAGCGAAATTGACAAAAAGGGGGGGGGGGGCTTGTTTCATCACGCTGAATCACGATCACCGTCCACAGAAATGGGGTTTTGCCGTCGACCTCGGTAGCAGAAAAAAACAAAAAAAAAAAAAAAAGCAGCATGAACTGGGCTTTTATCGTGCGACACCGCGTGAATTTACACAAGAGGGTTGGAGCGCCTGGCGTAGCTGCGCGTGTCTGATAGGTGTGAATCAGAGCACTATGAATAACCTTGGGCTGTCTATATCTCTACTGCGCATACAGCTGCAAGGCACCGCAGGTGAACTTTGCCTTCGGGCGAGAACGGAAAATCCTTTTATGCGCAATTCATTTCAGGTACGTTGGAGTAGAAAAAAAAAAGAAATGGTACGCGGTATTTCACAGCTCAGGGGGAACAGAGAAGCGCGCGTCTATACGAGCGCCGCGGCTGACCGAACGGCGCGTTGACGGATGGGATGTTCCTCCGGCCGCTGGAATCGGTTATTGATGAGCAAATGTCGCACTGAGGTTCCGCCGCAGCCAACTTTTTTCTTTTTTTTTCCTGGCTGACACGCCGCTGCTTCCTGCCAAAACGCCGCCTTGCCTCGGTTGCTTAGCTCATGGAAAATTAGTGAGCGGTCTGATCCCTGCGTACAGCAGAATGTCACATTTCTTATACGGTGGAAGGTCAGGGGGGGGGGGGACGGGCACGAGCGGGAAAACAGCCGGTGGAGGAAACACAGCTGGACTTTCAGACACTTTTGCCACTTGGGAGTTGCTTTCAGATTCCCTTCGCCTTGTTTTTATCTGCAACAAATTAAAACCTTTTAAATTACATGAAGTACAAATCAAAAACAAGACTTTGCACCTTTTTGGCTTTCGTGGCTTTTTTTGGGGGGGGGGGATTTAAAAATCTGCGTTCCTGTAAACATTTATTTCACAAAGAGGGTACAAAGCATCTCTTCTCTTTGTGAGATGAATGTATTTTGTACACGTTCCCTGGTTCAAATGCGACCAAATTTGTTAGTAAATACAGTCGGCTGTTTTTTAGTTGTTAAAAAACATTCATCCTCATCATTATTTCACTGTACTATTTCACCTACAGGGTCCGTAGCAGGAGGACAGTGAATCTCTTGAAAGATCAGGGTGGTGCTTTTATTTTGAAAACCGACTGGATTCCTTATACTGCTCCGGTGTCCCGGCTTCCTGTCCCGGCATTATCTGCTCCGGGCAATTTGACGCCGTGTCAATCAAAAAATAGACCACGTGTATTTTTAGCGAAGGGCTTCTCGGGCACTGCGTGTCAATCACGAGCACTGTCTGGAAGGACAGCGGGTCGGAGACGAGACGTCCGTGTCCGCGGGAAATCCCCCGATGAATCATGTTATAAAGGTCCGATGAGTTACAAACTGAGCATCGGTTTGAGCAGCTGCTTTCCTACACTCTAACTTTATTTCATTTTCCTCATAAGCATGCAAACAACAGAAGGCAAAATTAAAAAAAAAAAAAAAAAAAAAATACGGTAGGAGACGACATGAATTTAGATACGAGCCTCTTGATGGGGATCATAAAGGGTGACGTACCTTTGTTGTCGGCTGCGGTCGTCTGGCTGCTGTTAGCAGAGTTAGTGGATCCGAGCTGCAGAGACAAAAGAACAGCATTTGAAGCACCGTGTATTCACTGCACTGTAAAATCACCGCACTGCTGCTGGACTCCAACAATCTGAAAGGAATCCCAGTAAGAGACCCCGTCAGGAGATACAGGTTGTTGTTTTTTTTCATCAAGATATTCATCAACAATATTGTTGCGCAATACGAGGTACAAACCAAGGCCCGATCCAGCAACAGATTCCTCGATGGCCCGGTTGTCTTCGCTTTATTAATAACTGTCGCGACTCCCACGCGCGCGACGGTTAAATCTGTCCCCGAATCTGTTCGCGTAACCTCTTCTGCCGAACGGCGCCGCCCGACAGTGGCGTGTCGCACTTTGCCTCGTTTTATGCGCTGCACGTCGCCATCGGCGTTTTTTTTAATTTTTTTTTATTAGTGCCCTTGTCTTGAATTCAAGTTGTGTTTGCTTACAAAGCTGAACGATCTCTACTTCTCATTCTGCTTTCTTTCTTTTTTTGCCGCGCTGTTATCCCGGAAGGTTTTCCTTGACAGTCGAAGTTCCCTCTCTCTACTCCCTCCAGGGAAACCGTGATCTTGCAATCAACAGTAATCGACGCAAATTGACTCGATCTCCGCGACGTTCGTGGGAGTTTGTAAATTTGCTAAATATCCTTGATTTTTTTCAGCAAAAAGGCTCTGATGAGACTATTACGGCATAAGGTATCCTTTCCAAACAAAACTCCCTTTGTTAGCAAAAATAACTCCTTATTTACGATCAGAGAGGGTCGACTCGTTCTCTTCTGGACAGCAAAAGTCTGCGCCAGAGAAAAACTGAAGCGGGAAATGTGCTCTTCTCGTTGAAATAAGGAATACTGTCCGGTAAATTAGTTTTATAGAGACTTCAAGTTGTAAGAGACGGCGAATGTAGCCTTTGTTTTCCATAGAACAGCCACGGATTGTCTGTTCTGGGAAGTTGCATCTCTTTTAGGGATTTTTTTTTTTTTAGTAACTTTTGAGTCCCAAGTTCAATAAATAAAAACATTTGCAATTCTTTCTAATTCCCACAACTTTACTGCAAAAAAACCCCAAAAAAACTCACTTCCAAAGCAAAATCTATTTTTGATCGCAACAATCACAAAAACTCAGATCCTGGAGGGACCGACTCGTCTAAACGCTCCTTTTTAAAAAAAAATATATATTTTCTTGTTTTCTTACTATCCCACTCTTTCCTCTAACTCCCGTGTTTAAATATTCTCCATCATAGCTTCCTCGCGTCTCCGTCTGATTTCTAAACTCGCTTCGTCCTTCACCCTTAAAGCTTCCCTCGGGGACCCTCCAGGCGTCGCGCTGCGACCGCCGGGCGAGTCAGTGATCCAGGAGTAGGGAGTTGGAGAAGAAGTGCGCCGGGCAGAAAGGAGCGGGAGATGGAGGGGAGCGACTCGGACGGATACCGAGATTACGCAATATGCGGTGTCGTACGTGACGGAGAACAAACAAAAAAGTGGTCCGAGCGTTTGTGTTTGCATACATAGCGGTGCGTATGCGAGTGTGCGTCTGTCCGTGCTTAACTGTCCTTATTGCACTTTATGATCCGAGTAGCAAATGGCCCATGCATAACACATCCTCCGGCAGAGCGTGAATCAGTTGGTGAAGCACTCCAGCCCTGCCAGTAACTTTGTCTATGCTCTGTGTGTGTGTGTGTGCGTGTGTGTGTGTGTGTGTGTGTGTGTGTGTGTGCGCGCGTGTGTGCGCGCGTTATGTCTTCAAGCATGCATGAGTGCACGTGTGAGCTGATGTGTTGATTTGTGTGGGAGCTTTTACCGCACTCATGCAGTGTGTGAGCATGATGTGTGTGTGTGTGTGTGTGTGTGTGCAAAAAAAGAAGAAGAAGAAGAAGAAGAAGAAGAAGAAGGCGAAGGCGGCGGCGTCTGGGTCAGCAGCCAAAACCCGGGTTTCACGTTCAAAAGCCAGACCGGGAGGAAAAACTAATGTTCAGCGACTGAGTGTTTACAGTATGTGTCGGGTGGAAGTGACAGAGAGAGAGAGAGAGAGAGAGTGGGCGAGAAACCCGAGAGAAAGAAGGGAGAGAGAGAGAGAGAGAGAGACGCTGAGGTAGAGGAGGAGAGACAAAGAGCTGGGAGAGAGGAAATTCATATGACAGGCAAGGAGGCCGAGGTAGAGACGGGGCGTCACGGAGGGAGTCGCAGGCAAAACAAACACGTAGAAATTGGATGTGTCTGAGCAAAGAAATGCTTTCGCATCAAAAGCGCAATAACAAAGCGAGTCACGCGGAAGTCGTAAGAGCGCAGGATTTCTTCCGACGTGCCCCCGAGCAAACTGTGATAACGACAAGCTGCAATAGGGCTCTTCTTTTTTTTTTTTTTTTTTCCACATGAGGACAGGTGCCGCTAATAACATTAACGTCCAGTCGCTTTACAACGTTTACGAGAAGAGTCAACATCTCTCTTGTGGTATTTACAACCGGGGATGGGACGTGATTTTCCAATATTCAAATAGTCATTCAAATAAAAACAAAAATCTATCAGTATACGCGTATATTTCCCGTTCCCCCCCCCCCCCCCCGGCGCCTGCTTGTAATGCGTTACTCCCGCCAGAAGGTGGCGGTAATGCGCCTAAAAGCTGTCTGTCAGCCGCCATTAAACAAACATGGAGAGAAGAACAATAGATTAATAGTTTAATTTATGTAAATGTAAATTCATATATTGTAGATTTAGTCGTACATCGTTTTTCCTTTGTAGTTTAATAAACACGTGAGGGAAAACGAACGTCTGTGTAACGCAGATGTTTGGATAAGAAAAGTGGTTTCAGCCGCGCGGCAGCAAACAGTTCGCCATCCGAGTCCTTCCTTCAGAGTAATAGCTGACTGCCGGCCAAGAGAGACGGTTGACTCGTCTCATAATTGGTTTCATTTAAAGCTGTGAAGCAGGACTTGTGGGATTTGGGGCTGCGAAGCATTTCATCCTGTCAGACGGGGCTGTTATAATGTTAGCTTAAGCAGCTCTGGTTGTCTGCAGCACCATCCATCCATCACCCGCCGGCTATTTAACTATTATCAATAATAATGACACCACTTTTTATACCACATTCATATTAAATGTCGAGTGACAACAAGTTCATCTCTTGATGTAATTTCTCAATACGGGACGTAAATTCAAAGGAGAATTAGCCAGGGCTACTTAACAGTCACAAACCAACATAATTATACTGATAATAATAATAATACTAAGTCACATTAGATACGTGCTTGATGTAAGGTGTAAATAAATGGGGCCGAAACTGGACGACTATTCCACTATAATCCGATTTTTCTCAGACTAAATTGAGACGCGGTGTTATTTGACCTGTGTATTATCACGCAGACTCACCACGTGTTTTAGATCAGGCGGTGCTTTATTTCAGCAAGCGCGAATGAAAATCGCCATCGTGGTCCGAAACGTTGCAATCTGCTGTTTTCCGCACATTTTTGAGCCCCCACCGGCGAGAGAAAGGAGCTCTCGTACCGCACTGCTGCAACAACGGCGAAACCTCAAGGCAAGCGACTACAAAACAAAACAAAACAAAACAAAACAACAAAAAAAAGAAGGAAAAGGAACAACAGAGGTGCAACAGAACGAGAGAAGAGGAAAGAGAGAACGAGAGGCGAAAACTAAAAACAGAAAGGTGTGAAAGGTGGAGAGGGAGAGAGAGAGAGGCTGCAGGATACGAGCGAGCGAGTCTGCAGCACTGCAGAGAGACGGAGAGGAAACGCTGCGTGGTCGGCGTTAACACGCATGACGGCATGGATGAAAAAAAAAATCACAGGTGAAAGTCTTGACAGAGAGAAGGCAGATACATAAAAACATATTGTCGGTGGACGAATTAGAGCAGGAACCTGAATACATGAGAGAAAAAAGGGTCACTTCATGGTTTGAACCTGTTTCTAGAGATTGAGCCACTTCTTTTGTGGCTTTTTTTTTTTTTTTATTTTTTAAATTTTACGTCTGGCAGCGGGTGGCAAACAAGTGTGAATGAAGCAAACGAAATCCAAATGGTTCAAACCTGATTTTGTGGCTCAGAAATAAAACTCAACACGACACAGAATAAAAAATGTTTCATCGTCTCGTTCCCCCTCTTCCCGAATTCCCACTTTAAAGTCCTGAAGGGCTTTTTACTGTCGCTATTGGATATGTGTGGATCTGGTGACTGGCAAACACCATTAGATGTTAATGACTAGCGGGGGAGGGGGGGGGGGCGGGGGGGGGCAGGAGGGTAAGCAGGCACCTCATTGCAGCAAAATGGGGTTGGATGACAGATAAGTGAAAGAGACATTGAGAAAGACGGAGAGTGCCGGTAAGAGACAGCGAGTAGGATTCGTGGGGGACGATTTAGAGACACTTAAACTGAGAGAGACAAAAGAGACACGAGACATAAGCTTCAAATAGCGGAAGATGTGTGTTTGTGAACGGCCGTTTTGAAGCCTCCGGTCCGGAATTTGGCCGGCGCCATCTCTGCTAGTTTGGAGCAGGAAGTGACCATATTTGGACGAGCTGGGTGTGAGCCAACGGTGGATCTGACTCGATCTGATTGGAAACACGGCGATACTACGTCCCGCCCACCGATAGCTGTGACCTGACTGCACCACGGGCCTGTCAATCAGACAAACATGCCCCCCTCCCTCCCAAAACGTGGCTTATTTTTAAGGCTTATTTTCTAATTAACCTCTGGTGGCCCTCAGTGGTATTGCAGCAATAAGGCACTTCCGCATCGGCCTCGTTTTTCAGACCACTTTTATATTCAGTCTGTGGTTCTTATGGTTTTTAAGCAGCTTATGACCCGTAGTGATGTAGTCACAGAGCCCCAAATTAGGTATGAGGATGCCGGGGCGGATGGACGGGTTCAGCCGAACACAGGGCTTTAACATGGGAGCATCTTTTTTTTCTATTAACCCAGACTGCTTTAAAAGGGACTGCTGTTTTTGTTTCCCCTTTCACACCTACTGTAACCACGACGACACAGGTCCTCTATTGTATTCCAAAACCCCTGAAGCGAACCCAGCAGAGGTGTCCAATGTCCGTGCTATAGATGACACTCCTGGTCGTATTCGATGAAATATAAGTGGCGGTGACGTCATCCGACCTCGCGACGCTCACCAGACTGAGCCGAGGGAGAATTCACATGTACGTTTCTCGGCATTCAAACTGTGCGCACCAACTTTCAGATGCCGGTCTCGTAGCAGCAATAGTTCCCTACTTTGCAAAAACGCAGCACAGACAAACAGCAGTTTTCCTCCTCGGTTGTCTATAGGCGCTTGTTGAATCACCGTGCGCTGCACTGTGAGTAAGGCTTCTACGCTTTCAGAATTTTTAAACAAAAAAAACAAAAAAAAAAGGGTGTGGGGGGGCTGAACAGCTGAGTCACTGTTTGGTAAAAGAAGCAGTAACCACGGGGTAGCTTGTCAGTTCGTGTCGCAGACCTGCTGGGAAATTCTGCTTGGAAATAGCGTTATTAGAAACACACACACACCCACACACACACACACACACACACACACACACACACACACACACACACACCCACACACACACACACCCACACACCCTCCACTACCACCATTAGTTTGGAAGGGCACTTAACCCCCCCTTTTGCTCCAGTGAAGCCGCTCCGTGATCGACACAAGATTAATGTTACTGAGCCGAGTGGCTTCCTGTAAGGGAAGGAACTGTATCAAAGCCCGGCCGGGGCGACCTTATTCGCCTCCACTTCAGCACTTTTCTGCTCGCCAAGATGTTTTCCGCGTCTAATGGTGTCACAAATGAACTTTCCGAATGAGCTGAAATCAAATTAAAATGTAACCCCCGCCGACCTCGATATCCTCCGATAATAATTCTCCTGTCATCTGTCCGTCCTTTTTTCCTTTCTTTTTTTTTTTTTACATCCCGCCCCGTCTTCGTCTCCTCTTGTTCTTTTCGCCCACATTCCCCCTTTTTTTTTTTTTTTTTTTTTTTTAATCACAAATGACGAGCCGGCTTTAACACCCCCTCGAGATACATCCTTATCACCCTCCCCCTCCTCCCCCTCTGCTTTTAGTCAGGGATTTCCCACTTTTACATGTAGTAGTTAGAGCCGTGATTCATGAGCCTCGGAGAACGGCTGAGAGAAAGAGAGGAAGAGAAAAGGGAGGGAGGGTGAGGACGGGAGACAGAGACAGATTGCAGCATTTAACAGGCTGCCCTGGGGAGCCACTGAAGGTGATAGAGAGAGAAAGACACATATGGAGGGAGAGGCATGCAAGAGAGAGAGAGAGAGAGAGAGAGAGAGAGAGAGAGAGAGACAGGCATTGTAGCAAGAGGGTGGTAAAAAAAAAACAAAAAAAACCTTGGTGAGAGAAATTGGAACGTACACCGTCTACTCTGAGAAAGACTCAGCTGGCATAAATTGTCCAGATGGACGCGCACGTGCACTGTACACACAAACACGGGGGAGACCGGGGAACACGTGCACACCCCTCCTGGCCCGGCCCGGCCCGGCCCTCACCTCCCTCGCACGGCGCGATGCACTTCATTTACAACCGGGTTTTCCCTTCGGGGGGAGCACGCACCTCTCCGAGCTGTTTTCCCTCACACTTCCCGTCGCATTTCTTTATCCGCTCCCAGCTGGCCCTTTTCCACCGTCCTCCCGGTCCCCGAGCCAAGTCTTCACGGAATAATAAATATTAAATGACTTATATAAGGTCCGAGAGAGACGCCTGCAATTGTCGGAGATGATTCAAATCAAACTCTTCCCGTCTGAACGTAGAATCCAAACTTACTATACGGGCACCAGTTGTTTAGGTTTGTGGGAGATTTGAGGGCCGCGGATCATCTCAGTGTTTCCGTCCGTCCACAAGTTTCAGTTTAGGGCTGCAACGTGACAAATATTTAAAACATTTATACCTTTGTTGATTATTTTCCCGATTAGCCGATTAAACGTTTGGTCTGTAAATGGACAGAAAATGGACAAAATTGGTCAAAATATCGATTGTGCTCGTTTTGGCCAACGATCGCTCTTAAGTTCATGATTACAGAAGACGTGAAAAACAATAAAACAATCATAACCAGTGAAGTTTTAGAATTTTGCCGCAAGTATTTCACACCATTTACTACTCGCGTTGCCGTTGGATTGATTTGCCCCCTTTTTGCTCACTCTTTGCTCTATTGCGCTCTCGTTGATCATCAGCGGTTGAAACTCTTGCATGAAGCAGCGAATGAAACGATGAATTAGGGGTCCGCGTGTCTGTTTGATTGACAGGCGCGTTTGCGCGGTCAGGTGGGCGGCACGTGGCGTCGTCGGGTTCCCGATCGGATCGGGATTCGCCCCGAACGCGACGGAGTGTCCTCACGCGGGTGCGCTGGCAGAAGTATGCAAATAGAGAGACGAGTCCAAATGTTGTCCAGCAGCAAACAGACGTGGCCGCAGGCGGTTCGCAGATGCAGCGCAATAAAAACACGCCAATCCGCTTCAGCATCACTACATAATACACAAACTTCGTGCGCTCCTCCAGCCGGCTGATTAATTAGTGTAATGTTACTTTAGTCCGTCAGGAAGTTTCTTAATTGCTTCGCGGTCTGCCTCCGTTGACGAACACCGAACGAGACAGCTTGTCTCATGCGATATCAAGTGGACCGCAAAGAGATTGAGACCACGCTCCAGAAAAACAATACTTCTACCTGACGATTTAGGAAAATGAAAACATAGTTGGGATTGAAGAAAACTGGAAAAATGAGCACCCATAAAAGTAACTTCTCCCGGGAGGGCTGCGATAATTACGTGAGAAAATAAGGATGACGTTACTGGATTCATTATCGCTCGGTCTGGAGGGACGACGCCTCATTCGTGGGAGGCAACGTTGTTAGCGCCGTTTTTTTTAATTCATTTATTGACTTTTGTCTCGTCTGTGTGTGTGTGTGTGTGTGTGTGCGTGCGCGTGTGTGTGTGTGTGTGTGTGTGTGTGTGTGTGTGTGTGCGCGCGCGTGTGTGTGTGTGTGTGTGTGTGCGCGCGTGCGTGTGTGTGTGTGCGCGCGCGCCGAGTGAAAAGGGAAGCTGCCGTTCGCCGGGTCTTCCTTCGTCTTAACTACCCATCTCTCGTGTCCCTGCCTCTTTTTCTTTTTTCCCTTCTCTTACATAAAACACGCCATTTGGTGGGCTGTTTTTATCCACCTTATAGTTTTCACAAGTGCTTACGTTTGTAGCCCGGGCGGACTCATGCTCTCGTCTCTTTTTATCTCCTCTTCTGTCCTCTTCTGCTCTCTACCCTTCAATTTTACACCCACTCAGTCGTTGTTTCCATCTCGTCGGCGCTGCGTTCCCCCTCCGTGTACTCTTCCTCCTCCTCCTCCTCCTCCTCCCCTTCCCTGAGAACGCTCGGCTAAAGGTCCGCGTTCGGCCGGGCGGCCAGATGTGCGTCGGTGCCGAGCGCGCGATGCTGCGCGAGCCCCGAACATCTGCTGGGAGCCGCTCTTACTGTACATTAGGCGGGCCGAGCTGTTCCTCCGCCGGGACGCTCTCCGTGCAGCCAGAGGTTCCGTCCGTCCGACCGGCTGCTCTCGCAGCTTCATTACAGATTCTAATGGACTGATGGGCCGCAGGTTCTAATGAACTTTTAAGGCCCTGATAGAACCAGAATTAGAGCCGAGCTCCCGAGCTACGACCGAGTCCGATGGTCGCGAGACACAGTCGGACAAACAGAGAAGAGATTTAATGGACGTGGGAGGGGGCGGCGGGGTCACGAGATTACGCTCCCGTCATGGATGTGTTGTCCTATAAAACGTGCTCCAGTCTCCGGTGCTGGACGGGCTCCATCTTAAAGGATTAACCCGTGCGGACTACGTAGGTTTAATCTATCGCTGTCCATCAAAAGCTGCGCTCTGCATCCAAATAAACACGGTGAACATGATCCGCATCAAAAACAGACGAGCAAAAACCGACAGCAGCGTAATGCAAATAATAATCAGCGGTTGTACGTCCTTGTTTTTTTGCCCCCCACCCCGTTTTCTTTCTCCCTTGACTTCGTGACCACTTTGATTTTCAAAGCCCGTTCCTCCATCTGTTAAATTCTGCAGCTCAGCCTCTGTTCTCGGGGCCCCTGACAACCTCACACTGAAACACGCTGTACCTGCCCACTAAAAATAGCACCACGGCGGTTAATGGCTTTATATAAGGCGGTGGGTGGGGGTCTGCGCGGCCAGAGAAGGACTCAGAAATAGTTGCGATTCCTGGGGGGAAGGCGGGCGTGTCGGTCGGCGCTGCATGAGAGGCACTTGGTATGAAATATTTATCAGTGGAGCGTATGGGTGTCAATATAATTGCCGCATTATCTATTTTTAGACGTCGTGTGATTATATGCCAAACCGCAGTTTGGATTTATTGATTTCTTTTAGCTGCGACTAAAAACCTACTTGAATGAATGAAAGTAAATGTTTTCAACAACCTGCGCAAACGGTTCGGGAACGGGACGACGAGATGGCGGGTTTCGTTTGCCGTTAGTAAAAAAAAAAAAAAATTTTTTTTAAAAACACGACGGCTTTTGTCCCGTACAAACCAAAACGTGTTTGTGGACCGGATGACAAAAACATGAATAATAATTAACATGACAAACGGGGGACAAATGAAATCGTTTGTCAGCGGAAACAGAAACAGGAGAGAGTTGAAGCGGGTGCTGATCTTAGCATGCTTCAAAAGCGAACGCTAACCGAATGATCTGTGTTGTAATGATTTTAGCTTATTGTGCCAGCGTAGTTGCGACATTTACCAGTTAGCACTAAACACGAAGCGCAAGCTGAGGCTGACGGGAATGTCTTTGGGTTTTTGGTTTTTACAATTCATTCTCAGTGGAACAAAACTGTCTGGACCAAATTTCATAAATATATATGTCGTCACGTTTCACTTAAAACCACAAATGTCGGCTCCCTCCGTGAAGAGGGAATCGTGGACGTCTGTACGAAGTCCGCAGCAGTCGGACCTAAAGTTGTCGACATATTTTCAGGTCACGCCGAAGCAAAAGTGCCGTGAAGTGCAATACCACCGAGGGCCACCGGGCACCAGACAATTCAAAGAGCGTCAACTTCTCTCGTTAAGGAAGTGAACAAATGTCTTCCACAAGTCATCGAAGTTGTCATTCGCTAAATTCCCACCTTTCTGATCAGTGTTTTTGGAATTAATTTCATAATTGATCAGATGTCAGGCCTCGGAGAGCGGCGCACCTGGAGGCGTGTGTGTGGTTTGATTGACAGGCCTGGGGTGGAGTCATGTTGCCAAGCGCAGCGTCCCGGTGCTCTCAGTCAGATCCACTCCTTCAGCTCCTCCCCAACTCGGCCAAATATGGTCGCTTGACGGCAAAACGCCAGACACGGTGGCCTCAAAGTTCACAAACCAACGGGTGGCGCCACGGTGGGTTTCCGCTGCTTCCAACCCCGAACTCCACACAGCTGGTGATGCTGAAGACGTCGGCACCTTCCAGCCTCTGAAATGACAGGCTTTGTCTCTGCTGTTCTCAACCGCTGTAAACAGAATACATTTTGTCTCATGGACAAATGATGTGGAGTCGTCCCGTCGGGCAACTTTTTCGTTTGCAATTAAGGTCCGCCTCCCCTGTTGAGCCTGATTATTGCACGCAATTTCCTAGTGTGAAAAGACACAAAACACCCGCGTGACTGTTCCCTCTGTGCCGTACTGCAGGAGACAGATACGAGTAACAGCTGCCAGTATGAGAAGAGAGAAATTCAGCGGTCGGTTTGACGTACTTTGACATACGAAGCACGTCTCCCTGTCATCCACCGTTCATATATGCACACGTCGGTGTTTGATATCGCGGATAAACACTTCCAGCCTCGTCCCCCTTCGGGAAACGGAGGAAGATGATTGGGTAAAAAGACCAAAGGAGGGGGAAAAAAAAAAAAAAGAAGGGGGGGGGCGGGGGGGCAAAGCTAATGATGGCGGTGTGGAGAAGAAAACGATGGCTTAAAAAAAAAAAAAGCAGGCGCAACAACCCGAAGGACACATTTGAGGTTTTCTCGTGCTCGTCTCTGCTCAGCTCTCAATGATGTCTCTCCTTTTTTGGCAAAAAAAAAACACACATACAGTACATTTCTTAAACCGCACACACACACACACACACACACACACACACACACACACACACACACACACGTAAGGCTTAGTGCTGCACTTGCTGTCGGAGGGGTGGGGGGGGGGTGGGAGGGGTTGGGGAGGAAAAAGAGGCAGCAGAAAGCCTCTAAAAGCTCAGCAGAAATGTATTTATAGACAGAAATAAAAGGATTATACCTCCATGAAGGAGAAGGGGAAAGCCAGTGATTTCCAGACGTGCCAGATGCTGTAGAAATCTCGGTTGGACTAGGGGGGGGGGGAAGGCGGGGGCGGCAAGGAGAGGATACAGGGAAAGAAAGAAAAGGTGTGTGTGGGGGGGGGGGGGGGGGGTTAAGAAAGTGAAAGAGAGGGACCGACAGATGGAGAGGAGACGGACTGACTGACAAAGAGAAGCAGGGGCTGACGCTTTCTCAGATTCACTTCCGCGAGCCTCTGGGGTCGGCCCTCGGAGCCACATCAGGCCCTGATAATTATCCCCTGCCAGCCCGCTGCCAACACGTTGACGGGGAGGAGGACGGGACGGGGGGGGGGCTAAGTGTTAATTACCAGCATAATGAAAAAAAGCTACCTTTTCTCTCTCCCATAGCGCGTTGCACACTCTGCCATACGCACCAGGCACTTTTTGGATTACAAGGTCTTATTTTAAAAAGTCTTTTCTTTTTTCTTTTTCTTTCTTTTTTTTTTTTTTTTTTTTTTTTTATGACTAAGGCCGTCCTGCTTTCTGAGAGCTGGGATGAAAGGAAAATCCTGCAAACAGCTGTCAAGAGTGGAGCCAGTGCCAAACACGAGTTACATAACACCCCCCCCCCCAAAAAAAAAAAAGAAAACTCATTTGAATCCCTGCGTATTCCATATTCCTACAAAAAAAATAAAAAAGTGTCGACCCCCTTTCCTCCCTCTTCCTCCTCCTCTTCCTCCTTCTGCTTCCTCCTCCCCTTCCTTCTCTCTCTCTCTCTCTCTCTCTCTCTCTCTCTCTGGTAATGTTTTTTTTGTTTTTTTTTACTTCAGCGCCTCACGCTGTGCAGATGTTGGCTCCCGGATGTGCGCACGCCAAGTGTTAATACCCTGCCTGGGTCCTCTCGCTGTTGCTAAGGAGAATACAGTCAAGCCTTTGAAGGAGGGGGGGGGAGATGAATAGAAGCTGGTGAAAAGAAAAGAGGAGGAAATGAGGCAGTGGGTGACAGGGTTTCAGCTGGAGGAGACAGTCTGTCAAAGCGGTGGGAAGGTGCCGGGGCGAGAGCTCATCGCCGTTACTTCAAGCGCATTAAAAAAAAATTTTTTAAAAAAAAAACCCGCGTGTCGCCCGGCGTTCACCGCGGAGTTATGACACACGCCTTCAGCTCCTTCCGCAAATTAACACCGAGAGGAAGTGCGAGTTGAGTTGATCTACGGGGTGGGATGGGGGGGGGGGGGGGTGAGATCTCCTCGTAGTTATCAATCAGCTATTTATCGCTCGTCCTCGCGCCGCACACGTGTGCGCCGCATCCTGGTTTTTGTTTTCAGGGCTCGGTGTTTATACGACGAAACGTCAAGAGAGGAAGAGAAGGTTTTAAAGCTGAAGTGCGGGTGGGGGGGGGGGGAGAGAGAAGAAATGCTTTTTACACTCCACTTAGTGCCTCAGCCCACTGGGACTGTGGCACGGCCGCGGTCTAATGCAACGAGGTCACGGGGGTTCAAGTCGTGTCCGTCGTCAGAAGCGGGGATGACCGCCGGAGACTTTCAGCCTGTTCAGAAAGAGCGCCGTGACGACGGCCGGGTCGTTAATGTCAGCCGCTGAAATACAGCGCCGCCCTCGTTCGGACGGCACGAGAAGTTCCACGTTTAAAGGCCAAGCGAGGATGTTGTGCAGAGCACAGTCGTGTCGGAAATGACGTTTTTTGGGGGTTTTTTTGTTTTTTTTTACTCGAAGGGAAACAGAAAATATGAGAAACACCAGAGAGGGAGTCGGTTTCAGGTTTCTTTGGCCACGTGGAGAGATTATTTTTATAATCTGTGTGATAAAACCATCAATTGTTGGTTTTTTTTGCCCATTTGAAAGATTTCAAAGTGGAAGTTAACAGAACAGACGGTGTGTAATACACCCACCGGTCCACTAGAGGGCACCGTGTCTGTCACCGTTTTGCCTGCGCCCAAAGCGTGGCGAACCCCGAGGCCACGTTCAGGAAAACCGAAACTTGCGTGTTCAGTTTGGGAAAACAAAACGCGACGCGGTGCATCGACGAGCGTTGGCGAGACGACGGCCTCGGCTGCGAGTTCTTTTTGTTGATTTACTCGGCGGCTGAACGACCGACCGAGTGTTTCGGCCCTCGTTAAAACAATGATTGTAATCAAAGAAACATTATAACGCGGGAAGCACCGATTTTCGCCGACCTTTCAATATCTGCTTTAGGCTTTAAAACGTTTCAATGAGCGCAGGATTTTCTACATTTTACAGACCAAAAAAACGTCCGATACCTCCGCCACCAGACGCGCTTGGTTTTTTGGGGGGGGGGGGGGGGGGGGTTTTTTTTTTTTCCCTCCCAAACGGTTTCACGTTCAAACCCAGTTCTGACTGGAAACAGCTCTTCCAAGAACGCCAGGACGACTCGGGTCGTCGTCGTCCCCCCCCCCCCACACCCTCTGTCCCCCCCTCCACCCTACACCACACACACACACGCTCCCCCACCGACTCCATCCATCCTTCTGTGTTTACGTTTCACACCTCCCATGCGCGGCGGTGGCATCATCCGCTACGTATCAAGACGCCCGACGCACGTCCCGCCTGCCCCCCCCGCGGGCTGGAGAGCGAGCAGCGAGCGGAGAGAGATGAACGGTCCCGCCGGAGCGACGCTCGACTTCGGGAGGGGAAGCGATCCCCCCCCCCGCGGGGGACGCGTTGTTTTTTTATCGACGTGGAATCGATCGATTCATCTCCGCAGCCTCCTGACGCGACACGCTTTACTGTACGAGTTAGTGGATTACATAACGCGGCGATACCTCTCTTCTTCTTCTTCTTCTTCTTCTTCTTCTTCTTTTTTTTTTTTTTTATCTCGCCTGATTATCGCTCCCGTTGTGCCCGTCTGACGGATAGGCAAGCCACCGTGATCCCGCCTTAGATGGATATCGGATAAGGTTTTGCACCCGGGCTGTTAATATGAGGGTGCATATTTAAAGATGAATACATCTTTCCGTTCCTTTTTCTTTTCCTTTTTTTGATCTCCAAGTGAAGCTGAAGGATTATAAGCACACGACAGAGAGCCCAAACAGACCGACTGCGAGTCAAACGTCGTCTTGGAAAGGCTCCGTTAGGTTTTAGGCGAGTAGACTTACAGACATATCGCAACAACCAAAAAGTAGCTGTGTACTTTCAACAGCCCGCTTCATTATTCGGAGCCTGATTAAAAAACAACAACAACAACAACAAAAAACAACTATTACATTATTCAAGGTTGGAAATCGATGCAGCAAGTGTGGGGACGACCCATGCAGTGGGTTGTGCAGGAGAATAAGCTCTGATTACACGGGGAAGTAACGCTGTCTACATCCTGCAGGGACAGAGCAGGTATTTAAAATCCGTATTGCACCTGAAGCGGCACCGCAAAATGCACCGCACCGCCTGCTTCGTTTCGCTCCTTTTATGCCAAGAGGAAAGCAAATCATCCTTAAGCTTAGATTTAAATGTCATCGGTTTGGATCTCATGGAGACCCCCCCCCCCCCCTCCTCTTCCTCCCTCCCTCCCCCACCCCCACCCCCCTCACAAGCCGCCACCGGGGGTCCCCGGACTCTCTCCATCAGATGTCTATGGTGCCCACTGGCGCTGCGACCTGGCGGCACTGCTGCTCCAGCGCTCCCTCTCATTGCGGCGCTTTCTGTCAAGACGCCCGGGACCGGAGCCGAGCCGAGCCGAGCCGAGTCGAGCAGCGCTGCGCTAAAACATTTTGTTCTCATGTTAAAACCGCACCTTGGTTGCGGGTATTTTTTTTTTTTTTAATTTTTTTTTTTAAAGGGTTAGGGGGGGGGGGGGGGGGGGGAGTGCATGCAAGAGAGAAAATAACAACCAGGCTTTTAATTGGCTGCGCGCGCTTGCCGGAGTGCAATGACACGGTTTTAAGTCAGGTGCAGATGTTGACACACCGGGTTTATATGATGGAGAGAGAGAGAGAGAGAGAGAGAGAGGGAAAAAAAAAAAAAGACCCCAGCGCGCAACAACAACAAAAATCAACTCAAGGAAGTGCACTTGTAGCCAGGCTGCGCCAAATGTTTAAAAAAAATAAAATAAAATAAAATAAAAAGAGAAGAAACTGATAGCGGCGAATAATGCTTCGTCCGCGTTGAGACTCACCTCACTCATGTTGGAGACGTTCTGCAGCAGAAGTGGACTTGAGTGTCTTCTCCGCGTTCAGTCCTTCAGAGCCGAAGCCACAGCGTAAAAAGAGTGCTGCAGTGTGTGTGCGCGCGTGTGTGTGTGTGTGTGTGTGTGTGTGTGTGTGTGTGTGTGTGTGTGTGTGTGTGTGTGTGTGTGGAGAGAGCGAGAGAGACACTGTGGAGGAATAAAGCGATAAAACAGCGGCGATGATGCTCCGAGGGGCGCGTGAAGCGGCGGGCTGACGGAGTGATGCTCTGCTCCGGTAGAGATGACGGAAGGAAGCTTCAGCGGCTGTAACGGTGCGGTTTATGGGCAACAGGAGCTCTCTCTCTCTCTCTCTCTCTCTCTCTCTCTCTCTCTCTCTCTCTCTCTCTCTCTCTCTCTCTCTCTCTCTCCTGTCTCGCTCTCTCCCTCTCTCTCTCTCTCTCCCTGTCTCGCTCTCTCCCTCTCTCTCGCTCTCTCCCTCTCTCTCGCTCTCTCCCTGTCTCTCTCTCTCTCCCTGTCTCTCTCTCCCTCTCTCTCTCGCTCTCTCTCTCTCTCTCTCCCTGTCTCTCTCTCTCCCTCTCTCTCTCCCTGTCTCTCTCTCCCTCCCTCTCTCTCTCTCTCTCCCTCTCTCTCTCTCCTCTCTCTCTCTCTCTCCCTGTCTCGCTCTCTCTCCCTCCCTCTCTCTCTCTCCCTCTCTCTCTCTCCCTCTCTCTCTCCCTCCCTCTCTCTCTCTCTGTCTCTCTCTCCCTCTCCCTGTCTCTCTCTCCCTCCCTCTCTCTCTCTCCCTGTCTCTGTCTCTCTCTCTCCCTCTCTCTCCCTGTCTCTCTCTCTCTCTCTCTCTCTCTCTCCCTGTCTCTCTCTCCCTGTCTCGCCCACTTAGTCTCAGCCAGTCACCAGGGAGCAGACTATTGCCCTAGTACAGGGATGTAGGCTAATAGGTACATAATAATACGGCCAACCCTGGAGCATTTAGCTCTGCCTCGCGCGGAATAGTGTTAATTGACGTTTTAGATTTATTGTCTTTTACTTTGAAAACACACCCGGGCCCATTTAGCCCGCGCAGACACGAGTGTCCTATAATTTAACAAAATAAAAGACATGGAAGTGCACTTTTTTCAATAAACTTTTCGCTGTCGTAGTACAGCGATTCGATTTTCTACACCTGCAGTTTTGCAGTCAATTTAAATTAGCATGTGATTTCCTGTCTGGCTTTTCAAAATAAATCCAGTTTTCTAAAGCACAAGAACAGAATATTCCGTATGTAATATGATTTGTTTGTTTGTTGCACCTTTGATGGGATACTTGTAGATATACAGTACGAATTTGAGGTATTTTCTTTTTTAAGTTACAAGTTTTTACAATTTTATTTTGAAGGAACTAAATACATCCGGTTTTGTGAAAACGTTCTGCTGACTTTACCGGAGTTAATCTGCATTTCTGTGCAACCAAACTTGAATTAGTTTTACACATCAACTAGTAGCTTGTCATAGTTTAATCGATGTAATTACATTTTAGCGTCATTTGAAAATGACCTCATTTGAGTTTATGGGGTTGACCAGTAGGCAGAGATGGTTGGTTACAGTCAGAATGAGGTTGAGATAAAGTTCAGACACGTTTATTCCTCACTCTATAGTCCCAGGCTTTGGAAATCTAATGCCAACTCTATTCAACCCTGTTATAAATGTCTCCACTAGGTGGGGCTGCTGCGTCAAATATAATCAGCTGATACACTGCCTCTGATTTGAGATTTCAAAACCTCTCTAAACCCTTTTCACTTGCAGATAAACGAAGTCAAATAATTAACCAGTGAATGTAAACACGCACATAATTCAAATGCTTCTTAACGTTTACAAGAAGGGACAGTCGGGTTATCAGGACTCGACTTACTGACGGAATAAATAAGTAATTTAACCTACGCGCTATAAAATAAAAATAAAAGAGTCACTTGTAAACATTTTCCAATTTACCATGATAGTTGATAAGAATCTAAAGAAACAGCCCAAATGGCTGAACTATATCCGGATCTTTTAAATTCAGACAGCCTAACGTCGTCGTGTCTCATTTCTTACTTGCCAGCAGCTTCGTGTCAAAAGAGGGGTTTTTTTTTTTTAATGAAACATCACCAGCCAAAGCAAAGCCTCTACTCTTCTACAGCCCAGTCTGTAGGTTCAAGCGGTCAAGACTCCAGCAACACTTACACCGCGTGGAGCAACTTTAAACATCAGACCAACGGACCACATGGCTCGTGGCTTTTCATTCGGCGTAAACGTTGTTATTATCCACATCGATCCCCGTTGTTGACCCCGAAGAACGCCACGAGCCGAAACGCGTTGGTCTGATATGAAAGCTGTTCCACAAACTGCAGGTGTTGCTGGAGATTTGACCGCTTGTAGATTCTTGTGAATCCGTCCTTCCGCCGAGACAAAAACGTTGGGATCCACTAATGCAGAGCACGAATGAACCCGTGGATAATAAGCGTGCGTCCTCCGATTTCTAACACTGCCTGTAACTTAGTTATTCACCTTTTCCAGGTCATTTGAGATCATTTTTTTGACCTTAAAATGTTCAACTTGTCTGCAGTGCTGCTCATGTCCACAGGAGGGCTCTCTTTTCAACAAAGTAGTTTTCCTTTCTGGGAATCAGGGACTGTAGATTGAGGCCAGTTCGCTCCGAAGCGTCTTAAACTTCCCTCAACATAAACACTCAATCTTACAAACACGTATTAATCACATCAAATGTACAGTATTGAAACCTAAAAGAGAAAGTGCATCCTGGACAGACAAAACAAAAGAGACACGGGGTAATTTGTTTGTGTTTATTTATTTCTAATGTGTTTTATTTTTATTTTTTTTGTATTTTTTTTTGTATCTGTCCACAAAGTTATATTAGTCACTACTATGTTAGGTCAGTTTTCCCTCACTGCAATGGCAGTCAACTACACAAGAGCCCAAACCCAGCGTGGCCCCCTCAACCTCGCAACCATTTGTCCTTTTTTAAATTTTTTTTTTTTACAAAAACGCTTGAAAAATAACCGCACTCGCATAAGTACGACAAGCTTGATCCGATACCCATTAAATTATAATCGTAACCTTTCTGCGACGTACTCTGATTCACAATCAGAAGGGTAAGGGGCCGTTTGTAAATCACAAGAGAGCGAATCCACACACCCCTCTTCCCCCCAAACAACAACAACAACAACAACAAAAAACACGTGCAAAACATAAAAGGGATTATTTCGATTTGCGGGGAATTTTGTAACTTTTCTCACGACGAACTGGAGGATGCTTCGTTTCTTTGAAGACAGTTTGTGAAACGGCGAGCTCACCCTTTGCTTTGCGAACAATTTAATCAACGTCTAATTAGATGCTTCTGACAAAAACAAAAACAAAAACGTGGAGTTGCACTTTAAAATGCTGAAGTACACGGGGAAAGTGATAATTACATTTTGGTTCGGGAACTATTTCATCTCCGAAAAATTCCCCACCGTGGCTGAACAGGCGTTTGACGTAATATCACTTCTTAAAGGGAAACCAGCATCTCCAGAAATGCGCCCCTCAGTATCGGGCGGTTAGCCATCTCCATCTTTGGAGAAGCGTAAAGGTGCATTTCACCAGTTTTCTAGACCCCCTTGATAGACGCGCGCTGGAAACGACTTCCCGTCGTGCCGAAGCGCCCTCGTGTTTGTCCAACTCGGACTGAATTGGTAAAAGAAGTTCCATTTTCTCTCAACTCCGACTAAAACCTTCAACAGAATAAAAAAAAAAATGATTCCCTCGAGTGCTGCTTCAGTCGTTTCAAAGAGAATTTTTTTTTTTCCTTTCTGTGCGGTAAATTTGGAAATGGAGTTTTGAGTCGTAGGTTTTACATTCAAATCTTCAGAGAAGTGCGCTGCTTAGACAAAAGGTTTACTTTGAAAACATGTCATCGCCGAGGGACTTTTTTTTTTTTTTTTTTTCCTTTCCGCGATTAGACATCTGCGATGATTGGCAGGCCGTTTTATTCCCGTCTGCCAGCGGGAGGAGTTGAAGGGACCATCACTCAAGTTTGTGCTCTCTTTAAAAAAAACACAACATCTCTAGTGCTATCTGTACAACATTCAACAACACAGTTCTGTTTTTTTGTTTTTTTTGTAGTGTTTTTTTGTTTTTTGTTTTTTTTTCAACCATAATGTCAAAACAATAATACTTATCATTATAAGAGCATTTTTCCATCTCAACGGCATTGAACAAACACCACACAAACTGAAATGAAAATCTAATAAAGGCCTCAATACCAGATAGTACACGTCACCTTCGAGTGGTGCTAAGAGAGAGACAGTTTACAGACGAGGTGGTGGGAGGGCGGGGGGGGGGGGGGCACGGAGGAAGAGGAAGAGCAAGCATGAGAGGGCAAAGAGAGAGAGGGGGGGGGGGTTGTCAAGTTTAACCATGTTTTAGTGTCACATCGGACATGTTTTGGCACCTCATGAGATTAAATACAAGATTCATTAGTCTTAGATTTGGGCTTTGGTTTACCGAGGGTTAGTATTAAGACCAAAAGTAGTCCAACCCTACATCTACAGTGATTTTTTTTTTTTTTTTTTTTTTTTTTTTTTTACTCATCTAAGGGTTAGGTAGTCCATTCTTGCAAGAGTCTAGCCATGCTAGAGGGTAAAAATAAGGCCTAGTGACCTTGTTTAAGGCCTAACAGGCCTGAACCCCCCCCCCACCCACCCCAAGAGACAGAGAGAGGGGTCAGGAGATACAGCAAGAGACATGAGAAAAAGATGAGGAAAATGGGCTGATGTGATGAAGAGAAGAGGAAGAGGAAAAGGGGAGGGAAGTGGGAAGGACAGAAAGAGAGAGTGTGTCGATATAGGCTAAGTGCTTTTGGTGAGTTTTACAAAATACACCAGGAAGTGCTTGAAACAGAAGGCACGGTGGCATTGACAGTAGTTGTTAAAGGAGACACCACTAAGGGACTTTCACTACAGAACTCATAAGGTGCTCTAAAAAAAAAAAAAAAAGAACTTAAAGACACATTAATGCACGTTAAAGTGTGGCTGCAATCATAGAATACCCCATCGAATGTAGTCCAAGGAGATAAATAGTGGTTTTAAACCAGACTAAGTGGATATTAATGTCTCACATTCATCTTTTTTTCTTTTTCATAAATATACCTTCAAAACCACGAGAGTTTATAATAAGATTGTTGTTGTTTTTTTGTTTTTTTTTAGTTTTTCGATGTGTTTGATATATCCACACACAAAAAAAACGCACTTTGATTTTGAACTTTCTTTAACAACCAGTTCGGCGGTTGGATGTTTGACGCACTGACCCACCTAATCGAAAAGGTTTTTGCTAATCGCCGGGGTAAATCTAACAAAACCACACACTTCACACGTTCTTTAAAAAAAGAAGGACAACAGAAAGTGACAACTGCCATTGAAAAAAAATAACGTTTGGTCTATCGATAAAGTCAAAATCAAAAACAACTACTTTGGGAACTCAAACCTTGCACAGTGCTCTGTATAGACATTCCAACTAGTCTTAGCTCACAAACATTATAATCAATATTACCTATATTGATAACCTTTTTCCGTAAGCATCTGGAAATGAAAATAAACAAAAGTCTGCTGCTTTTTTGTTTTTGTTTTTTCTTCTCATCTTTACAAAAGCTACACATATTCTACTGGGATGTCTATGCATTTGTTAGTTTTTTAATAATTACTCCTACCATTGTCTTTTCTTTTCTTATAAAAAAAAAAAAAAAAAAAAAAGAAGAAGAAGAAGAAGAGAGGGAATCTACTCATCTAAGACACCATAAACCCAAGAGTACAGTTTGTTTCTCAGGTTTAGTCCTGTCTGGCAGCGGTACTGCTTTCTTTTTCGCTCTCTACCTTGTATCTTCTCTCCTGTGGAGGAAAAAAAAAAAAAAAAAAAATGTAAATGTTTTTTTTCTTTTTGCGACACAGTCTCAGTCTCTTTAAAACAATGTGTCAGCTGATTGTGTTCAGGAGCTCGAGCCTCGTCGCCCCTACGAGAGCGTAAACGCTGCGTTTCGCCCGCTTCCGCGCATTTACGATGACCTTGAGTTGCCTTGGCAACCCCAACCCGCATTCGCTACCATTGTAAACACTGAATAATGAACCCATTTCTTCTTTTTTTTTTTTTTTTTTTTTTTCGCTCAGCCTTTGATTTTTCACCACATATTTCATCTACTTTTTTTTTTTGTTGTTGTTCTTTTCGAGCCGAGCCGCAAACAGCTACAGTCTGTGTCAAGGACATTTACGCTATGATGTAGCATTTCTTTTACAACTTAACTATTCACAACACCCTAGAACCACTTTTAACAAATATATTGTACTTAAATTGCTTTAAACTGTATATTCAGATAAAATGAATGACCTATCAGCCTCGACGGGCAGGAATACCGGAGAGTCTCTCGACAACATACATGAACAGGCACTAACTGAAAAAAAAAAAAAAAAAAAAAAAATATTACAAACTTTTCTTTCTGGACAGTCATCGAGATTTCTGACAAACAAGGCAGTGATACATAGTTGAAGGAAAAGCACACGGCCTGCAGCAGTCACCTCGCGCCTTAACGTAATGCCAAACAGCTGAGCCGAGGTTTTGCTTGAAATTTCTCCAGACTGAACTTCCCTCCGTGTACGTGTCGCGCTTCGAGGAGGAACCTGAAGCCGAAGGTGTCAGTCGGGAGAGCATCTCTTCACAGCTGGCTTTGACTTGGTCGGTGTAGTAGTCTGGGATGCACAGTCCATAATTAGTGAGGAGCAAATGCACGACTCTGGAATGATGCCCGCGTTTCTTTCATTTATCAAAATGGAGATCATCTTAAAAATCATCCATCTTGGAGTGAAGCTTGAAAAGAAAATAGAAAAAAAAGTGGCCTACAAAATCCCAAAAAGATGCATCCAACCTCTTTTTTTTTTTTTTTTACAGGAATTTTAGTGTATTTTTGTGGAGGACCACACAGTCAGAACTCAAGTAGACAAATAATGTCGGAGGAAACATCACAGCTGTGGGGTTTGTTTTTTTTTCCCCCCTCTCAAACATCGGTTTTCATGACTCCTCGTGTCTTTCCCAAAAAAATGAAGCTATGAAGGGGCGAAAACTTCATTTAACCGTGAACCCCTTTTTCTCTCTGCAGCGCTTCCTCACCTTTCTTCAAAATCTGTGGCAGAACGGTGTCATTCAACAGGCTTTTAATCTGTTAAGACTCTTTCCTCCTCTCCCACCATGTGGTTGGGGCTCAGGGCCGGTGAAAGAGCGAGGGACATCCTCAGATCCTGGTCTTGTGAATCCTCCAGACTGCTGTTCTCCTCAAAGTCCTCCTCTTGGTCTTCTCTCTCCACCTCCATGTTCCCCTGGAGCGCCGGACTGCGTCTTGCGCGCTTTGACGCCGAGGCCATGGAGTCCGGGTGGTCCAGAGCGTCGTCCAGATGTTCGGCCGTGTGCTCAGAGAGACCGTTGAGGGTCTGGGCCTGAGTCGAGGACCATTCCCCCAGGGGGGCCTGGGACTCGTTCACGTGCCTCCATATTGTCAGAGGGTCGATGTCGGAGCGATCGGTCCGCGGCTTGGTGGCCTTTGGGGTGCCATCCTCATCCATGATGGTGGAAAAGCCTCTTTTGCGCCTGGACTTACTGGTGTGGTTGACCTGCAGATGCATGGCCATCAGTTCGGCCGACGACGTGCGGAACGGGCAGAACAAACACTGGCTCAGTTGGACCTCCGTCGAACTGTCCCCTCCGCCATCGCCGCCAACTCCTTCGCCGACACTCATGAGTCCGTCCTCCTCCGGCCCTCCGAGGCCAGGCGAGGTGCGGCGGGACAGATCCAGGGGTTCAAACCCGCCCTCGTGAGTCGAAGGCGCCGGTCTTTCGTTGTCGCTCGACGGCTGAACCATTCGGCTCGTCGTGAGGGGCTTACGCCGGGACACTTTAGGGGCCTTCGGCGGGGGAGACTCCCTGATCCAGCCTCCTTCCATTCCACCTTGGTAAAGAGCCCCCATCACGCCGGACAGATACCTGTACTGGGTCTCCAGGTCGACATCCCTTAGAGCGGCCAAGGCCTTCCGATGCTCCCGCTGGTCGGGAAGCCCGAGCAGCCAGGACTGCTGGCCGGGCCGAGAGGTGGACGTGTCGGTGGGGCCTCGGTTGACCGGACAGTGATTGAGTTGAGATCGTCGCTGCTTGGCCAGTCCAGAGGTTCCGGAGGTCAGGCTGTTGATTGTGGAGGTGAGAGCGGAGGGGGAGGAGCCGGAGGCGGCGGATAAGGCGTTGCGCTGCTCCCTGTGGTGCCGCTGCAGGTGGTACTTCAGCGAGCCAGACTGAGTACCCGCGTAGTCACAGTGGGGGCATTTGTAGGGTCTTTCACCTGGAGAAAAGAGGAGTCAGACGTTTAGATTGGATGGATCTTATTGGCCACATGGTATACTTTTAGCATCTTACAATGCGTCGTCCACAAACGGAACGAAAACAAACTGGGGGTGGCCGCAAGGTGAGCGGTTCGATCCCCGGTTCCTACTGTCCTTATGCTTAAGTGTCCTTTGGGCAAAACACTGAACCCCAAGTTGCTGCTGATGGCCGGCGAGGTTCTTGTAAATGTTTGGGTGAAAGGCTAAATGGTGCTTTGGGACGCTAAGGTGATAAAGACAAACTTGCCTTTAGTCTGAACCATTTTGCTAAATTAGATACAGATGTGAAGTTCACTGTTTTAAGGGCAAGTTTTCAAAAGTCTAATTGGCTTTGATTGATAGATAAAAAAATTAAAATAAAAATAAAAAAGCAATGGCTGCCTGGATAGGTCAAAATATTCATTCAATAATCTAATAACCTTCAGCATTTACTATAAAATGGCCAGCAGTTATAGTCAACAAGCTATCTCATCAGCGATCATCTCAGTTGAGCTGTAGTTACACATTTCAAAGGAAGATGGCAGTATTTCATTACTGATTAGACATTACACAGCTGGAAAAGATAGAGCGGATGATGTTGCACATCAACAGCAGGAAACATATGAAAAGCATAAATGATCTTATTCACCTTAACGAAAAACAGATCCCACATGAAGAGCACAGCTCTGGCGATGAATACAGATTCACATGCAAATGCATGAACAGTTGAATTTTTTTTTTTTTTTTGTTGCCGAAGCTAAAAGTAATGATGGTGTAAAAGTCTCGAGGGGTAATGATATTCTCAAGAGAGCATTATCATAATTTGATACCATCGCTTAAATCACTGACCATGTGGTAATCACTTGATGGCACAGAAGCAGCAGTGTATGAGAAAAAGAGCTGTATGTGATCGTGACAAAATATAAAAGCGATGTGATAAGTCCCGACAGCCACAGAGAAGTAATGACGATGGCAACGCTAAAGAGACTTTACTGAGTGCATTCTGGCCACTGTCTTACTGCGAGGACTTGGATGTGCTCCAGTTACCAGCTGCTGGTGGTTGGTGGCGTCTCCAAAATGGAAGAAGGGGTTTTAATTTTGATCAAATACATCAAGCGAAGGCAAATAATAAAAAAAATAAAAAATAAAAATAAAAAAAAGACGATGCTGATAAAGTCTTATGAATATGGATCGTTAATTAAGAGCGTGAGTGAGTGCTGTGAAAGATCCCAATTTTCATTAAAGTCCTACTTACTTGCTACCAGACAGTCAGCATGAGGGTTTTTGGTTTTTTTTGGTCTTAAAAACCTGGAAATTATTGGGGTATTATGCGTCTCTCTCCTGCAGTCACAATAATTTAAAAAAGAGTATTGGTGGTAAATTTAAGGGAAGCAATTACGGGTTCTTTTCATCAAACAAACACAAAAAGATTAAGCACAAGAAATCTGAGCAAATGCTGTATTTAATTTCATAACGATGATGAAATAATAAAAACTTTGCCGAACCCTTTTTCATGTTGCAGAATTTTGAAGTATCCGGATCAAATTCGCGAAAATGCTGTTTAATTAGGGAACAAAAACGTGTTTTGTTTTGGGTTTTTTTACCTTTTATTGAGGTTAAGGTTACAGGCAAGTGAGAGAAGTGAGCTATTTCCCAGTTTTAATCCCTGGAGTGGCTTGATTTAAAAAAAAATATATATATATATATTATTTTTTTCCTCAGAAACTACTGTTAATATACGCTCGAGCAAGGCACTTAAGCAGGAGTTGCTCCAGTGGAGCCGCTCGGTTGCCGGCAGTAGAAGGGCTATGATTAGCGCTGGCCAGCTCTCTGGGGTGAATGTGTAAAAAAGAAAAAAAAAAAAAAAAAGGTAGTTCTGCAAAAGAGAGGATGCTCAATGAGACCTTTCCAGGGATTTATAAAGGTTTTGTTTTTTTTTTAATAAAAAAAAAGTAACTGCGGTTTGTTAAACTCACAGCAGTGTCTCACCTGTGTGAACTCTCAGGTGCACTTTGAGATGGTGTGAAGAGCGAAAGGCTTTGCCACAGTAGGGGCAGTCTTTTATTCCCCTACCGCGCACTCGCTCCCTGGTGGAAACTGAAGGTATGGAAGAGACTGCTGTCAAGCCATTTTCTCCTGCAAGTGGAGAAAGAGGTGGGAAAAATGTAACGCTAGCAGCTGGTGCGAAAGGCCCCGAGAGAGCTTCTATTTACAACGCAAAAGCAGTCTGAAAATAATATACTCTTGTCATATAAAAAAAAAAAAAAAAAAAAAAAACGCCATTACATGCGAGAAAACAAACACAGCCCAAAAGACAAAATAGAAAAAGCAGATGTGATACCTTTGAAGCTTGAGATGACGGAGTGAAACCCTGTCGCCGCGCCTGCTTGGGATCCACTGCTGCTCAGCTTGGATTCCTGTCTAACTTCTCCCATTTGTTGGGATCCACCGCCGTGGAGCTGAGCTTCCTGTCTGACTTCGCCGCCGCCGCCTCCTCTTCCGAGCCCGGCGCCTCTGCGGCCGCCGCCGCCGCTCCTCTCCTCCTCGCCGCCGCCGCCGCCTCCTTTCTGGGGCCTCTGAGTGTGAACGCGAGCATGAACCACCACCTGCTGCAGGCTGCGGAATAGCTTTCCACAGTCCGGGCATTCCCACGGTCCCCCCGTACCTCCGGTCTCCTCTCTTGGATCGAGGCCTCCGAGGTAGGCTCTGACTTGGTCGGCCTCGGTGATCACAGAACTTCGACCCGGGCCTCGCTGGCCGTGCTGCTGGCCTCGCTGATGGGGCCTCTGCTGCTGCTGCTGCTGCTGCTGCTGCTGTTGCTGCTGCTGCTGCTGTTGCTGCTGTTGCTGTTGCTGCTGCTGCTGCTGTTGCTGCTGCTGCTGCTGCTGAGCGACCGCCAGGCTGCGAGCCACCAGCTGCCACCAGGTGGCCTGGTCCCCTCCTTCTGACATGGTCGCTGTAGATTCACCTGTGCCCCCTCCTCTAGTTGTGCCCCCTCCTCTTCCCGGGTCCCCTCCTCCTGAGCTACCACCACCACCACCACCATTTCCCATCTCTGCCACTTGAGCAACTGCTTGAAGTCTTTCCATGCAGCTGGCGCCGCTGCCATCACTGGGCAAGCCCAGATAGCCAAGGATGGCTGACTTGCTCAAGCCCATCCCAATCCCACCTCCAGTTTCCCTGTCTAATCTTCCTTGTCCACCTCTACCGCCGCCTCCTCGCTGGGCCAGAAGGAGGCTGGAGTAGAGGGCGTTGAGATTACTGGCAGAGCCCTTGGAGTCAGCACCTCCTGGCCCCCCAGCGGCTCCCAGCCCAGCTTTTAGGCCGAGCTTGTTGAGATGAACCTTCATGTGGTTTTTGAGGAACCAGGGCTCCTTGAAGCCACGGCCGCAGACCTGGCACTTGTGGTCCAAGGAGTCCTTGTGCTTTCGCATGTGTCCCTTCAGGAACCAAGACTGGGTAAACCGCTGGCCACAAGTCTCACAACGAAACGCTGGCAGCGTGGGGGACGCGGCGGCGGCGGCGGCGGACGTCGTCTGAGGGTTACTTGGGGTCGGGGCCGGGGTGTGGGTCGGGGTGGGCACCGGGGTGTCGGGGGTGGCAATGATGGGCCTGGAATTGAAGGCCGGCGGCAGGGCAGGTACCTCAGGGGAAGGGTGGCACTCCTGCAAGTGAGACGCCAGGCTCTCTTCTTGGCTGGCAGAGAAAGGACAAAGAGTGCATTTATACGGGTTGTGGAGAATGCGAACGTGGCGCGCCAACTCCGAAGCCGTGCGGAATTTTCCCTTGCAGGCATGACAGCGAAACGTGGGCGCTATTGAAGCAGATACTCCCTCCGCGATGGCGGAAGAATAGGGAGAGGTCAAAGGAACAGGGTCCTCTGTCAGCGGCGGGGTCAAGGGCGTGCTGTCGTCCAGTAAGAAGTTTGGGCTCTGCTCCGTCTGCAGGCCTTCGTCCAGACCTTTGACCTCGCCGTTGACATCCTCCTCCTCCTCTGTGAGATGCTGGATGAGAGTCCCCGGCAGTAAGCGCTGGTTCGAGTGACTTCTGTGATTCGGGATCAGGTCTTTGTGATTCTGCTGGATTTTGACGTGCTGCTTCAGGGGAGCCGAGGGGAGCCCGGACCGGTACAGGGCCGAAGCGCGGCGGTCGCGGTCCAGACTGTGAGCTCGCGCGTGGAGAGACAAGATGCTTTGGAATCGGAATCTCTTCCCGCACACGTGACAGGGAAACCTGAGCGCAGGCCCCGACGAGGCCCCTCCCGCTCCAGGTATCGCCCGGGTGACCGTCTCCTTCTGGAACAGCTGGAGGTCAAGCTCGTCGTTGCAGTGTCCACTCTGTCCCGAGGAGAGGGCGAGCTCCAGGGCGCCGTAGCCGAGCAACGGCGCCGACGGCGTGTCCGGGGGAGAGGAGTCCAAGCAGGGGCTGCATCCAGCTTCCTGTCCCCCTCCTCCTGGGAACAAAGCCACCGCTGGGGTCGGGGACGGAGGGACTCCATCCAGCCCTTCCTCGTCCTCGTCCTCGTCCTCGTCCTCGTCCTCGTCTTCATCGACACCGGGGTGGTGGTTGTTATCGTCGTCCTCGTGCAGGGGGAAGGGAGAGAGGGGGAAATAAGGCGCGGTGTCCGGGCTCCGGGGGGAGGGGTCGTCGGGGCTGAGGACCGGCAGGACGACGGGGCTGCCGGGGAGCGAGAGCTGGGCGTGCGGAGAGGAGGCCCGGGGGCTGTGGTCCAGAGACGGCAGTGTTGGGGGAGACTGGGGCTGCTCACAAGAAAGAGACAACACACACTCTGGCGGAGAATCCATCCTCTGTCGGCACAAAACGGACACCGAGAGAGAGAGACAGAGACAGAGACAGAGAGAGAGAGACAGTGAGTGACTGTGACGACTCGAGAGAAGTTTAAAAAAAAAAAAACAACTCCAGAAAAGGTTAAATTTGCATGTTTTGCGTAATTATCTCGAACCGTAAGAATACTTTGACCGGCTCTCCTTTAAAACAACACAAATATAGCGTTTGTGCGCGTACGGGAACGGCAGCACACTCACCAGCAGTGTGTGGGATGTTATGCCATTCTTCAGGGTCTCGGCTGAGGGGCGACGCTCTTCTGTGGCAGCCTCCTCCTTTAATTTTCTGGGGACAAAGATGAATCCAATGAGCGCATGATGACAAAAACGCACACGTCTCGTTTGCAATTAAAAATCAAACAATTACAGCGCTTGGTGTCGTCGGCAGTTTAAAAAAAAATAAAAGAAATAATACATTTTTTTAAAAAGCACATTATTGAAGCTGTTATCCATCTACAGATTTTCTTTTTTTTTTTTTTTTTTTTTTTTTTTCATTAACCCGGATTAAAAGCCGTTTGCTCTTTAAATGCGTTCTGTCACAAATGCTAATAGCAAAGAATCATATGCACATCCATTACAGCACCGTGTTGAATGTGCGTTTTAATGTATGTACGTGTTTAGTACAAAGCAGATCCTTATTTCATCTGCGTTTTCCTCTTCGGTCTGCGTGGGCTCGCTCGCGTGCGCTTTAATGTGTAACAGGTGTGCACCTGTTCTGCCTCCTGCGCGCGCTCACAATAGACTCCAGCATACTGTTAGCACATATGGGATGATTAGCCGGAGTGTGAGTGTGCATCGGTGTGTGTCTCTGTGTGTGTGTGTGTGTGTGTGTGTGTGTGTGTGTGTGTGTGTGTGTGTGTGTGTGTGTGTGTGTGTGTGTGTGTGTGTGGTTTTTTTTTAGGCGTTAAGGGCACCACCACAGGACATGGACTGTCCCAAACAGGATGGGCGCGCAATGTTTTGACTTCCCCACACGCCCTTCCTGCACACTCATACAGTAGCAGGTTTTTCCTTTTTTTTCCTTTTTGCTTAAATCCCGACTGTACACACACACACACACACACACACACACACACACACACAGAGTATGGCTCCACTTAAGCTCAACGATATTCACCCAATCTGCTGCGTGGGTGTGGTGGCATTCGCCCATACATTGCTTAGTCATGGTTACTTGCTGGAGTAATTTCCAAATAAGGCTCATTGTGGTCTGACTGTAGCACCAGATAACGGGAGTCAGCTGAAACGTAAACTGTGATATACGGCGTATTTGATCACACGAGCGGGGTTTTTTGGGGGGTTTTTTTGGCAAGCGGACGCACTCACACGCCCAAAATATTTGGAGCGCGCAGCAGTTTGCGTCGGGTCGACCGGATTTATGCACATAGGCTTGTTTTTGTCCGTCGTTTGGTGGCGTTGAGAAGCAGCGGCCGGGCGCCCACAACAAAACAAAAGGTCATAAATCAATGTGGCAAAAAGACACCAACAATGGCACATCTGTGTTCGCAGGTGTGTCACGCACATACGTGTTTGCGTGATCTGTTGGATTTGAATGTCTGTGTGTGTGTGTGTGTGTGTGTGTGTGTGTGTGTGTGTGTGTGTGTGTGTGTGTGTGTGTGTGTGTGTGTGTGTGTGTGTGTGTGTGTGTGTGTGTGTGTGTGTGTGTGTGTGTGTGTGTGACTGAGCCCGGATGACAAAGAGATTCTCATGTAGCCAGTTGACATTTTAGCTCAGCTATGACTCACAGGGATATCACACCATATCAATCACGTAAACACACAACCACAGACGCACACTCACACAGACTCCCTTCTTAATCCACCATTATTGTTCTTCCTCTCCCTTTTCTGTCGTCCTTTCTCTCCCCGATTCATACTTCTCCCATCCCCCTCTCTCTTTCTCTCTCGCTCCCTCCCTCTGTCTATTATTCACTAATTTTCTTTCATTCTCTCTCTCTCTCTCTCTCCCTCTCTCTGTTTTTTCTCTCTCCTGCAGAGTTGCCAGTTGGCAGCGTGCCAGGGAATGCTGATATCAGCTGGTAGATTGGGCCCTGCCAACATGGCGAAGAGCACAGAAATGAGAAAGGAAGCAGACAGAGAGAAAGAGAAAGAGAAAGAGAGAAGAGGAATACAGTGTGCAGTTACAAACTGGGCAGCGTTGAAACTAACAAAAAAAAAAAAAACATGGTCAGAAGCCATGTGAATGACAACGATTTCGTTCGATGGCCAACGTGGTGTTTGAGGGGGTTAAAGGATGGCAGGGGAGGGGAAAAAAAAAAAAAATGTAAAAACAGAGACATGCTGGAACAGAGGGAAGCAGAGAAATCAGAGTAATGGAGTGGCAGGCTGTGGCATAACATGAAGAGAACAACAGATTTAAAGATCGTTTCAAAAGTCAACACAGAAATATTCACAGGGAGAGAGAGAGAGAGAGAGAGAGAGAGAGAGGCAGGCAAGCGGGAAAGGAAGAGAAAGAGGCAGAGTGGCTATCTGAATGTATCTGCAGCACTGTTAAGTCTGATGGCATTATCATATGAATATCAGCATCACCATGCATTGTTGCAGCGTGACGGCGGTGGTCACCAACCACCGGCCCCCCGTCAAGCCAATAAAGACAAAAATTTGGATAGATGGAGAGAGGGAGATAAGGTGCTGCAAAGGATGCAGGGAAAAAATGTGTGTGTGTGTGTGTGTGTGTGTGTGTGTGTGTGTGTGTGTGTGTGTGTGTGTGTGTGTGTGTGTGTGTGTGTGTGTGTGTGTGTGTGTGTGTGTGTGTGTGTGTTGGGGTTGGGGAGAGGGGGAGCAATCAGATTGGAAATCAGGTGGAGCAGAAGCACTTAAAAAGGCCAGGTGCAAAAAACGAACCCAAGAAACGCAGTCACACTAACGACAAATGCGATCCATACCCCCCACCCCCACCCCGTGTTCCAACCCCCACCCCCTCACACACACCCCCCCCCCCAAAAAAACACAACAGCACCCGGAGCAACGGGGCGGGGTGCAGGTACGAGAGGTGTCAGTCATGAAGGATGCGAGGACGTGCGCGGCGCTACTTCTTGCGCAAGGGAGGAGAAACCGGATGATTTTAAAAGTGCATCGCGGAAAAGCATATTCGATGTCAGGTGAGATGCATGTTGAGGGGGGGGGGGGGGACGAACAAAAAAAGATTTCTCTTGAACTTTTGCCGATTTTTTGTTGTTGTTTTTGTTTGTGTTTCTTTTCTTATTTCCGGCTTTTTTTTTTTTCTTTCCCCTCTGACCCTGACATTTTTTTTTTTTTTTTTAATCATTATTTTTTTTGCAGCGTTCGCGTCGGGGTGTAATGACATTGCAATTCGCTCGGTAATGACAGCTTAAAAGCATATCGTTGTTGTGTTAAGCCTCGCCGCGATGTTGTCATTACAGTAATTACAGCGTAACTTTGTGGGCACGGAGATGACTGATTTCAAGTGCTGAATTCACTGGAAATTAGTTTTTATCACCCCGGTCAGTGTGTTGACTTTTTTTTTTTTTTTTTTTTTTGTGCCTTCAACCATTAAGAAAAGAAAAAAAAACAACAAAAAAAAAACACAAAACGGCCATTGTTTAAATACTGCCACAAGGTGTGTGTCGAGGGGGGTTGGTGGGGAGGTGGTGGTGGTGGTGAGGGGGAGGGGGGGGTGCTGAGTCATACATCACATCCCTGATAAATAGCGTAGTTGCCAAGGGAGTAGGAGCACAATATGTTCAGACAAGTTTATTTGTGTCTGTGCGGTGGTGGTGGTGGTGGTGGTGGTGGTGCTGTGCGGGGGTGGCGGTGGTGGGTGGTGGTGGTGGGGGGAGGTGGGCGGGTTGATCTCATTGTGTAAATATCCACAGCTTTATAGTGCAGCCAAGTCGGTGCAGGTTCCTGCACGCCGGCGAGCTGCACGTCTTAATTGTAAATATCAGGGCGTGAACACCTTTTACTTTTCGTAACGGTGTGTGTGGGCAGGAAGTGCAATGCCTCCTTTAGTTTTACGTTAATGAGTGTGTCGCTGTTTTTTTTTTTTTCCCTCAATCTTTTTATAGCTGCTCGCGGTTTGTACAATTTGGTCCGTCGGCTCTTTAGCGTTCGCGACGGTTCGCTTCGCGCGCCATCTAAGGCAAAACCGCCAAAATGTTTCTTGACCTTCGGTGACCTCTCGAGGGATCTCGTCCTGCAGGAACAGCTACCTTGGAGTTGTTTTTTTTTTTTTTTAATAATCTGAGCATGTGTGTGTGTGTGTGTGTGTTGTTGTTGTTGTTTTTTTTCCTCTCCCCGCACGCCCTCATCTACGTGTCTAAAAATAGACATCCGCGAGGTCTCGAGGCCTCGGGGCCCCCGAAGCAAAGTCCACGTCTCCAGGCCCGTCGGCATGCGGCTCCCCGCTCGGGGTGAGCGCCTGTACGAGAGACTGACCGCAACAAATGTTTTAAAATGTGTGTGTGAAAGAGAAGATGAGTGACTGGGAGAGAGAGAGAGAGAGAGAGAAAGCGAGAGCGAGAGAGGGGGAAGTCCGCTCTCTGTGGTACAGAATAATTCGGCCCTGTGGTTTTTATCACGCGGTCACGTGGCGAACTTCCCCAACAGACGGTATTCATTTCCTTTACTTCACCTTTCCCTGAACTCCCCCCCCCACACACACACACACACACACTCTCGCACACACACACACACACACACACACTCTCGCACACACACACACTCTGCTTCGCTGCTAACTTCTGCCTGCCTGCCTGGCTGGCTGGCGCGCTCCCCCTCGTCTTCAGCGGCGATAACGGGGTGAAAGTCTCCGAGGATGGAAGTCGTGGGTTTGCTCCTTCAGATGAATGTTTTCCTTTACGTGTCGTTTTTTTTTTTTTTTTGTCGTTTTGGTCCGAGAACGGAAGCGAAATGATTCCCTTCGGCCTCCGGAAGCTAAACCTGACATGCGGCTGACCTTTTTGACAAGATCACTTTTGAGGAGGGTGAAGAAAAAAGCGGCCCGTCCTTCTCATCTCTTTCTAAACCGGGTGGAGGCCACCTCAGCAAAATCCTCGCGAAGAAGCGTTTTCCCGCCTTCATGTTGCGACCGCCTCCGCTCTTTTTTTTTTTTTTTTCTCTACCCCTCGCCACTTCACTTCTCCTCCTCCACACCTCTTCATCCCCCCTCTTGAGCTTTTCCTCCTTCTCTTTTTCTTGAATGAATTCCTCCTCCGGCTGACGCACTCCCGACTCGCGGCGGCGGCGGCGCGGCGGCAGGTCTGAGCGAGCGCGCGTCGTCTCCGACGTTGGAAACATCACGGCGACTCGTGCGACGCCCGCCGCGTCTAAACCGATGAGCGAGACTTGACTCATCTGATTTAGGATTACGAGATTGAAAGCCTTAAAAAGAAGAATCGGTCGGGGCATTTAAAATCACCCGACGTTCTTCTTAAAAGGCTTATCCGTGCACACCAAGGACCACCTGCTGGGAGGGAGCCATCACGTATCCTACAGGTGACCCAAAAAAAAAACACCCACCTGATGAGTTTTTTTGGGTGTTTTTGTGGGATTTGTTTTTTTTTTTAACCCTTATCATGAATCGAAATCTATCCCTGATACCTGTCAATCAAATCACGACTATTCGTCCGAAAACCTTTCCTCCCCCGTCCCCCGTCCCGTGCGACGCCCTCGTCTCGTCGGTGTCCTTGAGCGAGACACCCACTACCCACGAGCCCCCCCCCCGGGGGGTGCTGACCCTACACCGCGACCTCCTTGTGGAATTTGTGTCTCACATATATCCGACATGTGAACACATCGAGGAGCCTCGCTGTGGAACAAAAAACAGCAGCTGTAAAGTAGTAATAGGTTGATTCTGTATTGGCTCTGGGGAAATTTGAGGAGGATGTGTTCTCTTTCTGAGCTGGAAGCGCACTCGGTTACACTGTAAGTGCATGTATATATAATATGTGTGTGCGCGAGAGAGAGAGAGGTGTCAATATTTGAATCGACACCTCTCGGTGGGATTTTGTGCTCAAGGGCACCTTGAGGTAACTTTCTTTGTCCGTGGGAGGCGAGCCTAAAGGTGAGGATCTAATCGGGAAGAAGGACGCTGTAGGTCAGCTCAGTCGGCCTCCGCAGGGAATCATTATTTAAATACGAGGACAAGTGGTACAGAACTGCCCGGGAGGCGTTTAACGTGCGCTCAAGCTGCTGAAACGGACTAAAAGTGACAGAAAAGTTGTGGAGTTGATCTGAGGGGCGAAGCTTTCTGCGACACGCCGGACCGACGGCTCCGTGAAGCGCTAAACATGGTTTCGGCTGCTGGTTCTGGAAACTTATAAAAAAAAAAAAAAAAGAAACTCCTGTAACACGAGCTTTTGTTTGACTTTGCCGTTTTAAATCACGGCAGAGGCCTTCCGTGACCTTCTTTACTGCCGGAAAAAAAAAGAAGAAGAAAGAAAAGACATTATGCTTCGATACATTCAAACCTGTACAGCAGGGAAACCGAACCTGCTCAATTCCACAGCTGAAAAAAAAAAAAAAAAAAGCATTTCAAACCGGTCTGCAAACTCGACGCCAAGTGGCAAAAGTAGCGTACTATTTAAGAGCCTAATGCTCTAAATACACACTAATCCTGAGCAGCCAGCAGAACTCTCAACAGTCTCAAAATGTCACAATGCAGTAGATTCTCCCTAACTGAGGGCAAGCAGGTGCCTCTCCCGCAGCGCACTAATGACCCAATTATATCAATCAGAAGCCTTGATTGGTGCTACACTCCTCTCCCTTTTACTCTCTCTCCCTCTGTCTCTCCGTCGCGTTCCCAAGAGCCACCTGGATGGCGTGTATGTGCCCCTTCGAGTACAGTACAGTATGTACAAAGATGGGAAGTAGGCGGCATTGATGGTGGCGGAGGAGGAGGAGGAGGAGGAGGAGGAGGATACTACTTGAGCACAACAAGCAGACAGAGGTCTGAATGAAGCAGAAACCATTAGAGCCTTTTTAATGTTGGCCCAGTGTTTTATATTCAAGTACAGCTGGTTCCTGAGGAAATCACCATCTCGGATCCAGAAAGCGAGACAACCTGTAGATGTGCGGGGAGGGGAGGGGAGGGGAGGGGAGGGCAGGGGGCGGTGGGGGGGTAGAGGTACTTTTTTTTTTCCGACCGAGGGGTGATTATCTTTATGTTTTTAGATAAAGATAACATTAAAAGTGTTTGCGTTATTAGTTGTTAATCAAGCCCGGACGGGGAGAGGGAGCTTCAGTGATCAGAAAAAGTCACTCTTGGGGGTGATAATCAAAAGAAAAGCACTCATTTCGGATCCGTTTTCTGATTGTTCTGTTTCTTCAGCTTTTATTTTGTTAAAAGTAGATTTTTTTTTTTTTTTTTTTTTTTTAAGTTAATTAGTTTCAAGGTTTAAAAAACGTCCAAATAAAAGGAAATAATAAAAAATAAAAAAAAGATTAAGTAAAAGAGAGTTTAAGGATCCTCCAAAAAAAAAAAAAAACAACATCCCTGATTATAGGACATGCAGGCAATGTCAACCTACTTCCACTATGCACACGCTCTCAAGAGTGTGACATTTTGGGTGGATGTAAAAATAGGGCATTTCAGGATCCCCAAACATATTCCATTGGATATAGAAAAGGCGACGGGAGTGTCTTCGGTCAACCCAGATGACACGTCTGCGCCTTATCTCAAGAGGAATTTCCTCCTCGCCCCTATGATGTGCGTCAATAACGTGCAACCATTTTCAGTACGCTCTTTCCCCTCTTCTCTCTCGCGGCCATCTCAATTAGAGGCACATTAATGAAATAAATAACCATCAACAAACAATGCACTAATAAACACCCCCCCCCCCTCCACCGTCCACGCGCGCGCGCGCGCCGAAATGAGATTAACCCTGCTCGCAGATGGTGTTCGCGCACGATCCACACCAAAAAAAAAAAAAACCAAAAAAACGCGATTAAAAATCATAAACAGTGCAGGATGTAGTTTGGAGAAGTCGGGGGTGGCGCGTGTGTGTCATGTCAGCCCCATCTATCGCGCTCTCCCCTGCTCCATTTTGTTCTTAAATTTTCTATACAAAAGATTAAGGGAGGGGAAAAAGACGAGTGAGCGAGCGGGGAGAGGACGGCAGGAAAAAAAAAAAAAAAAAAAAAAAGTGCCATCATGGATTTCATCTTGAAATCCTCTGCCAATCTCCCACCGACATCAGTCCCAGAAAAGCGACATCACGTCCGAAAGAAAAAAAACAACAACAACCACACAGGCGTTTTAAAAAAAAGAAACAACAACAACAAAAACAACCTACACACATTAAAAACCGGTAACTTGTCTTTTACGGAGCACAATTCTTTTTTTTTTTTTTTTTGGGCAACACGCGTTTTGCAGACACACACACACACACACACACACACACACACACACGGCGACACGCCACACTTGCTATGCTACTTTTCTGAGCTTCCATTACACCGGAGGTGATGTTAGGACAAGTAAACGGATTGTAGTAAACACATTGTAGTGAAAAGGTAGCGGGGGAGTACGCCGATTTTATTATTTTTTTTTTTAAAGCTCTATTCCCGTCGGCGGATGCGTTCTCTTTTCTTTTTTTTTTTTTTTTTGCGCATATCCCCACATTGGAAGTGATCCCGAAAACAACGCACTTACACACACAATGCCTAATGTGAGTCCAACAAAAGAATTTAGTCGAGCTTAATCGCGTCTACCTACGAAATAACGCGTTGTAAATCAACTTGATAACGTGCAAAAAAATAAATAAATACACTTTTACGCCTGGACAATATGTCTGCGGCTTATCGAAAATCCTCCGTTACGCACCGAGAACTTGTTCCTCTTTTTTATGAAAGCGACTACTTTTTTTTTTTTTTTTTTTTTTTTTTTTTTTTTGGGGTAGTCGTTTCTTTTCGGAGGTTAAAGAGGAAAAGAAGAGCAGCCACATTTCTAATAATTTTTTTTTTTTTTTTTTTTTTAAACTGCCTCGCGTGGATAGCCCCCCCCCCCCCTCCTTCACCCTCAACCCCCCCTCCCCCCCCACCAAAAAAAAAAATAAAAAAAAAATAAGTGCTAGCTGACGAGAGGAACTTGGTTGAAGTTACGTGAATTTTTGAAATCCATCTTTTGAAAGCACTCCGAGTGACTTTTCGTGCACTTGCAACCATTTTAAAAGTCGCGTTTCATTTCGGGTCGACTTTGCCGAATCGACTTGTTTTAACTGTTCCGCCCGGGAGTGTTTCTCCTCAACTGTGCAGCGGGAACGGTGCATTTCTCCGCTTTTATTTTTGTCATGTCACGGCTTTGTAGCGCGAGGGGGTTTTGAAAGCTCGGGTGCATGTCGGCCACGCGCGCCAACAACATACACCGGCTTACATACATGACACACACACACACACGTTAAAGTGGTCCGGAGCGCGCGGTTACATACATGCTCCGGTGCCAATCACTCACATGCGAGCGCACACGCGCGCGCGCGCACACACACACACACACACACACACGTTCAGACGGCCCGAACGGCGAAATTATTATAATTTTTTTTTCTCCAAAAGCGGCGAAATAAAACACATCAACAACTATGTTGGCCATTATCCCGTGTGTTGCTCGTGGAGGAAAAAAAAAAAAAAAAGAAAGAAAGAAAGAAAAAGGGCAACAACAGTCGCAGTAAATTCACCAATTTTTTGGAAATGTTTCATCACCGGTGTTTCACGCCGCCACGCATAAAAGTGTATATGTAAACATAGTGGTAGATAAAATTCAACTAGATAAAGGAAGATATCGGATATACGTTGAAAGTAAAGACTCAGTGTACTTACGGGAGAGGCGGCGAGGAGATTAATGACACGACACGTCATGATTACGTTTCACTTGAATTAAATACATTACGAGTTGGGAAAAAAATGGAAATCAGGGTTGTATACAAGCATACGCCGTTTCCCCCTCCCTCCTCCCTCCGTTTGGTCACCCTCTCTCTCTCTCTCTCTCTCTCCCTCCCTCCCTCCCTCACTCTCTCCTCCTCCTTCTCCCTTTCTTCTCCTTCTCCCCTTCTCTCCTTTCTTCTTCTTCGTGCATTTTTTTTTCCCATTTATTGTACAGGAGTGAGTGAATAGGGCAAAGCAAAAAAAAAAAAAAAAAAAAAAGAAGAAGGAGAAGTGGGAGGGAGAGTGATGTAGGTTGGAAATGTTAATTATAATCTCAGCACGGGCACCATTTTACAACGCTGTCATCTCTTCACATTTGTATCCTAAATATGGCATCTGGGGTGGCGGGTGGCTGACAGTTATAGAGACTTTTTTTGGGGGGGGTGGGGGGGCGGGAGGGGGGGAGAGAAGAAGAAAAAGAAGAAGAGGAAGAAAAGTTTAGCAGAGATTGAAGTGTGATAAAAGTGGTGACAGGGGCAAAGAGGCAGACTAAGTGTTTGTGGTGGGCCTCCCCGGAAGCACATGGCCCTGAGTGAGGATGGGAAGAAACAACAGTGCACATATTTGGATGTTCCCAACATAAGGCTGGCTTACCCAAAGGAGTCCCTCAGGAGGTTCGCAAGGGGCCAAAACAGCAAAAGTAGCAGCAAGGAAGAGCACGCTGTAAAAGCACACAATCAGTTTTACAAAATAAAAGCCCTGCGGTCAAAACTGGACTTCCACTTCAAAATAAGCAAAGCGTTGCTGGTGAATTGAACCGCAGCATTCAAAAATACAAAATAAGTCATTTCTGTTTGCTTTTGTACATCTTTCAGATGCCAATAATAGCTTAAGTTGGAGCAGGTGCACATCTCCAACCCGTGAACCAACAACAACGCAATTTGCATAAATAAGTATCCGCATCATTCATTTGTCATGTCACGGATGGGATGCAGTTATTTTGGAGTGCTTCCCGAATGTCTCCTGTGATGACATGTATGTGTCGCAGGCCGTAAACTGTGCTTTTTATATTTCCCTTTGAACTGCCAAGTATCTGCCTCTCAGAAGTCCTCCACTTGCTCACAGCACTGGTGTTTCTTCTTCAGAAAAACAATGTGTATTTCTAAACGGGGGACTATTAGAAGCGACTATTTGCTGTCACGCTGTAGAATTTATTATTATTATTATTACTATTATTATTATAATGTAGAATTTAGGTTCACCGATCATTTTTCCCTGCAATTTCAGTGCGAGCTTTTAATGCCTTTAAACTGAAACTTTAAGCTCTTTTTGATCTCGTGCTGTTTAAAGTCGAGCTTCTCCACTCCATCGCAACCGTGTCCGTTTACACATTCACACCTTTTATGAGCCAAAATATTGTAGATATGCAGGTTGATTCTCCAAATACGTCCTCAGTAGACCCGGTTACAATATTTCTGTCAGCTGATGAAGGCGTTTCACCGACTCGCTCTCCGGAGACCGTTTTGTATAGAAGTCGGAGGAACACATCGTCTTCCACGCATGCGAGCAGGAAGTTATAACTTGATATGGTCCCGTGACATTTTAAACGGGTCACATGACATCGATACATTTTAGTCAAGACAATTATCTAAAAGTTGAATTTCTCGCCCCAGAGCCGACCGCGGCGCTTTTCGTCTGCTCCAAAAAAAGACTTGATGTGCAGGTTTTTTTACTTCAATTCAAACCGAAGCATCTGACTTTAAAGGCTCAACGCACCAACAATGAGAACAGTTCATCATAACCAGTAAATAACCATCAACTATTTAGTAAACTGTGTGCACATTCAGGTTTTTTTTTTTTCCATTTCAAAGACTCGGGATTGCTCGTAACACCAATCGAAGACTCGTTACGAACGGCTGTGATTTTTCATCTCGTTCACGAGGACCGGCGCTAATGATCCGCTGATTGACAGCGAGATAGGCCAATCGGGTCGTGTGTAAGCCTCGCTTAAGCAGTGAGCCGGAAGCTGAGCGAGTTAATCATATTTCGGCGGCTCCAGATGAAGCAGGCGGCCTCAGATCTCTGACAGATTTGTTAGGTGGCCAAAGAAGCGCCTTCTTCCACCTCCGGCAGACACACGGCGACGTCACGATCCAACCGCAATCATGTTTTTTTGTTTTTTGTTTTTTGTTTTTTACCACCTGATGAATATCGAATCTTTTCAGAAAAAAACAAAAGAGTTGATCTTGACTTTTGTTGATTTCCTTCACCAGTTAGCCTCTTAAACAATGACTTCAAGATAATCTAAAGCTCATCAGGGGAACAAATCCTGAATCTCCAGATATTCAAATACGACTCGTTTCAAAGGTTTAACCACGAGAGAACAACACGTCGCCGAGCTCACTTGGAAAAGCGAATTCTCGATGTATGTTGGTTTCAAGTTTCCGCATCAAATTTGTGGAAGCTGCACGTCGGTTCCCCCCCCCCCCCCCCCGAACTTGTGATGCCACAAAAATCCTGCTTTATGTCGCCGTGAGAGAAAACTTTCCATCTTCGGCAGTCGAGTGTCGAACATCCCAGTGCCGTAGCAACAAGTATCCGTTAAGCGGGAGGAGGGGCTTAAAAACCAAGACAATGAGCTGAAAGGACGTAAGACGGAGCTGTTTTATCGCTCTCGGCTTAAGAGACCACTTTGACGTTCGTCGGATTCGATCATATTATAAAACGTGTTGATTATTGCAGCTGGTTGTTGGGATGGAAAACGCCGCGACGGCGAGGATCGCTCCTCCGGTGTTCCCGGACAAGACGAGCGTGATTCTCATCCAACAACTTATGTAACATCCGATTCAACGCGCATCCCAGACTTGAACTCGGTTCATCTGGACTCGGGACACTGCTATTTAAACTTGAAGTGCCGTGATGGTCGGCCTTGAAAAAAAATAAAAATAACAACCGCACACACGCACCCGTTATTCCGACACGCCGGCTCTCGATTCAACTCGGACATATTCTCAGCTTCTGTCTGCCTCCCTTTTTCCGCTGCTGAAGGCCGAATTCCAAACTGGTGTTCAACTCTCCGAGTAAGTGGCCGGTGCACATCTCCGAGCGTGGAGTTTTAAGGGCAAACGACGACAACGACGGAAGATGGCAGAGAGTCAACGTGG